>NW_026294402.1:91239701-91432201 GCF_007827085.1 Peromyscus californicus insignis | reverse complement strand
CAGCTTGGTGGCAGTTGAAAACAACTACTTCGAAGACAGAGGTCACGGCAATTGTAGCTGAAGGGATCCAGGCTGCACCTCAAGCCAGCACCAGAACTTGGCAGTGTCATCCTGTTTGGTGACACAGTTCCTGAGGAAACATGAACACAGGCCTGCCTGCTAGTTAGGGAACTGATGACAGACCTCCAAAGTCTAACTTGGTGAGCCAATGGGGCGACTCACAGGAATATGGGGGATGGGATGCTTACAAGAGCAGAAATTATTCAGACAGCTGCATCATCAAAAGCCTACTCTCGTGAGTTCGAGGCCAGCCTGGACTACCAAGTGAGTTCCAGGAAAGGCGCAAAGCTACACAGAGAAACCCTGTCTCGAAAAACCAAAAAAAAAAAAAAAAAAAAAAAAAGCCCACTCTCGGCATGGGTGGTAGCTCACAAAACCTGGAAATCTGAAACGTATTGTGTGGCCTGCAGGCAGTTCAACAAGATGAGTGTCTCTTCCTGGAAGCTCAGCTGATCTGCTCCTTACAGCACAACAGCTATAGCAGACCAGGCACCTCAGCTGGTCTGAGAGTGTCTCTCAATGGTCCTTACTACTTGTATAAGATTGAGACTGGAGGGACTTGGTGAGTCTTGTCAGTTTTAGGAACTTCCTTAATCTTTTGGCTTGTTTACTTCCTGAGTTTAAAAAGTTTCCCTTCAGGATAGAATGTTTCATCTCACTTTAGAACATTCTAAGTTTTAACAAGCTCCCCTCTAAAATGGAATGACTTATCTCAGACAAAATTGCTAAGCAACACATCTACATGGTGTTTATTTTATAAGCCTGATAGATGTAACAGTGAGGGTGTCATAGAGGTTTGTTTCAAGGTTCCAGAAGGCTACTGAGGCCCAGAAACGTGTGATAAAGTTGGACTCCCCGCAAGGAGGCACGGAGAAGGTATTGCATAATTGTAATGGGGACCAAAGGATGATGGAGATACCAGAACCATGGCCTATCCACACAGAAAAACTTCAGGGGTTAGTGGAGCTAGCCCAAGAGAGGAGCTATCTATGCAGGTGGCAGAGCTTCCAAGGCCCTTTACAGCCCAGATGATTCCAACACCAGCTCCTGATGACAGACATGTTGCTGCAGGATTTGGTGTTTGCCCTGTTGAGTTTTGGTCTTGCTTTATTCCAAGATTTCCTTGCTATATTTATGTTCCTCACTTTTAGAATGGGAATGATTAGTCTGCATCATTTGTTGTATGTTGGAAATATATACCTTTAATTTTATTGTACAACGTCTCACAGTTAAGAGATTGAATCTCAAAGGGGACTTCTTATTTTTGAACAGCGTTGGAACTGTTAAAGACTATGGGGACTTTTGAAGTTGAAATGAATGCATTTTGCATTGTAAGACAGCCAAAAGTCTATGTGGGCAAGGGGTGGAGTTCCGTACAGATTCTAGGTATCAATCTTTTGTCAGATGTATAGTTGGCAAAGATTTTCTCCTGTTCTATAGGCTGTCAATTGTTTCCTCTGCTGTGGAAAAGCTTTGTAAGTGTGTGTACTTCTCCTATTTAGCAAGGGTTGGGTTTATTTCCTGAGCTATTTAGATCCTCTTCAGAAAGTCTTTGCTCATGACTATAACTTGAAGTATTTGCCAATGTTTTTTGTAGAAGTTCAAAGTTTTGGATTTTTTTTAAATTATAGGTATATGTGGGAGGAGGGTTTGTGCATATGAGTGCAGTTCCCATGGAGTCCAGAAGAAGGTTGGCTCCTCTGGAGCTGGAGTTACAGGTGGTTGAGAGCTGCCCAATGTGAGCACTGGAAACTGAATTTGGGTCTTCTAAAGGAGTATCAAATGCTCTTAACCACTGACCCATCTCTCCAACCTCCAAAGTTTTGGTGTCTTATAATAAAGTCTTTGATCCATTTTGAATAGATTTTTGTCCAAGCATAGAGATATAGACCTATCTTCATTATTTTGCTTGTGGATATCCAATCTTCCTGGCACCTTTTGTTTTAAAAAAGCTATCTTTTCTCCAATATCTGTTTTTGACACCTTTGCCAAAAAATCTAATGGTTGTGGCTGTATGCAGTTACTTCCAGATCCTCTATTCTATTCCATTGCTCCACATGTTTGCTCTGGCCAGCTGGTTTTGTTACCATGGGCCTGTAACACAACTTCTTTCCCAACTCTGTCAACCCTAGGCAAGCATGGGTCAGTTCAGGCTCTATAAATTTTCCTGTTCTTGACATTGCATATCAGTAAATGTGTATAGCTTGTAGACTTTGGAGACTGGTTAGTTGGTATCTTTCTTAACTTTTTATTACATGCATCTATTTATTAGAGGGCATGCCACTGGGTACATGTAAAGATTGGAAGATAACTTAGAGAAGTCAGTTCTCTCCTTCCAACTTATGAGTCCCAAGTGGCTTTATTCACTGTGCCACCTTGACATCCCAAGACTGGTTTCTTTCACTTAGCATAATGTCTTGAGATTCACCTCTATTGTAGCATTAATCAGCCTCATTCTTTGATGTGTTCCAATAGTCCCCATTTTAAAGACACACTTTTCCATTCAACAATAGATAACATTTGGGTTGTTTCTACTTTGGGACTACTAAATGAAGAATGCTGCTTGAAGTGTTTGCATTTGGGCTTCTGTGGGGTTCACATGCTTTTATTTTATTAGTATAACACCCAGGATTGGACTTCGTGAAGTAATTGACAACTCCACATTTCACTTTGGGACAACCTTGCCAACTGCTTTCTAAGGAGGCTACACCTTTCATACCCCCCAACAATGAGTGAGGCTCAGATTTTCTCCCCACCCTTTCCAACGTTTGCTGTCACCTGACTTCCCAGCACAGCCATCATTCTAGCGGCTGGGGTGTGGCTCCCAGCAGCTGCTGCCATGGTTCACAAGGCTGGGCCCGTCTAAAAGTCATCTGCCAGTACTTAAAACTAAGACAAAGGTGTTAAGAACTGAGCTTCTGGGAACTGATTAAGTCATGGGGGTTCTTATGAATAGTGATCTTTCCATTTACCTAAAAGCACTGAGTTCCAGATACTGGAGTCATACAGACAAGGTCCTAGGTTAGTGACTGCACAAAGTCGGTGCTGTGGACTAAATGTCTGTGCCCAGATTCTACCCCAACTCACAGATGAGAGATCCAAACACCACTGTGATGGTGTTAGCAAGGGGGGGTCTTTGGAAGTGATTGTGTCGTGAGGATGGAGCTTTCGGAAGTGGTGGAGTAAGTGTCCTTATTATACAGACCCATAGAGCCTCTTGACTCTTCTTCCATGTGAGGAAGGATACAGTGAGGTGCCAGAAAGTAGGCCTTTATCTGACACCAAATTAGCCAGTGTCTTGACTGCCTCTCAGAGAAGTCTTGAGACTCCTCTGCCTCTAAAACTATTGAAGCATACGTGTTTATTGTTTATAAGCCAGGCAGCCTGTAGCATATTTTTATGGCAGCACAAACACACTAAGACAGCAAGTGTTTGCTTCCATAGCCATCGATGGGAGCTACCATAATGGAGCCTGACTCAAGAGGAAGAAGGGAGCTGGTTTCAGATATGCCTAGATTTCACACTCAAGTGGCCCTTCTCAGACACTGAGGCTTTGGGTGGCTGCTCAGAGCCTCTGCACTGGGTGGTTCTGAAGACTGAGCAAAACACCATGTGTCCGGGGCTGCCCTGCCCAGGCTACATGGAGGAGCCCACCAGAGTTGTTCATTTCCTGTTCTCCCTCCCACTAGACCTCACAGGACTGTATGATGAGGAAGAGAACCAACCACCTTCAGTCCTCCACAGACTCACATCCAGCCTGCCCTTGCTCATTCACTTGTGTCCACTGAAAAGGCTCTACCTGAGCACCTACTCCGTGCCAGCCCTACCTGATGAGAAAGCTCTACCTGAGCACCTACTCCGTGCAGCCCTACCTCACCATCTACTCCGTGCCAGCCCTACCTCACCAGTGCAGACACCGCAGCTGTGGTCTGGGGGCTCAGGAAAACCCCTAGCCTTGAGAAAGCAGCCTGTTTACCCACCTGCTTAGAGGGCAGCGGAAACAAAGGCCAATTGTCTCTCAGCAGCCATCTGAGGCAATTAGTCTCAACGCCCAACCTGAATGTGCTTCCACACTGTGAAAAGGCACTCTTTTCAAGGCGGACTGGAGACATAAATTAGTATAACAATACAATTAAAATGCATTTTTCTTTCCACTTATTTAAATTACTCTTTTTTTTTTTTTAATGTCTTGAGAAACTTGCATCCTTCCTTAGGGGTATTTTAGGAGCTACCAAGAAGAGGCTGTGGTGGGAAAGGGAGAAATGGTTGACAAAAAACACCAACTCCCTCCCCAGAGAGCAGGGACAGCCGCTGTCCCTTGGGCAAGGCCCCCTGCCTGCGTCTACAAAAGGCTCTGCACTCTGGGGCTTCACAAAAGCTGTCCGCCCCTTCCTGTGGCCCCAGTCATCCCTCTGTAAGCACTTACCTGTCCATCCCTTTGTGCTTCAATGCTTTTTGGCTTTGAGCTGTCACTGGGTGGACACTGAGGTGGCCAAGACACAGCTCTCACCCTTAAGGGTAGGAATCAGCCAAGCAAAGGAGAGTGGGACCTCAGAGCCACCCGTGTGCAAAGGCACACAGAGAAGGGATCCCACCCACCCTGGGCAGGAGCGGGCTCCCTGCTGGTAACTCTCACGTTCCCAAAGATAAGAGGAAATTAACCAGACTGGGGATGGCAGGGGTCATCGCGGCAGAGGGGCCAACAGGGACAAAGGTGCTTGAGAAGGGTATCAGGGCATCTGAAAAAAACGAGGACTTGGCTGTAAGGACTTTATCCTAAGAACCTTAGCGAGCCTACAAGAGCACCCAAGTGAAAGAAAGATATTGGAGGACTTGGTAAGCCAGAAATCACAAAATTAAGCCAGACACCCAACCTGTAGCACACTGGTGTGAGTAGCCTTTCCTCCTTGAAAGTGGTCAGCTCTGCGTCCTGAGTTATTGGTTTTGTTTCGCCACCTGCTGGCGAGACTCTGTAAATGCATCCAGTTCGACCCACCGTGGAGAAAGAAATACTTCAGACAATTTAACAGAGTAATAACCACCAGGAACTTCTTGAAGTTACAAAAGACTGGATTAAAGTCCTGTGTGTTACAGAAAGGATATTAGAGTTTCCCTCCAAAAAAAAAGCCAATCGAGGGGAGCGTGTGCATGCCGTGCCCTGGGTTCAAATGCCAGCTCCATGGCTTATGACCTTTGGTTGGTTTTAACAACCATAAAGTGGGATGGTCACACACACACACACACACACACACACACACACACACACACACACACGCACACACACTCATTGTTTTTAGGCAAATATGTATCATGTACAAATAACCTAGCTCTATGTCTGGCAGGACAGCTGAGTGGGTAAAAGCGCTGCATGGCCTGACAACCTGAGTTTGATCTCCAGGACGCACACGGCAGAAGGGAGCTGCCTAAAGTCATCCTCTGACTCCTGCAAACCTAGATCGGCATGACAGACCCCCACCAAGAGCTGAAGCCTTCGCTGTGTCGTGCCCAGAAGGCAGCCTTGTGTTTGACCAAAGCTTCCTGCCACACCCTCACCCACTCCCCGACTGCCTAGGCTACAACGCTTTGCACTCCGCATTATGTCCAAGTCTTCAGAGAATGCACACTTCACTCGCACAACCCACACCAAGCCTGCACCTCTCCCTGCTCGCTTTTACTTTCTTACTCTCTCCAGGAACTAAGCCACCTTCTTTCTGTGTCCCTGGCCTCTATCCTCAGCATGGCTTTCTGCCCTCCTTCCCACAGTTCCAGCGGGGCATGGTAAGACCTGGCCGACTGATTACCCCAAGGCAAGAGAGTGTGATGAAACAGACGGATGGGGGTGACCAGCCTGAAAGAAGTCTTCAAGACTTGCCCTCTGCAGAGGTGGCAGAGACTCCGCACCATGTGGAACCCCAACTTCCTCCTCCACAAATACATGAGTCATGTGACAATTTGTGCAAAGTGGCTAATTTAGTCCTAGCACACAGAAGACCTTCAACAAGAAAGTTATAAGAATTAAGATAAATTCGGACATGGTGAGCGTGCCTTTAATCCCAGCACTCGAGAGGCAGAGGCAGGCGGATCTCTGCGTGTTTGAGTCTAGTCCGGTCTACACAGAGTTCTGGGCTGGCCAGGGCTATATAGAGAAACTGTCTCAAAAGGATGGTGAGTGGCTGGAGAGACGACTCAGCAGTCATGGGCATGTCCTACTCTTTAGAAAACCAGAGCTTGTCCCAGCATCCACGTCGTGAGGGGGAAGCTCCTGTCTCCTCCGGCCTTATTTCCTCTCTCTGCCCAGCCATATCACTCACTTCCAGTCTCCACCTCTCTAGTGCTGGGATTCAAGGTGTGTGCCACCACTGCCTGGCCTCTATGGTTAACTAGTGGCTAGTTCTGCACTCTGATCTCCAGGCAAGCTTTATTTGTTAGAGCACAAACAAAAGATCACATTACCCTGCTTGGTAAATTGTGGCATTCCAGAACCCAAGTGCTGTGCCTCATTCTGCCACAAAATTGTGTTCATTCTTTCAACCTGACCATCTACCCTTCCCCCACTTTATGAAACTCGGGAACCTGCTAGCTCAGTTATAATTTGGCCTCCCCATTAGTGGTCCCACCTCTCGCCATATGCTTTCTGCTGCTTCACTGAGGGCCAACCCTTTCCAGAGCTTTCTACAACCGTGGAAATGTCAGAGATCTGTTCTGTGGAATATGCTAGCTGTGTATGGCTACTGGGCACCTCGGGGCTGGCTGCTGGCACTAAGCAACTGGATTTTGAGTGGCACTCATTTTAACTAATTTAATTAGGTGGAAGTAGCACGCACAGCGAGTAGCTGCCATTTTGCAGAGTATGGTGCCAAGAAGTCCAGATGCAGCCTGGGCAGACTGTAGGGAGTAAGGGCCAAGAGAAAGTTAGCGTGAATTAATCCTAATGCACACCCAGACCCAGGATTGTTGGTTTATCCTTCTTGCTCAGTCTAGAAAGTATAGAAAGTTGCAGAGTGCTCTGACTTGGGCCATCATAGTTTGGTAATACCGGCCTTGGGTTTCACAGCCCAGTGTCCTCTCTGCATCAAGCACCCAGCATTATTTCACCTAAACTTCACAACAGTCCCACAAAGAAGCACTGCCATCTTCATTTCTTCGCGTGGTCAACAAACACACATGGAGCACCTGCGATGTGTCAAATGTGTTGCCAGATACTGTATTAAATTAACAAGGCCAACCCCTCGGAGTGGACACTGCTTTACCTGCGTTATCTGCGTTGCAGTGGCTGAGCTTTAAACTACCATGGGCCCTGCCGCTAACGCCAGTAGCCAGGGGGGAATTCTGTTCCCCCAGACAATGGCTCTGTTGCAGCCACTAAATCTCTACCGTTCCAATAAAATTCGAGATTCAAAGGCTAGGGTGGAAACCTGCAAACTCAGGGAGTTAGAATAGCAAATGACTAACTTTCTCTTTTTGCCGGAGTCCCCAGAAATCATTCCTTCCACACTGCCTCAACTAAAAAAACCCAACTAAAAAAGCTCCTCCCAGCCGGGCTGCGGTGGTGCATGCCTTAATCCCAGCACTCCGGAGGCCGAGCAAGGCGGATCTCTGTGAGTTCCAGGCCAGCCTGGTCTACAGAGCGAGATCCAGGATAGGCACCAAAACTACATGGAGAAAACTTGTCTTGAAAAAACAAAAAAAAGCTTCTCCCTGCTACTTCCTGTCAACCAGTCTAACCCCGTCTCTCTGAGCCCGTTAATTTTATTTAATTAATGCAAATGCAACACATCTTTACAATGTTAACAAAGGCAACCGAAACAAATGTAACACACCTTCATATAGTTAAGTAATATTCCACAGCATAAACAAATGTAACACATCTTTGCCCAGTTAAAATAATATTCCACAACAGTGGACTTTTTACAATGAACCATCTAAGGTTCCTTAAAGGCAAATAATTCTCTGTCACATTGCTGGAACTGCAAATCAGGCTACTTGGTTCCATGGCTTACCTGGGTCCTCTTACTTCCCAAGCTGAAACTCAAATCAAGGCTGCAAAAAGAAAATCCAAAAGAAAACAATGGCCTGGTGGTTTGAAAGAAAATGGCCCCCAAAGGGAGTGGCACCATTAGGAGGTATAGCTTTGTTGGAGGGGGTGTGGCTTTGTTGGAGAAGGTGTGGCCTTGGTGGAGGAAGTGTATCACTCTGGGGGCAGGCTTTGAGGTCTCCTTTGCTCAAACTTCCCTCAGTGTGACAATCAGTTCACTTCCTGTTGCCTTTGGATCAAGATGTAGAATTCTGCAGCACCATGTCTGCACGCCCCCATGCTCCCCACCATGATGATAATGGACTAAATCTCTGAAACTGTAAGCCACTACCACAATTAAAGGTTTTACTTTATGAGAGTTGCCATGGTCATGGTGTCTCTTCACAGCAATAGAAACCCTAAGACAAATGAATTTAGTATAGGTAAGTGTAAAGACTTACCCTCAAGCCTTCAAACACAAGATAATCAGTTGACTTGTAGGAAAATATATATATATATATATGATAGATAGGCTATCTATATAAAGTTAATATGAAGCACAGGATGATGAAGACAGATGTTGTATAGAAGCAAGTACCCAGACCAATCCCCCCCCAAAAAAAACACAGTTCCTCTACTGTCTGGGTTAATCAGGCCACAGGCAGAACTCCCACACCCTAGATAACTGTTGACTAGCATAAGTAAAATAAGGACTCAAGAAACAATGGAATGTTTAGGGGACAAATAATAAAAGGAAGAACAAATCACTGCTAGGCACTGTAGGAGTGAATCTCACAAGCATCGTGACAGATAAAGAAGGCCAGAAACAGAACATTGAATAATACGTAAATATCCATTTATTTTTAAAACCTTAAGAATGAGGGTTGGGGGTGTTAGTTCTGTGGCATAGTGCTTCCCTAGGTTGCACAAGGCCATGGATTTGATCCCCAGGACTTCAAGAGTAATGGCAATAAAATTAAATTTAAAATAAAGAACACATAAAGCCACTCGCGGGTGATACAAGTGGGAAGTGGTCCTGGAGGGCAGCTGATGGCAAGAGAGGGTTATGAAGGAGCCGCTGCAAGGCCACCAGGAGTGCTCATCCAGAAAAATTCACTGTGCAAAAATGTAATGGTGTGCACTGTGCTGTATGTGGGTTCTAATTCAATATAAAAGCTCACGGAAAGGATGATGGTGAAGATGTCAGATATAAATAAAAGCACTGGTGACTAATTCCTCACAAAAGCAGAGCATGGGCTTTAAGAAGAAACAAAGAAATCCCAGAAGGAAAGGATGGTATAATCTGAAGGAGTGGTGAGGAAAGAGATTGGAAACTGTGGGCGTGGTGCTTTGAAAGAAAATGCCCTCCAAAGGGAGTGGCACTATTAGGAGGTGTGGCTTTGTATGGAGGCAGGCTTTGAGGTCTCTTTTGTTTCAGCTTCACTCAGTGTCACAATTGACTTCCTGTTACCTGCAAGATGTAAGGCTCCTAGGTAGTACTGCAGCACCACATCTGCCTGCACATTGCCATTGTCCCCATCATGATGACAACGGACTGTAAGCCACCCCAATTAAATGATTCCTTTATAAAAAGTTGCCGTGGTCATGGTGTCTTTTCAGGGCACTAGAAACCCTAACTAAGACAGTGGGTAAATCCCAACTGGCATTGATTGTATGAAAGATCAATAATATCTGATTATGAGCAGAAGAGCACAAAATATATTCGGAATACTGGACAAAAGTAGATGTAAGTTGGATGGAAGTGGTCAGTGTTTGAGGATTTTAAGACAGGACAGATGAGACACTGTCTAACTTACACTGTATTAAGTAACACGGTGGGAGCAATAACAGGGATCTACATTTGACGGGAATACTCAAAAATGATCACAGTCCAGTGTGTGCAACATGCTGAAGTCTACCGCTGCCATGGAAAAAAAAAAACAGTCCTCAAGCCCCACAACCAGAGCCCATACGCAAAGGGTAGAAAGGTCCCAATGATGAAGAGTGCCACAAATACTAAAAGTATCATTTCTCCCAATCCTCACTGAACGGGGACTGCAGGCCATTTGCTGTATGCATAGGTATAATCAGACCTTCTTTGGACCGCTAGCTCCCAAATAATGAGATGGAGACTTTTTATTAAGTATGAAAGCTTGGCCTTAGCTTAGGTTTGTTCCCAACTAGCTCTTAAAACTTAAATTAATCCATTTATATTCATCTACATTCTGTCATGTGGCTCATTACCTCTCCTCAGTACCATAAGTCCCACTTCTTGCACATCTCGCTGGCTAATACCCACCACTCTGATTCCTTCCCAGAGTTCCACTCTCTGCCTGGAAGTCCTGCCTATCCTCTCCTGCCTAGCTATTGGCCATTCAGTTCTTTATTAAATCAATCAGAAGGTACCTTTGTAGAGACATGTCTTCACAGTGTACAAAAAGATGATCCCACAACACATAGGCAAAGGGACATGCAGGCCACTGGAGATGACAAATACCTCTTATCAATTGGCAGAACCAACCAAAATCAGGTGGAGACAGTGGCAGTGGTGCAGGCGCTGAAGCTATCATACCAGCCTCATCAGCACCCGTATCAGAACAGACAAGCACGGCCTCTGGTGCAGCCACCATCTGGACCCATCAAAGATGACTAGACACTGCCAGTTATCTGGGTTGGGCAGCAGCACACTTGCAGTCTTACACTTGGGTTTGTGAACTCTTCTGCTTTGTCACACTGTCATTTGAAGGATTCCGCCATCTTGACATTCCAAGGTCAGTCTATCATATGGACAGCATCACATTAATGCATGGAGACCTTACTTTGGGCATCGGAGGTGGCACGTACTGTGTGGGAGGGATGCTGCCCCTCCCCATTTCCAGATGACATGGAAGGCTGCCAACTTTGAGGGAGACACCAAATGTATTAGAACTCTATGGCACCATAGGATCTGGGCCCTATTGCTTGGCCATATGCGTTGGCAGACCCGAAGATATTAGAGACATCTGTGGTGGTTAAGGACACTCTGTAAAGTCACTGCCAAGCATCTACAGGAGAATTGCAGCCCAGACCCCTAAGGTTCTGGAACAAGGCCCTGCTGTCTACAGCACAAAACTGTCAGCCGGGCGGTGGTGGCACACGCCTTTAATCCCAGCACTCGGGAGGCAGAGCCAGGCGGATCTCTGTGAGTTCGAGGCCAGCCTGGACTACCAAGTGAGTTCCAGGAAAGGCACAAAGCTACACAGAGAAACCCTGTCTCAAAAAACCAAAAAAAAAAAAAAAAAAAAAAAAACCTGTTAGCAGCTCAAACAGCTACCATACCCTAGGAGAAGCCATATCACAGCATCCACTGAGACACTTCTCAGACAGGCACCATCACAAAGTGTCAGAGATCAGGTTCAAGCACAAGCAGATGACGTTCCCTTCTTTGTTCTCTCCCTATCTCTATCTCTTTCTATATAGATATAATATAAAATGTATCATATATTATGAGAGAGTTAGAAATATTGTGAGAGAGAAATATATATCATATACATATACATATATATATACCTTTCTATCTCTCTATATATATGTATCTCTATCTCTAGTTCTAGCTCTCTCTCTTTCCTATCAGCTTACACACATGGACTCTTGAAGACTTCTCTACAACAGCTAACAGAGGTAAAAAGAGATGAAAGGAGAGACTTGTAATACTAAGTCAGCATGAGTTAGTGTGAGCTAAAAAAGGTCTTTGCTTCCCTCTCCATAAGAGATTTAAGCTTCAGAAATGATACTGATTTCAAATAGATCAAAACACACTACTAATTACACACACACACACACACACACACACACACACACACGTGCACATGCACTCATGTACATACATACTTTTGTATATGTGTTATGGGACAGGTATGGTGGTACCCACCCAAAATTACAGCAAATGTGAAATGGAGGTATAGAGATGGGAGTCTAACCTGGGCTACATAAGCCCTTGTCTGTAGATGTAACCAACCTTCTTATTAAACAAGAAACACAGAACCAATGCAAAGAAGAAAGCCAAGAGGTCAGAGTTAAGAGCTAAAACCTTACCCTTCCTCTTGCAGTGGTCCTACCTCTCCAAACCAGAGCTACCCCTGTGTTAAAGTCTTTATATAGAGTTCCTGTTCTGCCTTCTCATTGGTTGTAAACCCAACCACATGACCGCCTCGTCACGGCCTGTCTGAATAGGCCTCCAGGTTTTCCATGATTGGTATTGAGATTAAAGGCATGTGTATCCAATAATGGCTGTATTCCTGAACACACAGAGACTTACCCAGCTCTGCCTACCAAGTGCTGGGATTACAAGCGTATGCCACCACTGCCCTGCTTTCCTATGGCTTGCTAATAGCTCTGACCCCCGGGCAACTTTATTTATTAAGATACAAATAACATTTTAATACAAATAAAATATCACCATACTTGTCCTCAAATGAAAAACTTAAGATGAAAGAAGAAAGAAAGAAGTGAGGGAAAGATGGATGGATGGATGGATGGATGGATGGATGGATGGTTGGATGAATGGATGCATGGATGATATTTTTAATTGACAAATACGTAAAATCCCTTGGTTTTTACAACCACCATCAGATGTATTTTAGAGGGCTGGGGACACCAGCCCATTCCATAAAAACCCACAAAAGGGAAGAAAGAAAGAATTTATTCTACCTCTCCTCTTCAGGTTATATTTCAGTTTAGCCAAATGACTGCTTAAGTTTCTTCTTTGTAGAACAGTACAATAGTCGTAAATGCACGAAGACTAAGACCAATGGCTTAGAAAGCCACCATTTTCAACCTCTAATAAAAACCACAGATGTTGACAGCCATCATCAGTAGCTTCTAAAAGCTGCATAGGAGCCTGTCCAGTGGACAGGTAAGACTGTCCCACCTGAACAGTGATCAGATCAGGGTCATTGCAGGGGGCAGTCTCCCAATGGGCTGACAGGAAGGACAGCCTACAAGGGAATTTTTCCAAATAGATATTTTACATCTATTAAAAGGAAAAGCTTAGGGATTGGGGATTTAGCTCAGTGGTAGAGCGCTTGCCTAGCAAGCGCAAGGCCCTGGGTTCTATCCTCAGCTCTGGAAAAAAAAAAAAAAAGAAAAGAAAAAGCTTAAATCTCTGGTTCTGGTTATTCAATGTAAGAAATTTAGAGGATGGAATAATGTATAAAATAATATCCCAGAGGTTAAATCAAGTAGAAAAAAATTGAGATAGACTAAGTTGAACAAATATAAAAGAAAATGCATTCTATAGAACAAATAACTCAGTTTCTTCATCAAATAAGTTGCATTTGCAAAAAGAAAAGGAACTTTTAAATATGTAAAAGTCACCGGGCAGTGGTGGCGCACGCCTTTAATCCCAGCACTCGGGAGGCAGAGCCAGGTGGATCTCTGTGAGTTCAAGGCCAGCCTGGGCTATCAAGTGAGTCCCAGGAAAGGCGCAAAGCTACACAGAGAAACCCTGTCTCGAAAAACCAAAAAAAATAAAAATAAAATAAAAATGTAAAAGTCATGTTCATTTTACTCCCATCCTGTGATGACCAATATTGTCAAAATAACAAGATCGGGAGTCACCTAGGAGACAAGCTTCTGGGCCTGCCTGTGAAGGGTTAACTAGATTAGGTTGAGATGGGAAATTGCAGCTTAACTGTGGTGGTTCCAGTGTATGGGAGGGGTCCTGGCTGAATAAAAAGCAGAAGGCGAGCTGGGCACCAGCACTCATTGTTCTCTGCTTCCTGACTGCATATGAAGATGACCAGCAGCCTCAAGGTCCTGCCAGGACCACCCACACACACCATGATGGACTGCATCCTGAGACTGTGAGGAAATATAAACTACCTTAAAGTTGCTACTCTCAGGATATTTTGTCTCAGCAATTAAACAACTAACCAATACACATCCTGATTCAAATAAGGCAATGAAGATACCATAGTTTAGAAAACATGAACACAGATTGATATTAGGTGACCAAGATATTGCAGTTATTCCTTGATCATGAGAGTGACATGGGGTGAACATGGGCAGTGTGACTCTGCCTCCTAGCAATCCTCATCTGTTAGGGATACATACTGCTGTTCTGTTTTATTTACAAATGAAGCCATAGAACCTGAGTGTGGTGGTGCATGTCTTTGATTCCAGCACTGGGAAGCAGAATTAGGAGGGTCTGAGTTCGAGGCTAGCCTGATCTACATACAAAGCAAGTTCTAGAACAGCCACGGCTACATGGAGAAACCCTGTCTTGAAAAAGCAAAAAAAAAAAAAAAGAAAGAAAGAAAGAAAAAAAGCATTAAAAATGATAAGATGTATGGGTTTTTTTTTCCAAATGCTCCAATGACAAAAATTTTTTAAAAACATGGGGAAAAGAGACAATAGAAAAATAGCAGGAAATTAACGAGCCTTTGCTTTCATGTATATTTGAAACTCACTATAATAAAAAGTGAAAGATAAACATATGATCATCTTAACATACGCAGAAGAATCATTTGGCTCAACATTCATTCATAATTTAGTCGTAATTGCTATGCTCAGCAAACTAGAAACGGAAGGGAATTTATTTAACCTGATAAAATATACCTCTCAAGATCTACGGTAAACACTCTGGTTTCTAATGAAACCGAAGCATTTTTTTTTCAATTAGGACTAGAACAAAGATGCTCTACTCTGAACACTTCTCAGGAATGTTAATTCAGGGATCCTGGCACATCAAGTCAAGAAGAGGAAACACGTATACAGACTGGAAAAGAAAAAAGCAAATTTTCTCAGATAAAGTGATTGACAACATAGAAAACCCATCTAAACAAATGATTAGAATCAGTGAGTTAGCCGGAGAATTATGAAGGTAACAAGCAGCTGCTGTTTGCTCTCTGTGGGGGGCACTCAGCTGGGGTAGAATGTGAGTAATGGGGAGGACTGCTTATTATTCCATAGAGCTTGTGTGTGTATTTTACAAAACACATAATAATACATAATAGGGGCTGGGTAATGGCTCAGAAGGTAAAGTGCATGCTACACTACACAGCATGTAGACCTGAGGTCAGATCTACAGATCTACAGCACACATGTAAAAGCCAGGTGTGTCTGTAATATGAAATATGTCTGAAATCCCAGTTCTGGGAGGGGTATTCAGAGACATGAGTCCCTGGAGCTCATTAGCCAGCCAGTCTAGCCAGCCAGTCTAGTCAAAATGGTGAGATCTAGGTTCAGTGAGAGCTCCTGTCTCAAACAGAGTAAGTGGTGGAGCACAGTGATGCACACGTTTAAGGCAGAGGCAGGCAAATACCAGGGAATTCCAGGCCTATCCAAGTTACTCCGTGAGATCCTGCCTGAGAAGAAGAGGCGGGGGGGGGGGGGGGGGGGGGGGGGGAGAAAGAGAGAAAGAAAGAAAGAGAGCGAGAGAGAGCGAGAGAGAGAGAGAGAGAGAGAGAGAGAGAGAGAGAAAGGAAAGAAAGAAAAAGAAAGAAAAAAAGAAAGAAAGAAAGAAAGAAAGAAAGAAAGAAAGAAAGAAAGAAAGAAAGAAAGAAAGAAAGAAAGAAAGAAAGAAAGAAAGGTGGAGATTAAGAGATGAAGACACCCAAGTTTGACTTCTGGTTTCCACATGCATATGCATGGGTAAGCTCACCTTCATATACACACATGCACACACCCCACTCACACATGTGCACGAATAATATTACATAATAAAATATATAAAGCAAATAAGATTCCTCATTTCTGGAATTTCTCTTTTCCTTGTCTTTTAAAACAGGGTGGGGTGAGTTCTGGCTGCCCACCTACCCAGGTTCAGCCTGGCCAGCTGGAAGCCACCTCTACAGACCGTGTACCATGTCTGAAGGACTTGTGCCTAGGGCTGCCTAGAGCCAGTGGAGTGTCCCTGGAGCCAGAGCCACTGTGGTCTGGCCTCTGCATGAATGAGGCAAAAACCAAACCAAACCAAACTCACCACATCAGTCATGGCCCCCGTACTGTACCAGAGGCAGGCATGGACTATGCTGGTCAGGGTTGTGCTGGGGGCAATGGTCCTCCCCACACTCATCACACTTGCTGACTATTGCCACCTCTGTCACCAATACCACACCAGTTATCCCCATCACCCATGTCCTGAACAGAGATTGGGAACTGTCTAGAAGTAGATGAAAATGAGAATGGTGATGCTGTGGGATAATCCTCTTGTACACTGGTTTAATAAAACGCTGATTGGCCAGCAGCCAGGCAGGAAGTATAGGCGGGACAAGCAGACTAGAAGAATTCTGGGAAGAGGAAGGGCAGAGTCAGGCGTCACCAGCCAGACATAGAGGAAGCAAGATGACAAGCCACGTGGCTAACCATAGATAAGAATTATGCGTTAATTTAACTGTAAGAGCTAGTCAGTAATAAGCCTGAGCTGATGGCCAAGCAGTTATAATTAATATAAGCCTCTGTGTGTTTACTTGGGAGAGATTTGTCCTGACTGAAGGGCCGGGCAGAACCAGAGAAACATCCAGCTACATGGCAAGGCTTCATGAAGGGCAATGACATTCAGTCTGGGGCTGGGGAGATGAAAACAGCAGAAAGTGGGGATCATCGCTCTCTGTGAGCCCCATCTTTGGGCACTACTCTTTCCCTCCATGCCTGACAGTTTAAAGGCAGTGGTGCCTGGAGTCTCAGGAATGGAAATGTGTAGACGAATTTCTAAACAGTCTTATTAAATACAAAACACAGAGCCAAATACAGGGGTGAAAGCCGTCGAGACCAGAGAAATAGTGAGAGCAACCAGCTAACCTTAGCTCACCACACTGCCATAGCTTCCCAAGAAAGAGAGAGCTTCTTCCTGTCTAATCTGTACCTTTATTGCTTTGCTGTTCTGCCTTCTCATTGGCCCTTAGCCCAGCTACCTCACTTCCTTGTCACTGCCTGTCTGTACAGACCTCCAAGTCTCTATGGTTGGTACTGGGATTAAAGGCGTGTGTCACCACAATTGGCTGTTCCCTAGTGTGTCCTTGAACACACAGAGACTCTGTTTGCCATGTGATCGGATTAAGGGCTTACGCTATCACTGCCTGACTTTTGTTTATGGCTGTCTATGTCCTCTGATCTCCAGGCAAACTTTATTTATTAACATACAAATAAAATATCACCACATTCCAGCACAAATAGACTATCACCACACAAGTGGCTAGTGTTTAAAGAGTGACCAAGAATCACTTTTCTGGTATGAGCCTCCAAGTGATAGAAACCCTGTTCCTCTATAACTCTCGGTGGTTCCCTGCTGTCCCAGGAAAAGCCTGACAATGCATGAACACGGAGAAAAGATCCCTACAGTCAGGCCTCTTGATTTCCTTTCTTTGCCTCCCTCCTCCCTACTTCACTAAATGGGTACCATATTTGCCCCTTGCCATGTATTTTCCCCTGCCTGGGCTGCCCTGTCCTTGCTCAGTGATGACAGCTCTGACCCACAAGTCCCAGGATGTCATATGACCCAGCAGGAGAAGACAGTGTCAAGTTTCTTGCTGAATTTTTTTTCTTATCAATAAGGTGTGTGATCTGGTCTAGAACTCATGGACTCAAGTGTTCCTCCTGCCTGAGCCTCCCAAGGAGCTGGGAGTAGAGGTGTACACAGCCATGCCCTGCATTGCTCTTCAGAGTCGCTGCTTGTTTGAACTGATTTTGAGGTTCTGGGGCTTGAGCCCATGTGGGTTAAAAATTGTCACTAAAGCACAAAGCCCAGCTACGTCTGTTAGGAACTTCACAGAGATGATTGTTGTTTTTCCTGGGAAAGTCGAGATCATTTGTTCTTAAATGTCATTTGCCATTTTCAAAAGTTCTATAAACGGCCATTAGTATCACCAGATTGCTGCCAACACTAGTGTGAGCCTGAGGCTGCCAAATATTCAGATGTTTACAAGAAAAGCTGCAAATAGTTTCCATACATGCAATTAACTTCATTTTTGTGTGTGTGTGCTGAGGACTGAACCCAGGACCTTGCACCTGCTAGGCAAACATTCTACTACGTCCCACATATGTCCACAGCTAATAACTGTATTGAAATACTGGATGGATGCTATGAAGGTCGGATAGAAAGTATCTGTCCATCTGCGATCCAACCAACAGTGACCTCTGCTCCAGATACACATTCCAGAGGAGGTCTTTGACTCTGTGTCAAGTGGCTTCCTGTTTCCAGACAATCCCCACAATTCTCCATTCTTCTTACACATCACCATCTTCCTTTTTCTACATGTCCCGCCTGGACCCAGCAGATGGCCGAGTGTGCCAAGTTTCTCTTCCAGAACCTGACAAAGTAGGAATCTATTTGTGTTTCTCAAAATTCACCACCAGAGGGCAGGTCTGTAAAATAAAATTTAAAAATCATAGTTTTTGGTTTTTGGATTTGGGGTTTTTGCGGGGGGAGGTGTTGTTTTGTTTTGTTTATTTGTTAATTTTGTTTTGTTTGTTTTTTGTGGGTTTTTTTAAGTTGCTGGTACTTTCTATAAAAGAAATCCAGAGATTAACCATTAAAGTGATCACATGTGCGTATTTGAATATATGAGCCTTCTACAACGTAAGCTGTGGGAGTGGGAATGTGTGTGCCCTGCTAGAGGTCATGAGCTACATTTTGAAATGGGACCTCTGAGGGTTTTACTCCAAAGACCCAATAATAATAGCTTGGTGTTGCTCAGCAGTGCACCTCAGGACAACCAGGAACCTGATTGTTTCAGGAATGCTTACAAATAAATGTGAGTCACTTAACCTGATTTGTCACAGTCACCCTTCTCCATCAAATGGGTCACCTAGAGAGAATCTGTCCACGCCTGATCTCTTCAGGCAACAAATTAAATTCTTGGAAGAAAAGCTGAGTATCGAGCACAGAGAGGACAAAATGAAATGTCACAGTAGACAGGGGGGCAGCCATACGGTGGGCAGTGTGCTGGTGTTAGCAACTTGGCCTTCAAGAAGCAAAGCTTTCACGTACAATACTCACCAGCTTCTGTGGTGTGAATATTCCTGCACTGACCAGCTTCAGGCTCCCAACAAGGTATCACTGAACACAGAATTCTCTGAGAAGTGCACACCATGAAAGCTCCCCAGCAGGAACAAGCTCACTTTAACATGGACCCTCCTACTTCATTTCAAAGTTGAACCCTCACTGCAGAAGCAGATTCACTTCGACATTTGCAGGGTTTCGTGTGAGCAGGGTACAAATGGAGGTCCATACACTGTATATCTCAACAGTTACCTTATAAATTAAGCAAGCAAGCTGATCAATTGTCTTATCTTGATGCCTCCATAACTACCTGGAAAGCCAAAGTTAAATTTTGAACACACCTAACATGGCCACATGGGAGACACCATCTTGGGACTTCCATCCCTTATTACTGCTTTTCCTTCTACACTGATGGCACAAACAAGCCCCAATGCATCTGGGAACACTCCTGGCCCCGAGCCATCCCTTGGGCCCAGATGTGAGCACATTGGCCATGTGATCTGTGTGCAAGAGAATCCACACCAATCTGAAAGTGGGCTTCAGGTTGCTTGGAGAGGAAATTGCAGGATCTTGTGCACCTATGTCTCTAACGTGGGGGGATTAGCCTCCAAGTACACCCTGTTGCCCTGTGCATTCCAAATCCCTTGGGAAGGGCCAAGCAAGGCTGAGACCAAAGCAAGCCCTTTATGGCCCAGGAGTCAGGCCAGGCAGCTTCCCTCCCACACCTGAGGGTGAAGACAGTTCAGATGTCTAACCTGTTGGCAAGATATTCTGACAATCCCCAGTTTTAAACATCCCTCCATGTGGGGGCTCTTGAAATCCCAGTGACCTGGGTAGAGTACTGAGTACCTACGAGGTGCTGGTACTAAGCTCACAGTGAATGAATGGGTAGACCCTTCTGTCCCATATTTCCACTGCATCTGACACACATGTTCAAGCCAGGACTTTAAATAGCTTTTACATTTTGGAAGAGGGGGGGGCAAATTAAAAGTAGAAGACTTGCCAGCCCCGAAGTTGAGAGCCCGGGAGCGCTCTCCCCATTTCTCATCTGTCTTGTGGCTGCGTGGGTGGGGAAATGATGCCCTCCCTCCTGCCCATCAATGCCTGAGGCAGGTGGGAGAGCTGGCCCTGTAGTCATAACAGTGGGAGAGCTACTCTGACCCCCACCAGCTGCAACACTCGGGAGAGCAGGCCCTGCACCTCTCCAGTGTAGCACAAATAGAGCCAATCCTGTTAGGGCAGGTGTGGGTGAGCCAGCCCCAAAATTGTGAGGAGGGGAGAGTTGTCCCCATTACCCATCTGTCTTCTGGAGGCATGGGTGGGGAGAGTTGCTCCCCACCATGCCCATCAACGTCTGGGGTAGGTGGAAAAGCTCATTAGAGTGAGAGGGCCCACCCTGTTAGTGCAGGTGGAGGTGAGCCAGCCCCAAAGTTGTAAGCATGGGAGAGTTGTCCCCATTTCTCATCTGGCAGACCAACCCTACAGCTGCCCAGGACCAAACCCAGGGTTATGACTTGGCCCGCCCGATCATCCACCCCATCTACGACCTGCTGGAGCATGTGAGGGGTCCTGACCCATAGACCCAAAACTGCAAGCTCTCCACAACACAGGGCAACAGCAGGATATCCAGGAGGAGCCCCAGTGAGGGCCCAGCATCCATAGTGTAGTAGAAACCAGAGGCCTAGAACCAGACCAATGACTCTTTGCAATGAACACTTGCAAGTAAAGATCCATGGACAAAGGGGTTTGTGATGTGACTCACTGTGTCACACTGCAACCTCCATGATGAGGTTTTTAATTTTTCCCTTTTTTATTTTATCTTTTTTCCTTTTTTTTTCTCTTAAATTGTGTTGTATTGGTGGGATGTAGGGGTGGGGGGGCCAGATGTGAAGGGACAGGAAAATAAATGGGATTAGGATACATGATGTAAAAGACACATAGAATAAATAGAATAAAATTTTTTAGTTTAAAAATAAAAGTAGAGCCGGGCGGTGGTGGCGCACGCCTTTAATCCCAGCACTCGGGAGGCAGAGCCAGGCAGATCTCTGTGAGTTCAAGGCCAGCCTGGTCTCCAAAGCGAGTTCCAGGAAAGGCGCAAAGCTACACAGAGAAACCCTGTCTCGAAAAACCAAAAAAAATAAATAAATAAAAATAAAAAATAAAAATAAAAGTAGAAGGCTTGTTTACATGGGAAAAAAAATACTAAATTTTAATGTCAGGGTCCATACTTGAGATTGTATTGGAATACATCTGTTTGTTCACATATTGTTTATGGCTATCTTCAGACCTCAAAGGCAAAATTGGGCAGCTTGGATGGAGACTCTGTGGGTCACAAAGCCTAAAATGTTTACTCTCTGTCTTTCTACAGGAAAGTTTTACCGACCCTTTACTCACATTTCTTTTCACTGTATCATTGTATCACGTAAAGCACAAACTGGGTAAACCCTGTAGCAGAAGGGAGACAAGGAGAGTGGGAGACCAGAAGTTTCCACTGGACAGACCAGAATTTTGTGTTCCCAGAAGAGGAAACTTATATGAAGACACTAGGAACTCATCAGGGGTCATATGCTGTGGGATATATGTACACTGTGTGAAGATGTATTGCTGTGATTGGTGTAATAAAAAGTTAAGTGGCCAGTAGCTAGGCAGGAGGTAGAGGCGGGACTTCTGAGCAGAGAGAAAACTCTGGAAAGAAGAAAGGCAGAGTCGCCAGCTGAACTCAGAGGAAGCAGGATGGGCAGTACAAAAATGAGGTAACACCACGTGGGAGAACATAGATTAATAGAAATGGGTTGATTTGTTATAAGAGCTAGTTGAAAACAAAGCTAAGCTAAGACTAAGCTTTCATAATTAATAATAAGTCTCCATGTCATTATTTGGGAGCTGGTGGTCCTGATGAGACAGTACTGTTACAGTCATACTAGGGAAAGAGAAATGGGCTTGGAACCTTTCAGCACTTGGTTAACTTGCTGTCTAGCTTTGTCTGTGTTCTTCCCATTAATCTCGTACACAGCCTCCACATAATTGGAACCTTAAATTTCAGTTGTAGGAGTTGCTAAAGTTTCTTTGCTGCAATGTCCTTGGTGGCTCATGAGGAAACATCCAGAGCAGCTCCATCTAGTGGAACAACAATGAGAGTCAGAGATATTACTTAAAATTTTCTAGTAGACAGAGACAGACCAACAGACAGATGGAGACAGAGAGAAATTGATGAGTTTGTTAATGAAATCATTTACTTATTTCAATGTATCCAAAATACTATCATTTCAAACATAATCACTGTAAATTATTGACTTAGAATTTCATTGCTGTGACCAGACACCATGACCATGGCAACTCTTATAAAGGAAAACATTTAACTGGGGCTGGCTTATAGTTCAGAGGTTTAGTTCATTATCATCATGGCAGGAAGCATGGCAGTGTGCAGACAGACATGGTACTGGAGAAGGAGCTGAAATTCTACATCTTGATCCACAGGCAGCAGAAGAGGACTGTGTGTCACACTGGGCATAGCTTGAGCGTATGAAACCTCAAAGCCTGCCTCATAATGACATACTTCTCCCAACAAGGCCACACCCACTCCAACAAGGCCACACCTCCTAATAGTGCCACTCCTTATGGGCCAAGCATTCAAACACATGAGTCTACGGAGGCCATGCCTATTCAAACCACCACAATTGTTTTTCATACTAAGTCTGTGAAATCTGGTAGGTATTTTATACTTACAACATTTCAATTTAAAAAAATCTCATGATACCTTTTTCAAAATCCCTTAGTGTTATTTTTAAAAGCCATAAGGGAACATTCTTTTATAAGCTTACTTAAAAATACATATAGAATGTGTATGTGTGCATACATATTTTTATTGAAGTTATATCACATGAGGTAATGGCACTCCCTGCAAAAAGATATGCATTATCTAACAAAAACCCCAGGATCAGACATGGGAAACATCTCCTTCAGTTTTGGTTGGGGAAATACAAGAGTATCCTGTAGATGTAACCAACCGTCTTATTAAATAAGAAACACAGAGCCGATTCAGAGAAGAAAGCCAAGAGGTCAGAGCTAAGAGCCTCACCCTTCCTGATTCAGCGATCCTCTTCAGCCAAGAGAGCTCTCCGAAAAGGACCTACTTCCTGTGTGTATGTCTTTATATAGTCTAGCTGTTCTGCCTTCTCATTGGTTGTAAACCCAAACACGTGACTGCCTCGTCACTCCCTGTATGTACCGCCCTCCAGGTCCTTAAAGGCGTGCGCCACCGCCACCACACACTTGCTATGGCTCTAATAGCTCTGACCCCCAGGCAACTTTATTTATTAACATACAATTAAAATCACATTTCAGTACAAGTAAAATACCACCACAGTCTCCCAAAACAGTATGGGCTATTACTATTGCCCTGGGTTGCCTTCCAGAACTTGAAGGTAAAATCTTTGTCTTAGTCATTTTTCTATTACCATGAATAGGCAGCTCTTATCAAAGAAAGCATTTAACTGGAGGCTTGTTTACTGCTACATCACAGCAGGTTGTGTAGCCAGAGCCTGGCAGCATGCATGGTGCTGGAGCAGTAGCTGAGAGCTTTACATCCTGATCTGTAGGCAAGCAGGCAGAGAGAGGGAGGCACTGGGCCTGGCACAGGCTTTTGAAACCTCAAAGCCCACCCACAGCGGCATACCTTCTCAACAAGGACACACCTCCTAATCTTTCCAAACAGTTCAGCATATGAGGATTAAGTTTGCAAATATATGAGCCTATGGGGGCCATTTTCATTCAAATCACCACACGCTGAAGACACCACATGCTTGGGACACAGAACTTGGGGGAACAAGCTAGAACTGACCTTCTTCCTAAGGACTGGCTCTCTCTCCCCCTCCCCCCAGAGCTGAGGACCGAACCCAGGGCCTTGCACTTGCTAGACAAGCGCTCTACCACTGAGCTAAATCCCCAGCCCTGAGGGCTGGCTCTCATAGTATCAGAAGGTGCTACATAAACTGCTGAGGGAGAAAAACAATCAATAGTCCCGCCCTGCTGTAAAGCCTACAGATCATAATGACTGACTCAGCAAGATAACCCCAAAGATGCAATTGTGACACTTTTATCTTGAGGGTGACCAACAGCTGTCTCATTGGACTTAAGGGTCACTCAATAAGAAGGAATGCACACCTGGTAGATAAACCTAGCTAACTACAAGTGGCTGGAGAGGTCACAGACTCTGGAGAAAAACCTACTACTACCATTCTCCTATGTGAATGTAATTTCTAACTGTATTCTAAACACTTATCCTTATACTCACAAGAAGTATAACTCTCATCCCTCATCAGAGAAGCTTCTTTGTACAACATGTGGAGACAATTACAGAGGTCCTCAACTGGCAAAATACAGAGAATAAGCGCCCACCGCCAGGTGACACACTGGCAACATAAACTCTATACCTGAAGCTCAGGAAACATCGAGGAAGAAGGGGCAGAAAGATTTAGGAGCCAGAGGACCAGGACACCTAGTGCTAGATAGTGTCCCCTCAACATGACAGGCAAAATGAACTCTTGAACTCCAACAATATGGTTGCCTGAACAAGAATGACCCTATGACACCACCAATTGGCATGCCAACACAGAAGGGGGAAATTCCACAAGGTCTTGCCCCTCGGCGGTCAATGGCAATGGAGGGACAGACGATCGATGTCCTCCACTGATGAGCTCCCCCATGGGTGATGTCCAACCCCAAGTGGCCAGTCCTGCAGCCCTGGACACATGTGCATGTGAACACCACTAAGTGGACTTGGGGGGGGGGGATTGTGCACACTCTCACGCACGCATGTGTAAAACAATAATGAAGAAGAGGTGGTAAATTTGAAAGAGGCACGGGAAGAGTTGGAGGGTAAGGGAGGAGCAGGAGTGATATAAATGTTCTAAAATATTATACTTCTTCAAGAATTTCATTACAGATGTGGTGACACAGCTCTTAAACCCCAATATTCAGAAGGCAGAGGCAGGCAGATGCCTGTGATTTTGAGGCCAGCCTGTTCTATACATCTATACAGTGAGTTCTGGAATTAGAGGTAATGATACAAAACTAAGTTGTACATTTCAAAACGGTGGAGTTGTGGGGTGGGATTCATTTCAGTTTTTTAATGTGCATCTCGTAAGTTTTACTTTCTACTTCTCCTGTCTTTGATGTCACAACTCGTACCCAGGTCACTAGCACTTTCCATCGTGACCTTTCATTCACCCATGAAAGCCTCCTAATTGGATCAACAAACCTCCCTCCCATCTGCTATATAATATGTCCTCTACTTGGCACCTTGCCCAGATCTCTCTCTCTCTCTCTCTCTCTCTCTCTCTCTCTCTGTGTGTGTGTGTGTGTGTGTGTGTGTGTGTGTGTGTGTGTGTGTGTGTGGTGTGTGAATTGCTTTCTCTACTCTCTCTCAGAACACTTCTGATGTAGGTACGCAGGTCCCACAATCCATTTCGCTTCATCAGTGGACACCGAGTGAGTGTTGTACACTTCAATTCAATTCTGACACCACTTATTTACCTGGAGTTTGTGTCAGAATCCTGTACATTGAAAGATTCAGTCCTACCTTAGATGTCAATCAAAAGCTCAGGCTTCCCTTAACCCCAACTGACCAACCAAGGCTATGACCCCCTCTCCCCAAGCTTGATAATTTGCTAGAACGGTTCACTAACCCCAGGAAATGCTTTACCTACACTTACGTGTGTATTATAAAGAGTAATTCAGAAAGCCTGAGGGAAGGACAAAAGAACAAGGTGTGGGGACAACAAATGGCACAGAACTGTCATGCCCTCTTTGGCCAGTCAACTCCTTGTCCATTGGTAATCCACTCAGTTTGACTTCTTTGCCTTCCCAGATAGAGAGGATGGGGCTGAAAATACCGATCCCAAGATGCCAAGGCCGGTTGGATAAGCAAACCATATGTAGGGGTTTTCCAAAAGTCACCTCGTTATCATACTCAAGCATGGTTGAAAGGGACATAAAAGAAAGCAGATTCCTATTGCCTTTAATGTCTCCTCTCTTGGGAAATCACTGGGCTTTTTGAAAGCTGGAATGCAGAGGGAAGTACATGAGGGGGAGGCCTTTAAGAGACCAGAGAAGAAGAATGTGTACTCATCAGGGAGTTTCCACAGGCATGGCCACCCCGCACATTTTCTTCTTCTTCTTCTTCTTCTTCTTCTTCTTCTTCTTCTTCTTCTTCTTCTTCTTCTTCTTCTTCTTCTTCTCCTCCTCCTCCTCCTCCTCCTCCTCCTCCTCCTCCTCCTCCTCCTCCTCCCCCCCCCCCCCTCCTCCTCCTCCTCCTCTTCTGCTGCTGCTTCCTGTATTTGTTGTTGTTGTTATTGTTATTGTTGCACAAACTGTCCCATACCTGGTCACTGAGAGTTCTTTCAGGTTGGACACTATGTCTTTTCAACTCCATTTTTGAGCATTTTGCTCTCTAGCACCATAATGCATCTCAGACTGCTCCTGCCCTCCCTCTGGAGTACTTCATCCTGCCCTTCACCTATTTTTGTTACACATATTTGTTGATTGAATGGCAGGATGCAAGTTCTACAGCACATACATGTAGAAGTCAAGTCAGAGGACAATCTTCAGGAGCTGGCTCTCTCCTCCCATGCAGGTCCCAAAAATCAAGTTATCAGGCTTGGTGGCAATAGCCTTTACCATGAAGCCATATAGCTTCACTTTTTAAAAAAAAATCACCTCAGCCAATAGGAAGCAATGACCAAATACTCCTATAACGACAAGGACTGCTCCTTTGTGACATCCCAAGTGGGAATGAACTAAAATCCTTCCTGTGGCCTCAAGGCTTCTCTTAGGTCCCGAACTTCGATACCCAATCCCCCGCACACTCATGCACTTATATTCCAGTTACAGCCATCTTCTGATGTTTCCATGAACACCGTACTTACTGCAGCCTCTGGCCTTGACTGAGTCGTGTCTGCTTTCAGATCTCACCTTCCTCCCTTCGCCTCCCAGAAAGCCGTCCTTGATGTCTCTTCCAAAAGAGTCCCTGTTCTCAGTGTCCTCTGCATTCCATCCCTGTCCCTTTGACCTTGCTGTCCTCTCTGTGTTCACTCTACATCGTACCAATCACAGACTCTTTGTGTTCACTTCTGGCATTTATATGAGGGTTGCAGAAGCATGAATGCAGCTGCTGTAGCGCACACAGAGGAAGGAAGGGGGGATTGGGTGTCCAGACCTGACAAACAGTGTTCCATTGGTGACATGGCAAAGTTCCAACACCAATAAAGCACATTCTTCTTTGCTTAACACAATAATTGTGCTACTGGAAAAGTCGGTGTTTACTAAAATCGGGCAAAAAATACTTCTGTGTTTACATATTAAATAGAATTAGGTTTTAGGTCTTGGTAGTTATAAACAGGTTTTTCTCCTACTTGAATGTCAGGCAGGGCATGGAAGACAATTCCTCATTGAGCCAGGCAGTCCAGGGACTTGTAGGAGGCTCAGTGTCCCTGACCTTGTCCTGACTTGGCCAGCAGCTCCCCCTCCCCCAATCACTTCAGCCCCAGAAGAACATCAGCTGACCCCCTTTCGGTCTCTCCACCAACCTGGAGTGTGGGAGGCACCGCTGACCACCATCACACCAGGCGGGTAGTCCATCAGAGCTCCCCCTGAAGTTACAACTTCCCTGGGCGGGGGGGGAGGTGGGGGAGGTGGCGAGACATCACAAGCCCTTGCCATGTAATCATCCAAAGGAAAGAGACCCCACACCTGTGGCAACTGTGATACCTAGAGGGATGCCTGGGGTACTGGTGGCACAGATCAAGGAACTCTGCCTGACCATTGAGGCCAAGGAACAGACCTGTCAGTGTCTGACAGGAGTCAGTCCAAGTCAAATGGAGACTGTTCCATGCAGAAGGAGCTAGGCATTAGCATGGGCTGCTCACTTCTCCCCAGATGAGTCTCGGGCCTTACTTTCCTCTGGTCACCAGGACAGTGGGGAAACAAGAAAGCACTTAGAAAACTAGGACGAAGTTATGGAGTGTAATTTAGTTGTATTATTTTCAGTGTTGTGCAAACACTCTACCCAAACAACATCCCCCGGCCTTATAACATACTTTAAAAGACAAGCAAGCTGTATGTATGGCAGCCAAGTTTGACCCCTGAACCCTTCAGGATATGATGCTCCTACAACGACTATTTCATTTTTTTAAGGCAGGGTCTCATGTATCCCAGGCCAGCTTTAAACATACTATGAAGCCAGTAATGACCTTGAACTTCCTATCCTGCAGCTTCTGTCTTCCAAGTGCTGGGATTATAGGTACATGCCACAATACTTGTATTATGCAGTGCTGTTGAACCCAGAGCTTCCTTGATGCCAGGCAAGCATTCTGCCAACTGAACTATGACCCTAAGCCCATACAACAAAGTTCTTTTTAAAGGCAGAGCACCTAAGATTTATGTACAAGATGCTTATAGATACACCACATGCCTGATCTTGTATAATCCTCCCACAGTACAACCCAGGAGACAACAGCATCCACATGTACAGAAGAGAACTCTAAGGCTTGGAAAGGCCATGTAGCTTTACCCACATCACTCAGCTGATAAGTAGCATCTCAGCTCCCCACATCTGGGGCTTCCTCCAAGCTGCCTCCTCACCATGGCCTGAAGGGGGAAGGTCATCTGTGAGGTGGCATCAGGAGCAGGATTTACAAAAGGTCTCCTTGACCAAGAGGAAGCAGCAGCCCACCTATGACAAAGGCAGACTGCAGTCAGAGACCGGGTGAGCTGGCTGTCTGCAAACCACTGGAGGTGTCCACCAGGGAAGGCAGAGCAAGGACTCACTGTGCCTTCCCTGTTTGTCTGTCCTTTCAGACCAGGCCACTGCTGTCCTGGGTATTTTGGTTTCCAGAAATGGCCCACAACTGGGCCCTCTGTGCAGCAGATAGACTACTAACAGGAGACAGGTCTTAGCAAGCAGGAACAAGGGGTTGAGAACTACCCACTTGCTGGCAGGGCTTGGAAGCTTTTCTGCCTCGAGGCATGAAAGGGCAAAGGGTGGAAACAGTTACTAGATGCCAGTGAAAGCTTTTCTGGTAGGGAAAGGCTTTTCTTCCAGGAATGGGTTTCACGTTGTAGAGTGCATCAAAACACCTGGAAGGCATATTAAAATGTACATTGATGCTGGGCAGGTGGTGCGTGTGTCTTAGTTAGGGTCATTATTGCTTGGGATGAAACACCATGACCAAAGCAACTTGGGGAGGAAAGGGTTGATTTGGCTCACACTTCCACAGCACTGTCCATCATTGAAGAAAGTCAGGACAGGAACTCAAACATGGCAGGAACCTGCAGGCAGGAGCTGATGCAGGGAGCATGGAAGGGTGCTACTTACTGGCTTGCTCCTCATGGCTCATTCAGCCAGCTTTCTTATAGAACCTAGGACCACCAGCCCAGGGATGGCACCACCCACAATAGGCTGGGCCCTCCTCCATCAATCACTAAGAAAATGCTCTAAGATGTATCTACAGCCCCACTTTATGGAAACATTTCTTAATCGAGGTTCCTTCCTCTCAGATGACTTTAGCTTGTGTTGAGATGACTTAAAATTCGCCAGCACAGCCTGCTTGCCATTCCAGCACTCAGGAGGCCGAAGCAGGAGGAGTCACAAGCTCAAAGGCCAGCCTGGGCTACAGTGTGATCTTGTCTCAGAAGAAATGTATGTGGGTAAACCTGTGTGAGCATGTGCAGGTGTATGTCATTTGCTCTTGAACAGTCCAAGGGCCAGCCAAGAGTTTGCATTTTTATTTTTCATATTTATTTTTAATTGTGTACATGGTGAGTGGGGTGGTGTGTGTGTACATGTACTTATAAGTATAGGGCACTGGCAGATTCCAGAAGTAGAAGATCCACCCAGAGCTAGAGCTGGAGTTACAGGCAGTTGTGAACCCCCTGAGGGCCTCTGGAAGAGCAGTGTGTGCTCTCTGCCCTTGATCCATCTCTCCAGCCCAGAATCTGCATTTTTAGCAAGCATATGGGTGACGCAGCTAGATCATACTCTGAAAACCACAGTGGAAGAGGAAAGCCCTGGAGAACATTCTCCCTGTTCTTCTGTCTACCAATCCCTCCCAATTAGTTTTTCCCATTGGCTGGACCTAACCTGACCCTAAGGGACAAGGGATCCAGGGAGGAGGAGCCGATGGACATCTGGTCTCAGAAACCAACAGGGAAGAGAATGAATCTAAGATGTAGAGGATGAAATCACCAGCCACCCTCACAAGCTTCCCTCACTTGTCATTTTCCACCAGCTGGGTGAGGAGGGAATCTCATTCTCATTCATTTTCCGCACCATAGCTTCTCCGAATTGAGTCTCCAATGCCAGAATACATAACACTTTGCTGGAGGCTTAAAGGGAACTCCGATCCTCTCAATTCTATTTGGAAAATAAGCCACCATGTACTGACACCCTGAGGCCCCCATTTCTACTGTTGCAACGTGCTGAGACTCTCATGTGAGAGAAGGCTTCCCCTTCTTTCTTCCTCTTCAATTTCCAGCCTTTTCTAGGGATTTCTAGGAGGCCTCTCCTGAATAGTGCATGGCGTTTTGTCCTTAAAATTTGAGAGGTTTGTCACTGTTGTTAAGTTCCTTCCCTTGGGGAAACATAAACAATGTCTACCTCTCCTCCTAAATTCCCAGTGTCAAACCAAGGCGCAGGTCCACCAAAGTTCACCCAAGAGACCAGTGAGTTTATTAGGCTTAGATACAGAGAATGGATGAGGGGTTCCAGATAGGAACATGGGTGACCTGAAAGTAGCCAGACTGGAAGGCCAGTGGGGATGGCAGCTTCCCTGTGGCTGCATAGATGGAACCTCCTCCCCTCATTCTTCTCTACCAATATCCTCCAGCCTCCCCCTCCCCCAGATCACATGCAATTATGGTGAAATTGCCTACACCTAGTTAGGAGGGGTGACTGGATACTCAGGTGAGAGCCCCGTGACCCACCCTGCCACCTCCTTCTGTGGAAGAAAGCAGGTAATCCACAGGCCCGACTGTGAGGATCATTTGTGAGCAGACCCAGCAGAACTTCTGAAGATAATGGCAGTTTGGCTTAGAGCATGGTACTGTAGGCAGTCAGCATTGTTATTGATGGTGGCGGCATCGCCGGCGACACTGGTGGTGCTGGTGGTTCTTCTTCTTCTGCTGCTGCTGCTACTGCTGGCACTGAGGCTGGCTGTGGCTGTGGTGGCGGCGGTGGTGGCGGTGGTGGTGGTGGTGGTGGTGGAGGCGGTGGTTGTGGTGGTGGTGGCGGCGGAGGCGGTGGAGGCGGTGGAGGCGGTGGCGGCGGCGGCGGCGGCGGCGGCGTTGGTGATGGTGGTTTTACCTAAGTGACTGATGAAACAGTATTTCTAGGACTATTTCTCTTCCTATATTCTCTACTTTCAGCTTTGAGGTGAGATAACTTTTTTTTTTAAACCAGTGATCCTGAAGCCCTGAAGACTGGGTGTTAGAAAATTTGGGGGATGGGAAATCTGTTTAATTATATTCCATTTTCTGTTTGTGAATAAAATCATTAAGCACTGTCATTAACTTCTCAAAAATTCCTCCAGAATCCGGGCTAGCCCTAAGACTTAGAGAATTCACTAACACCAACTCCCAGACTCAAGTGGGATGGATAAAAAGATCAACAAGGTTGGTAGATGCCTGGCTCAGAAACCAGGGGGGCTAAATCATGTCCAAATGTGTGTCTCTCTCTCCTGCTTGGATGAACCCTTTCGTCCCTTGGGAGCTCTGAAGACAGTCTCCTTCCTGATGCCCCAGGCAGTGACTTGACCTTCCTCACTGTGTCCCTGACCCTGCGAAAGCCTAGAGGCTTCTGTTCAATGCAAACTCTTCTCTACTTGTAGCCACCTCCTGCACTGGGTTGAGGAAGGTCACAGGACCCTCATCCGGGTGCTGCAGAAAAGAGTCCTAGGGACATTTGATTCGTATCATCTGGAACAGAGAGGAGGGAGAGAAGACAGCATGCATAGGATGTGCTGCCGAGGGTTATGAGGGAGACAGCCTGGTGACCATTGCCACAGCCACTCCACCCACTCCCACCTGGAAGTCATGCCTGTGGTAGTTCCTTTCATGGTGCTCTGACTGAAATCCCTGAGAGAACAACTCGTAGGAGAATTTATTTTGGCTCCTGGTTCCAGGGGTATCTGTCAATCACGATAGGGAAGACTGAGTGGAGCAGAGCCATTATGGCAGCCAGGAAGCTAAGGGTGGAGCAGACGCTGGAGTCAAAGGCATGCTCCCATGACCATTTCCTCAAGTGCTGTGGGATGTCTTTCTATACACTGTGAATATGTGTTGCTATGATTAGTTAATAAAGAAGTTGCTCTGGCCTATGGCAAGTCAGGTTATAGCCAGGCAGGAAATCCCAGAGAGAGAGAGAGAGAGAGAGAGAGAGGAAGAAGAAAGGCAGAGGCAGAGGAGACTGCCACCCAAGGAGCAACATGTCAGCAGACTGGTAATGCCACGGCCATGTGGCAATACATAGATTATTGGAAATGGTTTAATTTAAGATGAAAGAGCTAGTTAGCAAGAATTCTTAGCCATATGCCATACAGTTTGTAATTAATATTAAGCCTCTGAGTGATTATTTTATAAGTGGCTGCTGGACTGCAGGTGAGAGAGATTTGTCCCAATCGTGGGCCAGGCAGGACACAGGAAATCTTCTCGCTACAGTGGAATGGAACCTGTAGCCAAAGGCATGCTCCCATGACTATTTCCTCAGGCCCAGCAATGCCTCCTGAAGTTTCCACAACCTTCCAAAACAGTGCCACCAGCTTGGAACAAAAGAAAAAATATATGCGTCTATGGAGGGCAGTTTCTATTCAAACCTTTTTAAAGTCTCCTCTTGTATTTGGCATAGATTGGGAACTTTGTCTTTGTGAAGCAAGCTGTCAACAAACAGTGAGACAGTGAGTCCTTAGTAGAAGGGATGAGAAGGAAAAGTCGAAGAAGCACATGGAGTTTCCAGAAGCATGAGTGACCTAAGCCCAGCTTTGAAAATGAGCAAGAGATTGCAAAGGCAGGGGGGATTCCTGGCAGGGAGAATGTCCTGCACAAAGGACATGACACACAAGAACAAGACTAGCAAAACTGCCACAGGACACTGAGAAAGCCAAGAGAAAGAAGTCACACTGAAAAGAGGCACACAGACAGAAATGGGAGAAATCTGGGGCCATGTCTTGCAATATACTTTACCCAAGTAAAAGGTTCACAGTTTAACCTGGGAGCTAAGGGAAGTTACTGATGAGCTTAAGCCAAGAGGAATTTACCAAGAGGTAAATCTGGTTTATATTTTTAAAGGATCACTGGGAGATTGGGTGGAATTAGAGGGAGAGGCAGGCAGGCATGAATGTAAAACTGGTTGAGCGAGCTGGGTAAGTATCCAGACTAGAGACAAGAGAGCCTTGCCTGAGGGGAGACACTGGAGATAGTGAGACCTGGACCTAAAGATGGTACTTGCTTACAGGTGAGAAGAGAACCAGAGCCAACCCAGGGAGGTTTTTGTTTTGTTTTGTTTTGTTTGGTTTGGTTTGGTTTGGTTTTGTTGTTGTTTTAGCCAATGGTAGAGAAGTTAGAGGAGATAGAATGGGAACAGAGTGTATCAGAAGTTTACAGAATGGCCAGACTGGGGCACTAATGGCTATGCTGGATATTCAGCTCTGAGGCTGGAGTTAGGCATGGTGATGCAGAATTTCAATGGGCCATCTTGCCTGTCTTAGAAGTCCCCGTTAATCTAGATATTGCTGTTAACATATTTTATAGATGTGACTGAAGTTCACAACCAGTTGACCTTAAGTAAGGGATATTCTGGGTGGGCTTGATTCAATCCATTTCAAGACTTCATGAGCAGAGCTGACATTTCCCTAAGAAAGAAGAAATTCCAACTGTGGACAGCATTTCCCTCAGTCCTCAAAGGTGTTTTTCCTGGAGTACGCCCTGGAGGTTTTGGGCTTGCCCAATAAGCACTTAAAACCACACAAGAATTTTCCAGAAATAACTACCTTACTACATATTCAGTTATGTGTATTTTGAACCTATAGTCACAAATGCTGAGATGTTCTTTGCATAAGTGCACAGTAAAAAGTGGTGGAAGTGCATTAAGCTCCATTTGGAAATTGTTGGAAATTCTGCATAATCCTGAACTTCAGTGAGCAATGCAAAGAACAATTCTTAAAACCAAACATTCTAACCTAATACAATCCAAAGATATAGCAATTGATACTTACAAGCTGGGGAATGGTTGTGGGAAAATATTAAAAAGTCTTGTTCTCTGTAATTAAACCATTATGTTTCTATAAGAGCAGAGGAATTTTTACATACAGTAAAAACACTCTTTTACATACACTAAAAACACTCTTTTACATACACTAAAAACACTCTTTTACATACACTGAAAACATTCCAAGTCATACAACAGTCTCAAATCTGAGCAGAGGGGTTTCAGGGAGTGCTTGTCCATTCATTGGCCAGTGACATGCTGCCATTCACCGGGCAGAGTGCACATTTTATGTGTTCAAAACCAATGCAGTGGTTTTGATGCAGCACGGGAGAGCACTACCACAAACAGCTCAGATCCATTACATGTTTGAGTTTGAATCAGCTTTTGCTCATCGCACATTCAGAAACCTCACACTGTTGGGGAATTTTTCATGACCTCTACATTTAGTTACAAGATTCCATTAGGCTCACAACTCATGGTTCAAGAGGCTGTGAATGAATACCACATGCCACAACCTGTGTACATTCTCTAGTGAAAGAAAAGGAGGAACATAAGGACAGAGTCTTTAAACACTCTGACCAGAAAGGAGGGAGCAGCTGTGTGAGAGAAAATGAAGTTTGGAAGCCCAATGAGGTAGACCAGTGGCCTACACAAATCAGTCCCTGTCTTCCAGACCATTGACTGGTTCAGGGATAACTATGTGATCCCAACAGACCACAGGGACTTTGAGAGGCAAAGTCATCCTTCACATTACGAAATCAGCCTTGGCGAGATAGCTCAGTGGGTAAGGACATTTGTCACCAAGCCTGCTGAAAGAGTTCAGTCTCCTGGACCCACATGATGGAAGGAGAGAACTGACTTCCATAAGCTGTCCTCTGATGTGTACCATGGCATGGAGAGAGAGAGAGAGAGAGAGAGAGAGAGAGAGAGAGAGAGAGAGAGAGAGAGAGAGAGAGAGAATAAATAAATGTAATGAAAAGTATAAAAACAATGCAATTAAGCAGGGCAGTGGCAGCACATGTCTTTAATCCCACACTCAGAAGGCAGAAGCAGGCAGTTCTCTGTGAGTTCGTGTCCAGCCTAGTCTTCAGGGCAAATTCCAGGACTGCCAGGGTTACACAAAGGAACTTTGACTCGGAAAAAAGAAAAAAAATAAAACAAAACAACAACAACAAAATCATGAATCTTAAGGATCCATCATCCTGCTAGGAAGTTGGTACCTGTTAGGAACAGAGTGCCAATTTTTAGTCAATGTATCAACTACTACCTAGGGTTGAGGGAGGACAAAATAAAAACTAAAACTGTAACAGAGCCCTAGACTTTAGTAGGCCCCCAAACCTTAGCACAACTGATTCCATGATGGAGTGCCATTCAGGCTGTAAAACTCAGCACGCAGACAGCACCACCTTCCAAAACTAGAGCAAAACCATCAAAGTCCACAGCTCTGGGAAAGTCTCTAAAAGTACTAACCTTGCTTTTTGGCTTCTGTAGTTCTGCTTCTAGCTAACTGTTCTTGCCAACCCAGAACACGGTTTTTGTGCTTAAAAGCTCACCCCAAGAAAGGCTTGGGGCTACACTGGGATCCCAAGCACCCAGTGTAGTCACCGGCTGGCTGATGAAGATTTGCTATTGGCTTAAACCCGTGTCCGAGCAGTCTTTGCTGGGGGACATCCCACGACAAAACAACTACTGTTTTCTAAAGCTTTATTTCCAAAGTGTTGTCTTGTGAAACGCTGTTGACCCGGGTCTCGTCCCTCTACGCCGGTGGTTCTCGACTCCTTTGTGGGTTGCAACCCCTTTGAGGGTGGAACAACCCTTTCATGGTGGTCTCCTAAGGCCACCAGAAAACAAAGATATTTACATTCTGATTTATAGCAGTAGCAAAAATATAGTTATGAGGCAGCAATGAAAATAACTTTATGGCTGGGGTCAGCACAGCATGAGGGACTGTGTTAAAGGGTCGCAGCATTAGGAAGGTTGAGAACCACGGCTCTGAGCTTATGCAGAGGAAACTTGCTTTCTCCCTAAACACAGATGCAATTGGTTCAGGCATTTCTTTGTCTCCTGTTCTAGACTCTCACTCAAAAGCTGCCCTGCTGATGCAGGTCCCTGCCCTGCGGCTCTCTAATTATATGCTTTGGGTAACTTCTGCAAACACTTACCTTGGAGGACGTCCAAGCAGCTTTCGACTGAGTCCTGTGGCACACAGAAGGTGTCTCTGTGACCTGCCAGTGCATATTTGCTTAGTGATGACAGAGGTCACCAAAGTCCAAAAACCTTTGAAATCACAGCCTCCAACCCAGTCACTGGGAGAAAATCAGCACACACCTCATACTCAGCCAAATGCTTTTGGAGTTTGCTGTACTGGGGCCATTAAAAGGTATTTATATAGCTGGAACTTTCTGTGGCCCACCATAGAAAATCCAAATCAGACCAGTTCACACACAAAGGGGAATGTACTGCTCCTCTAACTGAAGATTTTGGGGAAACCTCAGGATCCATGTATTTAACTGACCTGAGGGGCAATCTCTCCCTCAGTTAGAAGCCCTTCCTTTCATTTTGCAAGTGACTGTGTCTCTTTTCTGTTCAAGCACTTCAGGTGAGCACAGGGTCAGTAACCAGGCTGAAACACACCTAGAGAAAGGACCTGCTGAGGAAGTCATTTTCCAAACCAGAGGTGAACTACACAAGAAGACAGAGATGACAACCTCTCAAGGACAGGAACATCTAGCCAACAGACTGTCGACTGTCCTAAGGATGATAGAGAGGAGACAGACCGTTAATTTTATTACTTTTTAAAAGTTATCGACAAACGGTGTGCCACCAACTTCTCCCAGGCTGACAGCTTCTGTGGCCCTGCGTTTCTGGAGCTCCTCCTCTCCCTTAGCATCTTCCTGGATCTTTGACCATCACAGCTTTGCATGCTCTTCCTGGCTGTGACTTTCAGCTTTTCTGTCTCCCCTGGTGAGATTGTCTAGCTGCACTCAGAACAGTTCTACATGAACACCTCACTGTGTCTGGCACTGAACTACACCTTTGCTCCTCCCACGGTGGCTCTGACCTCAGAAGATGCACACACACGACAAGTAGTCAGGAGAGCTAGGAGGAATGTGTGGGACACCTCCCTCACCTTCGAGGCAAGTCAGCAAGGGCTGGACCTTGTGTGGGTATGCACGAATGCGACCTGACATTCACTCAAATTATTCATTCGCAAATCTTTGCACTTGTCCAAGACAGACAAAGCCTCAGTTTCCCCCAAGTGCTTCCTGAAAAGGAAGGAAGCTGCACAAGTCACATTCCTTACTGTTTGCCTTTTGTGCTCCCCTGGACTCCCTGTTTTCCTGCCTCTCCATGGTGCCAGGCCTGGAAGAGACAATAAAACATGTCTGAAGAGCATCTCAGAGTGGTCTCCAATGCATGTCAGGTAGGCCCTAGAGCCCTTGGGAGAGCACAAGCCTTCAGAGGAGAGGAATGCTGAAGAGATGGATGATATCCGACATTTATCTCAATCTGAACCTTAGATGCCAATGGGATTATTTGGGTTTGTTTCTACAACAACCTAACTTCCAACCCCAAATTCATGATACTACAATATTCCCTGAAGGTTCATGTGTAGCCCAGTGGCAGGGTGCTTGCCTAGCATGTGAAAAGCCCTAAGTCTGATCTCTAGTGCCACCCCAAAAAAGCAAGCCAAATTCCCAACAACTTCCTTCACATTGGCACGCTCACATACTCTTCCAGCCAACTCCTCTCTGAGGCTAAAGAGTTCCTGCCCCAATTCAGAGGAGACTAAAGCTATGAGATTAGCAGCATTCAGCTAAGATGTCGTGACCAGGACATAGTATCAGGACACAAATCAAGATCACATGCCATCCTTACTTATCAGGAGGGACAGGTGTCAACAACCTGAGCAGGGCTACCCACAAATGCCGCCACCCCCAGCCTATTCCAGGGATCAAATGATCGCCCCTAGACAGCCATCCCTCTGAGTAACAAAGCTCAATAGTTGCAGATTGCAGATTTAAATTCTTTCATTGAGTTACTCCTCAGCTCACAGGCCCAGAGAGAGGGGGGCCTTGCTGCAAAGAAAAGGAAGGCATAGCCCTGTGCCTGGCAAGAAGGGGGGGCTGCCCATGGGGCCCTAATGGGGACTGAGTGCCTTTGAGCATGGCCACTCCAAGAGTCCTACAGACGCAGAAAGGGACAGTGAGATTGCCTTCTGACTGTTTGGAGTCTTCCTTCAAAAAAGGCATAATTTGAGTGCTGGCACGTGCTCCTCTCCTGTATATTCCAATGGCCACTGTGCTCCGCTATGGGCAGCATGAAGAAGGACTAAAGAGATCATCTAAAAGAGTGTTGCTTGCAATAATATTGCTCCTCAAAGCCACCAACTGTTGTTTTTCCATCGGCACAGTGGTTGCACCTGAATCTACAGCTGTTTTAACCAGTAATTTGCAGCTCCACAGTTACTGGCCCACTTCTCAGGCAGCAGCCTGGCAGGACTTTTACATCCCGCCTGATTGGCCTCCTGCCACTGCCACCAAATGTAGTTTTTAACGAAATCTCTACCATTCTACTTATTAAAAAGACTTGGGAGTCAGAGGCTGGGGTGAAAACCTGCTAGCTCAGATAGGTTAAGGAGCAGCTAGCTGTAGCACAAATCTTAAAAGATCTTATTAATAAAATCAAACCTGAAGCCAGGTATTGGGGTGAATGCTGGAAGATCAGAGAAGCAGAACAAGCCACAGCTTCCTCACCTTTCCAATTCCTCAGTCGATCCTGTTTCCTCAGACTGGAAGCCTCTCAGTCCTCATCTGAATGGATCTCAGCTGAACTGCTGCTCAAAAGCCTAAAAGCTTAACCAGCTCTAGTTCCTGGTTCTCATGCCTTATATATTTTTCTGCTTCCTGCCATCACTTCCTGGGGATAAAGGTGTGTGTCACCATGCATGGCTGTTTCCAGTGTGGCTTTGAACTCACATAGATCAGGATAGATCTCTGCATTTGGAATGCTAGGATTAAAGGTGTGTGTGCTACCATTTTCTGGCCTCTATGTCTATCTAGTGGCTGTTCTGTCCTCTGACCCCAGATAAGTTTATTAGGATGCACAATATATTGGGGAACACAATATCACCACAGCTAGCTGACCTTCCCTTTTTGCCAGTCTCAGAAAGAGATTGTCCTGCTACTCTGCCAAACCAAAAAAAGGCCACTCAAAGTCCCTCCTCAATACTTCCTGTATGTCTCTCTATTCATCTTCCTGAGTCTTTCTGACTCTTGTGATTACTTTCTGTCAACTAGTTGCTGGTTCTGCCTCCTAACCCAAGGTTAATTTTATCTAATTAAAGCAAACATAAACTTGGGGTTCATAATGTGATTGAATATTTGACTCTGCCACGCTCTTAGAGAGACATCACTTCTGTGTCTTTCTTTAGTCATCCATCATGTTCCCTTAGCACTCCATACCGGCTTCAGGAACTAAAGCCATCACTGGTTCCCCAGCTCCAGTAGCCCAATGGGTGGCCAGTTCTAGTCTCTTCCTGAGATGCCAACTTCTTGGATCAACTTGAGCCCAGGTAACGTTTCTTTCCCTGGAATCTACTGACTCTTGGAAGTGATCAACAGAACCCTTGCACATTTTTATTCACGACTAGGAATTTTTCTAGAAGATAGCCTCTTCCTAGGCCTCATCAATTACCCACAAAGTGACCCACTGCAAAGGTCAATCCCAGAATGGTTTTGCTATCCTTCCACCAGCACACATGGTAGAACAGAATGGAGACCTTTCCAGCTTATACTGGCCACTGCTATATAAAGACCTTAAACAGCCCAGCCTTAGAGGTCAACTTTATAATGAGTTCAATTTTTAAATGAGGACTAGTTTTATTCACATTTGGTAACTAGACCCTAGAGCTGTCAACACATTTATACAGGTCACAAAGTCCCTAAAAATAGCACTTGTAGCCAGCCACTGGATTCCACAATGCTGAGGATTTAATGAAACCATTCTTTCCATGTTGGGAAAATGTCTGCACATTGATAAACATGTTGTCAACTGTGGCAGAGCAGTGAACAAACAATTAAGTTTTGGGGTTTTTCTGGTTGGCTTTTTAAAAATAATAACATTGCTGTCTTGTAGGAAGAACTGTTTATATTTCCAGATTAATATTAGACTGGTGTATTTTAAGCAGAACTTTGAAGGGTGACAAATTTGTTTTCTTCCATGGAAATAAGATTAGTTCAAATGGTCTTAAAGAAATACTTCCAATCTGGTTTCATGGTCTCCTGCTGTTTGCTAGCTGCAGTGGAGTTTCAGCAGTTAGTTAGAAATCCCAACAGAATCAAAGCAAGTAAAATAGCATGTAAAACTGGATGCAGAGAAATGTATGGTTGCCTGTGGCTGACTGTTTCATCCCCCTCTTCCCTTTTCTGACTTCCCCAATAGTTTTCTGAGCTCAGAACAAGGCATCTACTCCCAGCCCGCTTCCCATGGCCTACCACCATGCAAATAAAGTCAAGGAACTATTGACTCCTGTTTCTCCTGGATCCTACTGGCCTTTATGAGAGACATTTTAGTGAAAGATGATAAAGTGAAAATCTGATTGTGAGGAGAGACACGACACACATGAAACAAACAGAAACCCAAGGCAATGGCCAATGAATACTAAGTTGTGGAGTGTTGACTCGACAGGCGATTTCTTTAGAGAACAGAATGGACTTCAAATAGAGAGGAGGGTAGGGAGATGGCATGAGGACCCGAACTCAGATCCTCAGCACCTACTTAAAAAGCGAGACATATAGTGAGTATCTGTCACCCAATGCCAGGTCAGGTGGAAACAGGTCGATCCCTGGAGCTCACTGGGCAGCCAGCTAGCCGAAGCAAGTCAGCTGCAGGTTCAGTAAGAGACCTTGTTTCAAAAACGGAAGTGGAGAGTGACAGAGGAGAGTACCAGCGTCACCACTGACCTACACACACACACACACACACACACACACACACACACACACACACACACACAAGTGCATGGGCATGCACCTACACCAACCCACACACATCCATACACACAAAGAAAGAGATTTGAACTAGAACTACTGAGTTGGACCTTGAAATAAGATGATACTGATAGTATTGATAGATGACATTGATTAGTAGGAAAAAACACCAGACTTTGTATGGATGGCCTCGTTTACTCTTCAGAACAACTCATTTCACAGATAAGGAAACCAAAGCTCAGAGAGGCAAAGGACTTTGGCCAGTGATGGAATCAGGTTCATCAGCAGTCTAAGCAGGGATCCTTCCCAGCACATGAGATGTGGCCCCTCCCCCAGTGGTAGACAAGAGCCGAATTTGTTATCTCTCCATGAAAACGGTCTTGATATTGTGACATTGTAAAACTAACGTAGTATGATTCAAAAGCCCCTGGCTCAACCTAGGCTTCCAAAAGGAAGGAAGCCATGGCTTGTTAACTGAGTTAAGAGACTAGCTAGCTGGTCATTCGTTTGTTCTGAATGGGTGCCAAATCCCCCACAGAGAGAAATGAGAAGTAGGAACTTCTATAAACCAGAAACAAAAGATGGGGGGCCAAAACAAAAGACCTCACTTCCCGGGAAGGAGAGGAAGAACTAACTTCAAAAATATACATATTTTTTTTAATTTTCTTATATCCCTTCATTGTGTGTTGGCTTGCACAAGCATGTATGTATCACTGCACACATGCAGAGGTCCGAGGACAATGTGTGGAAGTCTGTTCTCTCCTTCCTCCCTATGGGATCCAGAGAACGAACTCAGTTTTTCAGGCTTGGCAGATAGTGCTTTACCTGCTCAGCCAGCACTCTGGCCCCCAAAATGACTACCTTTCTGGGAGACTGATCCAATGATAATGGACTCCAGGTAGAGAAGAGTGGGTGTCTAGGACCCACAACTGTGTGCTACTACACCTAGGCTCATGGGTGATGGAATCCAGTCTACCATAGGCTATGTGGTACCCAGTCTCCAAGATGAATCCACATTGTGTCATCTCCTGTTCTACTGCACCAACACTGCTCCCTGCCCCCTTCGTGTGTGTGTGTGTGTGTGTGTGTGTGTGTGTGTGTGTGTGTGTGTGTGTGTATCTCACTCCAATAGAAGTTAGCTATCATATTATGACAGGTCTATTTTTATAAGTGCAAACCAGAGTCCAGAGGGTCATCCACTGAGATTTCCAAGTCGTGTGCCCAAATAACGAATTAGACCAGGAGTATGTGGCTAGTGATAGAAATAAAGGCGTTTTATGAAGAAAGAAGGCACTCCAGAGGGTAGAAATGGGCCACTGAGCTGGGAAAATACAGAAGCTCAGCAGCTCCAACACCTTGAGTTCTGGTCCTTTATAGGTCATTACAGTGTACATACCTTCTCCAGAATTTAGCAAAAACTTCCAATCCTTCTGTCAACTGACTTCTCTCTCTCTCTCTCTCTCTCTCTCTCTCTCTCTCTCTCTCTCTCTCTCTCTCACACACACACACACACACACACACACACACACACACACACACACACACCTATTCTACTGCCACTACTGTGAAGAAAAGCCGAAGCTTTGCCAACAACCAAATGGATTTGGAAGCAGATTCTCTGACCTGAGTCAAATTTCAAGAACTGGCTCAGGGAGCATCTTGACTGTGACTTCACGGGCAATCCTGAGCCAGAACCACCCAGCTAAGCTGCTCTGAGACACTGGCCTCAGAAACTGTGAAGGATGATAAATGTCTGTCATGTTGCCTACTCCTTTTTGCATTAGACCTTAGAGGGCCACTATAGGGGTGTGGGGGAGCTTGCCAATCAGGCAGAGGAGCTGCTCCTGACAAATGCAGAAGGAGGAAGGAGCCTTGGGATTCTGCTTCCTGCTTCCACATAGGCTACTCTTGGGCCTGAAGCAGGATCCTCACGTGACTACCGTCTCCTCCTTCTGGTGCCTTCTCTCATCTCCTCCACTGCGTACTTCCTCTATAACCATCCTGGCAAGATCAAAGACTGTTCTAATGAGAGATGCATGCCTCTCCCTTTGACTATCATGCTCTTGGAACAATAGGCCACACGGAATTGGAATTTCCTCAGGAATCCAGAGCCCTGGTGCTCACTTCCCAGGAAGAAATTTCACATACTTCTGACAACTTGCTACCACCTTGGACTAGAAACTGGAGCCCCCAAAATGATGGTTTTGTGATAGATGAGACCACACCTTGATCAGGACAACTTAGCTATGCATACTTCTTGCCCTCTATTTGAACCTAAACCTCACGTCACAACCATGAAAGTGGGCTTGGAGTCGATGAATGGCCTTGTTTGCTCTCCTTTCTCCGGTATTACTTTTCTCTTTCTTTAGCATATTGAAGACAGCTGGCCCTAGGCTTTGTCCTAAAATGCCAATAACAATCCCGTGACCCTTCCCCCACCCCCACCCCCACTCGCCTCCTTTTTCACAGCTGTGAGACTCCTCAGGGCCTGCTTCCTTGTCTGTCCACTGCACAGAACAGGGCAGGGCTGACCCCAGCACCTAGCAAAGTGCTTATCACATCACAGCTATCCAGAAAGTTGAGAAGGACTTCCAAGTTTCAGTGGCTCTGGAAACTCAGAGCCATTGCTAGTTCTGGGGAAGGGAAGCCCCTGCAAGAAAGAGCTAGAGAAGACTCTTTGGGTTATGAGGACAAGGGCCTCCCCGTTAAGAGAAGCCAGAATCAAGGCCACCAGGCTGTCTGCCCTCAGAGCTGAAACATAATGCCAAGTGAGTTGAAACTAGGAAGCCAGCTCTGGATAGGACCCAGTGTCCACCCAGGCCTCGATGTTATTCCAACCAATTGACCTTGATCTGGAAGCTAAGCTCTCTTTATTTAGAAAGCAGGAAGCACTGCCATGAGGGACAGAGCCCAGGCTAGGCATGTGACCTGTCGAGTCATCAAGTCTAATCCAGGACTGGGTTCTGGGTTAATCAGAAACTAGGTTTCTGGAAGACACTAGTTTAAGGCAAGGGAAGGGTACTCTAGCACAGTGGAGTTTTCCATTTCTTTCCTTTCTGTGATTTGACTTGGGAAAGCAAACTCAAATGATGTTTTTCTTCATCTTGATCACAATCCAGAAGGAGAAGAAAGAAACGAAAACTCTCTTGCATTCCAGTTTCCCTATTCGGTCTTAATCTGCACACACAGGCTAGACCAGGCGTATATGTTCCTTAGCAGCATTAACAGCAGCAGCAATGGCTGCATGGGCAGTACAACAGCAGTCTGCAAGGACGTGAGAGCCAGACATTGAGGAGGCTAAGGCAAGAGGACTGTGTATAGGGACCAGTGTACACTACAAGATAAGACCCCATCAAAAAGGAAGAAACCAAAGTTTAATGTGGTTGCATTTTTCAGTCCCTGGTGAGGGATTATACAAATGAAAACACTCTGGGACTGCCAAGCAATTTCTCCAGGAAGCCACACTGTCCATGGTTAGCCCAGCCCCGGCTTCCCTCGCTACTTTCAGTTCTCAGAACTTAAGGGTCCTATTGTCCTCCCAGGATCCATTTGGGCCAAGGTAGCTTTGTTCTAATGCCTTGTTTCAGGTAGATTCTTTAGGAGACAAAGAAACCAAGTTGCACATCTTTTTTTCTAGCTAGTTTGTTTTACTACTTTGCAAATGTTTTTCCCAAAGAGAAAACCCTCATTTCTATAATTGAATTTATCTTTCTTTTTTCTTTTATGACTTAAGCTATATTTAGGTGAGATTCCATATTGCACTATTATGCGATTTATGTATTTATTTGTAAATCTTTCAAGTTTTATTGTAAACTTTTATTTTCTAATTTTAATCAAATTTCATATAAATCATATGCAATAAAATAAAGCCATTTCAAGGATACCCTTCGATGAATTTTGAGAAAATGCATACCATTAAGTAGTCAACACTACAATTAGTATTTCCACCTCCCACTGAATATGCAGCCCTGTATAGACAATCCCCCTTCCTGCCTCCACAGCCAAGCATTGATCTCTTTCCTCTCCCAAAAGAATAACGCCATAGGAGTTGAACAGTGTGTTCTTTGCGTCTCATTCTCTCTTTGAGCCTAATGCCTGGGGATCTATTCACGCTGTCTATGTCTTCTTTCTCTTTTGTTACTTTCCACGGCGCTGGAGATTGACCCGAGGGCTTTGCGCATGCCAGGCAGGTCTTCCTCCATGAGCTGCAGCCCTCACCAGCCCTTCCCACTTTTCTTTTCTTTTCTTTCGGTTTCCGAGACAGGATTTCTCTGTGTAACAGCCCTGGCTGTCCTGAGACTTGTTTTGTAGACCAGGCTGGCCCCAAACTCACCGATATTTGCCTGCCTCTGCCTCCCCAGTGCTGGGATAAAGGCATGCGCCACTACCACCCAATCCTTACTTTTTATTTTGAGATAGGGTCTCACTAAGTTCCTCCAGCTGGCGTTGAACTCACTCTCACCTAGAGAGGCTATGAAATGTCCCTCTTCCTGCCTCAGCCTCCAGAGTAGCTGGGATTACAGACTATGCAACCATGCCCAGGTTTTCTTCTCTCTCTCTCTCTCTCTCTCTCTCTCTCTCTCTCTCTCTCTCTCTCTCTCTCTCTCTCGTTGAGTATAATTTCACTCTCTGGATAAACCAGAATTTGTTTATCTACTCACTAGTTGGACATTTCCCAGGGTTTTGTTTTGTCTTATTTTCATTAATAATTCTTTTTGTTTTACAGTTCTGTTTTCTCATGGGTTAATTTTTAATAGATGTTTTTAAGTCAGAACAATAAAAAGCACAAAGTTCACATATACCACCTATCCTACGTAAGTTCAGCCTAGCCCACTATCAACTTTCTACACCACAGTGGCACATTCGTTAAAGCGAATCAACACAGTATTGTGGACCAATGTTCAAAGTTGACACTGAAGTTCACTCATGCTGTTTTTATATTCAGTGGATTTGGATGATGTATACTGTCACTTATCCCTCATTATAGCATCATATAGAGCGGGCACAAATCCTGTGTTCTGCCTGTTTATACTTGTCTAAATCTGACCACTGGCAACTAATCTTCTTGTTTCTTTCTCAAGTATCTGTTTATGTTCTTCGCTTCCATCTGTATATCTTCTTTGGTTAGGGTGTCACATCTTATACTCACTTTGTAGAGTGAGTTGAATAATTTTTTGTTGTTGTTGTTGTTGAGTTTTAAGAGTTCCTCATATACTTTTGTGTTAGTGTTCCATGGCTGTGACAAATCCCCAGAAAGAAGCAATGTAAAGGATGAAATGGATCTTCATTTCAGAGGTTCCAGTCCAAGGTCAACTGGATCTATGGCTTTAGGCATGATGTTGGCAAACGATTGTAAGGTTAGGAGCATGTGGTGGGAAAGGCTACTCACCTTAAGGTAGTCAGGAAGCTGAGAGAGAAAAGAAAGAGGAAGGGGAAATGGAGAGGGGGAAAGAGGATGAGGGAAGGAGGGATAGGAAGGGTGGGGAGAGATGAAGGAGTCAGGGTAGGACACAGCCCTCCAAGACACATCCCCAGTAACCTACTTCCTCCAGCTCTCCCTACCTACTATTTACACTGCCTTCAGATAGTGCTATCAAATTATGAGGCCATCAGTAGACTCATCCACTGATCAGGTTAGAGGCCTCATGATTCAATAAACAGTCAAATGGATCCAATAAACCATTCAATAAACTGTCAAATGGATGGCACATACCTGTAATCCCAGCACTGGGGACTCTGAAGCAAGAGAATTTTGAGTTTGAGACCAGTCTAAGTTACATAGTGAGTTCGAAGCCAGCCAAAGATACATAGTAAGACCCTGTCATAGAAAGAACAATATTGCTGGGTGGTGGTGGCACATGACTTTAATCCCAGCACTCGGGAGGCAGAGGCAGATGGATCTCTGAGTTTGAGGCTGGCCTGGTCTACACAGAGAGTTCCAGGACAGGCTCCAAAGCTACACAGAGAAACCCTGTCTCGAAAAAAAGAGAAAGGAAGGAAGGAAGGAAGGAAGGAAGGAAGGAAGGAAGGAAGAAAGAAAGAAAGAAAGAAAGAAAGAAAGAAAGAAAGAAAAAGAAAGAAAGAAAGAAAGACATTAAAAAAAAAAAAGATCTACCAGTAGGAACCAAGCCTTCAACACATGAACCTTTTGAAGAGATCCTTCATGTCTAAACTAAAACATCTTGGATAATAATATAGTCTTGTATTTTCTTGTTGCTGGGACCAAATATCTGACAAGAAACAACTTAAGGGATGAAGTGTTCATTTGGGCTTACAGTTCAAAGAAACACAGTCCATCACTGTGGAAGGGCATGACAGCCGGAGCATAGGTCACATTCCATCTACAGGCAGAAAGCAGGAAGCACACAGGAAATCCAGCTAGGCTGTGAAACTTTAAGGTCCGCCCCCAGTGGTACACTTCCTCTGGCAAGACTCCACCTCCTAAAGACTCTGTGACCTTCTCAAACAATATTACCAGCTGAGACCAAGAGTTCAAACACATGAGCCTATGGGGAAGGGCACCTTTTTTATCCAAGCCACAACACAGTTCTTTTTTTTGTTTGTTTGTTTGTTTGTTTGTTTGTTTGTTTTTCGAGACAGGGTTTCTCTGTGTAGCTTTGCGCCTTCCTGGAACTCGCTTTGGAGACCAGGCAGGCCTTGAACTCACAGAGATCCGCCTGGCTCTGCCTCCCGAGTGCTGGGATTAAAAGCGTGCACCACAACCGCCCAGCAACACAGTTCTTATATGAGAATGTTTTGCAAATATTTTCTTGCATTCTGTGACTTGCCTTCCAATTCTCTTGATTCAACTTCCATATTTAAAGTTTTGATCCATCCATTTAGATCCCAAAGGGTGAGGTGGGGAAACCAAGTACAATTATTCATTATGTAACAGCATTTCAGCCAACAATGGATTGTAGCTAGTGTTTTCCTGCCTGGCCCACAGTCAGGACAAATCTTTCTCACCTGCCAGTCCCACAGCCGCTCAGACCCAACCAAGTAAACACAGAGACTTATATTGGTTACAAACTGTATGGCCGTGGCAGGCTTCTTGCTAACTGTTCTTACAGCTTAAATTAATCCATTTCCATAAATCTATACCTTGCCACGTGGCTCGTGGCTTTCCGGCATCTTCGCATGCTGTTTCTCATCATGGCGGCTGGCAGTGCAGGCCCCAATAGGAAATCCAGTTCAAACCTTTCCTGCAGTCGTAGATGAAACCCCTACTCAGAGCAATTAAATAACCAAATGCCTATTGGAATAAGTCATGCTGGTCAGGATGATGAAACAGAGAGAATAGAAAATTCAGGAGAAAACATAAAGAAAATTTTTTGGCAAACTTCTATTAATGAACAAAGACCAAAATTATCGATAAAAATAAATGGTGTTTTGTTGTCTGGTCTGGTAGACACAGGTGCGGACGTTACCATAATTGCACCAGAATTTTGGCATCCAACTTGGCCTCTTCAGGAGGTAAACGTTCAACTGTTAGGAATTGGGACATTATCTCAGGTGAAACAGAGTGCAAGATGGCTCGAATGTATAGGTCCAGAAGGACAGAGAGGAAAATTGAAACCATATGTAGCTAACATAGCTATGAACCTGTGGGGTCGAGACTTGTTGCAACAATGGAATACTCAGATTAACATCCCTCCAATCTCAGAAACAAATCATAAACTAGCACATGTTTCTGAGAGAAATATTAGAAGGCAATATTCTGAATGGTCACCAGCCATCCATATTACACAAGAACAGGGCACAACAACTGATGATCTTCCAAAGACATCAACAGCTCTACCTTTAAAATGGTTAACAGACAAGCCTGTATGGGTCCAGCAATAGCCTTTAACAACAGAGAAACTCCAGGCTTTAGAAGAGCTGGTAGAAGAACAGTTAAATGCTCAGCATATTGAAGAATCAACCAGCCCTTGGAATTCTCCTGTATTTGTTATTAAAAAGAAATCTGGTAAATGGAGAATGGTAACAGACCTTAGAGCAATTAACAAAGTAATTCAGCCAATGGGCTCTCTACAATCTGGAATTCCTTTGCCTTCTCTGTTACCAAAAGGATGGCCTCTCATAGTTATTGATTTAAAAGACTGTTTCTTTTCAATACCCTTACAAGAAAAAGACAGAGAAAGATTTGCTTTCACAGTGCCTACTTATAATAATTCTCAACCAGTTAAAAGATTTCAATGAAGGGTCCTCCCACAGGGAATGTTGAATAGCCCAACTCTGTGCCAATATTTTGTACAACAGCCAGTAGAAGTGGTACGTAAAAAATTTCCTAAATCTATAATTTATCATTATATGGATGATATTTTACTAGCTGACTCAAATGCAGATACTTTAGAAAGAATGTTTGAAGAAGTAAAGAAAATTTTGCCTTGCTGGAGATTACAAATTGCTCCTGAAAAGATACAAAGAGGAGATTCTATTAATTATTTAGGATATAAAATAGAGCTACAAAAAAATTAGACCCCAAAAGGTGAAAATTAGGAGAGATAGACTACAGACTCTTAATAACTTTCAAAGATTATTTGGAGATATTTCTCATCTACGAACTATTGTTGGGGTAAAAAATGATGAACTGCATAATTTGTTCAAAACATTAGAAGGTGACAAGGACTTAAATAGTCCAAGAGAATTATCACCTGAAGCTAAGAAAGAATTGGCCTTGGTAGAAAAGAAAGTACATGAAGGGCACGTGGATCTTATTGATCCAAAGCTGGATTGCATTTTGGTTATTTTACCTTCTAGGCATTCTCCTACAGGAATATTAATGCAGAGGGAAGATATTATATTAGAATGGATATTTTTACCAAATAAACCAAATAAAAAATTAAAAACTTATGTGGAAAAAATCTCTGACTTGATTTAGAAAGGAAAATAGAGACTTCGTCAATTAGCAGGAATAGACCCAGCAGAAATTGTCATACCTTTAACCAAGGAGGATATTGAAAAATTATGGACAGAAAGTGAACCTTGGCAAAGAGCTTGCAGTAATTTTTTGGGAGAAATTAACAGCAAATATCCCAAAAGTGATAGAATTGATCTTATAAAGACAGTTGATTGGATCTTGCCTCGAATTGTACGGGAAAAACCCATATCTGGAGTTCGTACATTTTATACAGATGCCAACAAACAAGGAAAGGCAGGTTACAAATCAGAAAATTTAAGTAAAGTGATTCAAAGTCCTTATAATTCAGTTCAGAAATCAGAATTGTATGCTATTCTGTTGGTATTAATGGATTTTTCAGAACCTCTCAACATAGTAACTGACTCTCAGTATGCTGAAAGAGTAGTATTACATATTGAGACTGCAGAATTTATCCCTGATGCTTCAAAATTAACTTCACTATTTATTCAGTTACAAGATGCAATCAGGAAAAGGAGTCATCCTTTGTATATAACTCACATTCGATCCCATACTGGTCTGCCAGGCCCTTTAGCACAAGGCAATGATGAGATTGATAAATTATTGATAGGAAATGTGCTGGAGGCCTCAGAATTTCATAAAAAAAATCATGTCAATAGTAAAGGTTTGAAAAAGGATTCTTCCATAACCTGGCAACAAGCCAAAGAAATAGTAAAGAAATGTCCTACTTGTTCCTTCTACAATCAAACACCATTACCACCAGGATGTAACCCAAAGGGTACTCAAAGGAATGAAATCTGGCAGATGGACGTGTTTCACTTTGCAGAATTTGGAAAACTGAAATATGTACACCACACTATCGATACTTATTCAGGATTTCAGTGAGCAACTGCTTTGAGTTCTGAAAAAGCTGATTCTGTAATCACTCATTTGCTAGAAGTTATGGCCATCATGGGTATACCTGCACAAATCAAAACTGATAATGCTCCATCATATGTCTCTGTTAAAATGAAACAGTTTTTTGCTTATTACAATATAAAGCATATTACAGGCATACCACATAATCCTATAGGTCGAGTGCGCACGCTAGGAACCCGCCAGTAGCTCAAACCAGCAGCTGCCGCTCATTTGAGAGAGACAATTAGGAAGCTGTTTTTAGCTCCGTTTTAGAATCTTTTCTCTCAGTTTTTAGGTGGAAACTCTTGCCACCACGCTGGATGCCATTTGTAGCTGGTGTTTTCCTGCCTGGCCCACAGTCAGGACAAATCTCTCTCACCTGCCAGTCCCACAGCCGCTCAGACCCAACCAAGTGAACACAGAGACTTATATTGGTTACAAACTGTATGGCTGTGGCAGGCTTCTTGCTAACTGTTCTTACAGCTTAAATTAATCCATTTCCATAAATCTATACCTTGCCACGTGGCTCGTGGCTTTCCGGCATCTTCGCATGTTGTTTCTCATCATGGCAGCTGGCAGTGTCTCTCTGACTCAGCCTTCCACTTCCCAGCTTTATTCTCCTCCTTGTCCCGCCTATACTTCCTGCCTAGCCAATGGCCAATCAGTGTTTTATTTATTGACCAATCAGCAACACATTTGCCATACAGAACATCCCACAGCAATGGATGATGATGATGATGATGATCTCCCAACACTGTATCCACCAGTAACACAATAGCCATCTTATTTTGTCTAAGTATACTCTATAAAGTTTGTATAATCATCAAATTGCCTAAAGACAAATTTCTCAAAATACATTATTCTACAAGGTTTAGTGATAAGTGACTATAGTTTTGAAGGTGAGATACCTAAATTCACCTTGGTCTGGAGAGATAGCTCAGTAATTAAGAAAATTTGCTATTCTTACAGACAACCTAGGTTCAATTCCCAGCACCCACATGGTGGCTCACCAACCATCCATTGGTATGCACAAGGTGCACATCCATACATAGGCAAAACCCTCATACACATAAATTAAACAAAAATGTCAATCTAATAAAAAAACATGTTTAAAGAAAGAAATTCACAGCTGGGTGGTGGTGGTACACGCCTTTAATCCCAGCACTTGGGAGGCAGAGGCAGGTGGATCTCTGTGAGTTCGAGGCCAACATGGTCTACAGAACAAGATCCAGGACAGGTACCAAAACTACACGGAGAACCCCTGTCTTGAAAAACAAAAAAGAAAGAAAGAAAGAAAGAAAGAAAGAAAGAAAGAAAAAGAAAGAAAGAAAGAAAGAAAGAAAGAAAGAAAGAAAGAAAAGAAAGAAAGAGGGAGGGAGGGAGGGAGGGAGGGAGGGAGGGAGGGAGGAAGGAAGGAAGGAAGGAAGGAATTCACCTCTCCCCGCTGATCTGAAGTGCTTTTAAAAACTAAGTGCTCATGTACATTTGGATCAGAGTCATTTCCTTGTAGTTGCTCAAAACAAAGGGTGCCTGAGAAGCTTCAGACATAGTGAGGTGCCCCAATTATCCCATGCATGAGCTCACCATATCCTAGAGTGTGTATTAAACCATTGTGGAACCACATTGGGCAGGAACTTTCCCAAGGGTAACTGGAGCGTCTCAGAGAGCAGAGACCATTAACCTGGAAGTTCTGGGCACTTTTCTTCCTTTTCAAATTGACAGTTCCCTAAGGGCAGGAATAGTATCACATCTCTCAGAAAAAGATGGTCTTTCTCATCAGTCAAAAGGGCTCCTGTGGCCGGGCGGTGGTGGCGCACGCCTTTAATCCCAGCACTCGGGAGGCAGAGCCAGGCGGATCTCTGTGAGTTCGAGGCCAGCCTGGGCTACCAAGTGAGTTCCAGGACAGGCGCAAAGCTACACAGAGAAACCCTGTCTCGAAAAACCAAAAAAAAAAAAAAAAGGGCTCCTGTGAAGGTGGTGATCCTCTAGGGCAGTCTGCACCACTTTCCTGAATCACTGGCTACCTGCCTGGAATATTGGCCACTCCCTTCCCCCCATTGGCCCCCTCTCTCCCTATTAAAACTGTTTCTGATACTGTGACTCCCTGTGACAGTGTGTGCCACCAGGAGCCAAGGGAAATAATGACCCCCTATGTTTGATCGAGTGCTTACATTCCTCCTGGCCAGCAGAAAAACATTTGGGGATAGAACAGCCTCACCCCACAGCCAATCATCACGGGAGGTTTAAATATGCCTCCAGCGGTGACGTCTCCTGCTGAGTCTGGGTGGGGAGAGAGTGTCTTCAGCTTGACTCTGCCTGCTGCATCCCTCATCTTTTTTCTGGACTGCCTTGCATTTTTCACCTTTACCCACTGTCTTTCTTTCTTTCTTTCTTTCTTTCTTTTCTTTCATTCATTCATTTTCATCATTTTGTTTTCCTTCTCACAAAATACTAATACTACTACTAATAATAAAAGTTTGCAGCTTTAGTCAGAAGGACAAAGAAAAGAACTCGGCAGAGTTCTGGTGGAACAGCAAAGAGGATCATGACATAGAGTCCAACATGGAAAACGGAGGATGGGGACTCTCAATAATGAAATAAATCAACCAGGCCAGGTGTGCGATGGATGACACATCTAGCAATGAATCAGAAAAATGACACAAATTAAGGTTACTGAGTGCTGACCAGACTTGATGTCTGCGAGAATACATGATAATCTATCATAGAGAACAAATTAATACACTGTGCAAATAAATGGTCCTTTTTAGCAACTCCATGTTAATGTGGCCTGCAGCCCAAAGTGATAATGCCTGGAGCACAAGACAGCACAGAGCCCTGAGCTGTCATGGGCCGGGGTCACAGGCGCCTACAGCTCCTCATCTTTACAGTGATGATGGCATCACTCAGTTTCCTTCTGAGACTGTCATGATGATACAAGGCATCTTACATTGATAAGCATGTGCCACATTCCTGTGATTGTATAGATTTGACAAATGGAAGTTTATTCTAGTCAAATCATCCAATACCTACTAAAGGGCCCTTGTCCTGGTCATGAAGCTAGCATGTCATAGGCTAGCATCTCTATGGTGATGAATTAATTTGGGTTAAACAATATTTTTATTGGAGGTGCTGTGTATTTTCTTCCTTATTCCATCCACTCACTCTCCTCTCACTCCCCCATCCCCATCATCCGACAGAAAATGTTCTTTCCTCTGAGGTCACTGTCCGAGCTGCCACTGGCTGTCCTGACAGGTCTCCTAGCTCCTTTCCTGTCCCCCTCGAACCCAAATTCCACATGTTACCAGAACGATTTTTGGAAAGTGAGACCCAGGCCCTCACACCACCTCACTTAAAGCCTCCAGCAGTTTTCCATGTCACTTAAAGCTCTCGCGGTGACCTACAGCATGAACTGGCCCTGTCTTGCTCTTCCTGTTTTCTCTGCTTGGGCCCCACTCTCTGCCTCTTCCCTTAAACTTACTCGGGGCCTTCATGCTTTCCATGCTGAGATCATGCACTTGGCCTCTCATTGTGAATGTACCCCCATCAAAAAAAAATTTTCGCACGTTGAACTCCTCCACTCCCTGCAGGAATGTGATTGCTTTTGCAGATAGCACCTTTCTAGAGGTAGTTAAGGATAAAATTAAGTTATTCATGAGGTGCTGTGGATATCGCTCTGTATAAATAAAACACTGATTGGCCAGTAGCCAGGCAGGAAGTATAGGCAGGACAAGGAGAGAGGAGAATTCTGGGAAGTGGAAGGCTGAGGGGGGAGACACTGCCAGCCGCCGCCATGATAAGTAGCATGTGAAGATGCCGGTAAGCCAAGAGCCACGTGGCAAGGTATAGATTTATAGAAATGGGTTAATTTAAGATAGAAGAAGTAGATAACAAGAAGCCTGCCACGGCCATACAGTTTATAAGTAATATAAGCGTCTGAGTGATTATTTTATACGTGGGTTGTGGGACTGCAGGGGCTTGGTGGGACCTGGAGAGAAGCTCTCCAGCTACAATGAGGCAACTAAGGCAAAATGATTTCTTTCTTTATCAGAGGAGATCTTGACACAGACACTCTCAGGAACAACTCTATGGGGTCACAGTTAGAAGTCACCTATCTGCAAGTCGAGGAGAGGCCTCGGGAAAAAACTGAAGCTGTTGACATTTCGACTAAAGTTCTATGTTGAAGCCCCCAGTCTGTGACCTTCCTCTGGGCAGCCCTAACAAACTACCTCCACCTCCACCCACATCTTCACGTGCTTGCTGCCTCTCAGTCTCAGCTCTCAGCACAAATGGCACGTCCTCAATGAGGATGTCCCTGCCCATGCATTCTACACAATACCCTTCTTTCTTCTGTTTGCGTTCTTCACAATATGTCTTGTCCCATGACCGTCGTCCTGTCGGTTTTCCACTAGAATCCAACTTTGATGAGAGACAGCTGTCTTAATCTGCCACCTCAACTAGGGTAGTGCCTGGCACAGGGAGAACAACTGGAACATATGCATTGAATATCCACATTGGCAAGTACCCAAGAGGCTATAAATATAAGCTGCTGCAAGCCTGGAGAAGCATGCTGCCTGCCCTGTGCCAGGAATCCTGGCACTCAAAGGGTGCCTGAGCTGAGGCTGTACACGGAGCATGGTCTGGAGAGGTCAGAGGAGAATGTGCAAGCACAGAGGGTGAAGGAGTTGTTCCAGAGGAATGTCTGCAAGCCCAGAGGAATGAAACAGCTGTGCGACAGTGGGCACTGACCATAGTGCCCTTGACCTGGAGTAACCTGTATTTACAGGAAGGAGGGAGAGGCAAGCGGGCACTTCAAGGGGAAAGGCTGAGTGCCAGACTCAATCATTTGAACTTTCTTCTCTCAAGAGCTACTCATTCTTCTGCCTTATAAGTGGTGGGGGGGGGAGTACAACACATGGATTTGTTGATAAAAATTAACTAAATGAATTAGTTGCATACCTGTGTACATAAGTTTTGTTTCAGCCTTTGGCCCAAGTGGATTCTGCAGTTTCTCATCCACATTCACAGTTTGGCTAGTTAGTGACCTCTTCAGCTGCTCAACCTTTACATGTACTCACCTGGTAACTTCATGACACTGACATGACTTGTTTGCACACCACAAAGTAGAGTTGTGCAGACAATTTATAGGAAACAAATTCTATCAGCTGTAAATTCACTCAAGCCTGAAACAATCCTATAGTTCAGCCCAAAGGACTAATTTCCAATTAGAATTTCTTTGTGCTCAGAGAACACAGTCTGTGTCCCCAGTCCTCTTAAATTCAGTGTTTTATAGCTCTGATACGATCTGTGTAGTGAATGTTCCATGTTCCACATGGTAAATGTCCATGTGTAAAGAATATAAATTCTTCTGGATATGCAGGAACATGCCTGTAATCTCAGCACTTTGGAGGTGGAGGCAGAAGGAGTTCAAGGCCAACCTCAGCTACAAAGTAAATGCAAAACCAGCCTGAGTTACAAGAGACCCTGCCTTCAAAATACAACAGAGCTAGCAAATATGGGTTCAAGCCCCAGAACTCACACGATGAAAAGAAAGAACTGACCCCTACAAGTTGTCCACTGCCCTCTATACGCATGCTGTAGCATGTACATTTACTCCCTCTATTCTACATACAAATAAAATAAATGAGAAGGGATTTAAAAAACAATAATAGCACAACAAAGAAAAAGATGCTATTGAGAGACCATCTATAAATGTTAGGACAAGTGATTGATAGTGTTGTTCAAAGCTCCTGTATGCTCACCAATTTCTGCCTACTTGTTCTGTCAATTATTCCAATAAGAGTGCTAAAATATCCAACTGTAATGTTAAATTTGTCTATTTCTCCTGTATAGCCCTACCATTTTTTTTCTAACAGGACTATACCACAATGAAATGACTTTCTTTCAAGAATAACTTGCTGATATACTTTGCTATGAAGTCTATTTCATTTCATTTTAACCTATCCAAGACAGCTTTAACTACTATTAATATGGCATACATGGTGGTTTGAATGAAAATGGCCCCCACAGGCTCACAGGGAGTGGCACTATTAGGAGGTGTGGTCTTGTTGGAAGAAGTATGTCATTGGAGGTGGGCTTGGAGGTTTCAAATGCTCAAGCCAGGTCCAGTGTATCTCTTCCTGCTTCCTGCTGATCTGGATGTAGAACTCTCAGCTACTCTCCAGCACCATGTCTGCCTGCCTGCCTGCATGCTGCCATGCTTCCCATCATGATGATAATGGGCTAAACCTCTGAATTGTAAGCAGGCCCCAATTAAATGGTTTCCTTTATAAGAATTGCAATGATCATGGCCTCTCTTTACAGCAACAGGACACTAACTAAGACAGAAACTGGTACCAGGAGTGGGGTGTTGCTGTAACAGACCTGACTATACTTCCTGGCAAAATGTGGACTTTCAGTCTTTGGATAAAGAAAACAGTTGAATGCTTTAAGTGGGGCTTAATGGGCCGTGCTGAGAACAATGTAACTTATGATGGCCCAGCTCAAGAGATTTCAGAGGAGAAGAATATTATTAGTAAATGGCCTAGAGATCATTTGTGTGATATTTTGCCAAAGAACATGGCTGCTTTCTGCCCTTGTCCAAAAATCTGCCTGAGGCTAAATTAAAGAGTTTTGGATTAATGGCATTAGCAGAGGATGTCAAAACAACCTAGTATTGACTATGTCACAATGTTGTTAGTGATGAAATAACTTCCTATGGACTCTATCCAATTTTGCCTGATTTGTGACATTTTCCATTTTACCTGAGGTGAAAAGGCATTAATCTTTGATCTTAACCCCAAGTACAATATAATTCTCCATCACCTACCTATTTGCCCAACTATTAAGCCTGCTAAGAGGTGGTGGCCTGGTGTGGAGGCTAAAGAAGATGAAAAGCTGCTGAATCCATTTTCCAAAACCCAGCCCTAGAGGGAAGTGGTCTCCTGAAAAGCGCAGCTGCCGTCACGCTCTTCACTGAGCATTGTTTACCAAGAGTTTGTCCGTGCTGCTTCTCACAGCACCTCTGCCAAACTGGACACTGAATCTCTAAACAATGGCCCTTGACCATGGCTGCTGACTCAGGCCTGACCTTGGGCCAGGTGTTGTAGCAGAAGGAAAATAGTAAACATAATTTTGGTTTGGGGAGCTAGAAGACAAGCTGGCACTGAGAAACCACTGAAGACAGTCCAAGGGCATGCCCAGCATTTCACTTTCTCACTGGGAGAGTCCATTGGGACCCAGCCACAGAGAGTAACAAGAACCCACCAGCATCCTGATACTTTGTCACGGAACTTCCCAAAATGGGGGATAACGGTAAAGTTCCTAAAGGTTTTTAAAAATATGAGACAGAGAAACAGACAAGTAGGAGCTCGCTCTGCATCAACTATCACCAGAAATGGAGTAGCCGAAGTAGAATGCAGTGTGGGGAAGTGAAAGGGATTTAGGGAGGAAAAGCCCCTCACACAGGAATCTGCTTTGCTTTCCTCACTGGCTAAGAGACAAGAATCTCTTCACTACTGAAGGAAAAACTAAGAAAAAAACAAAAAATAAAAGCAAGAAAACAAAAACATTTGAGAGATTGCCAATAGACACAACAATCCCTTTCCTAAGAAACATCTTAAATAGTATCAAAGCAGAAAAAGAGAGGGCTTCAGCTTTTAAGAGAGCTTCCTGCTGTTCTTCCTAGAGAACACAAGTTCGATTCCCAGCACCCACATGGTGACTCACAAACATCTGTAAGTCCAGGTCCAGGGGATCAGTCACCCTCTTCTGGCCTCTGGGGGCACCAGGCACACACAGGCATGCAGGAAAAATATTCATATACAGTAAATAAAATACTCCCCAAAAGTAATAAATAAATAAAAAGAACCAGAAAATGGGGTAGAATGGGGTTGGGTGGAGAGAGGGCTCAATGGTTAACATTTGCTTCCCTTCTGAGGACTGGAGTTGAGTTCTCAGTACCCACATCAGGCAACTCACAACAATCTGTAACTCCAGCTCTAGGGGATTTGATGTCCTCTTCTGGACTCTGAGAGCATTCACATACATAGGATACACACACACATACACACACACACGCGCACACACGCACTCACGCGTTAAAAGATAGAAAATATTTGAAATCAATAAATCAATAAAAAATACCATAAACTGCTATTATTAATAAAAATGGTGGAGTTACTGTCAGATCTCCTATCCCAGCATCCCCTGCTGTGAGCGGTTGGTATAAGTAAAGGACCTGATCACCTGAAATCCATCTCAGCACACCTCTAGTCCCAATCTGGAAAGAATCATCACTTTTTAAAATACATGGTGTGACTGAGGGGAGAGGGGGGGAAAATGTAATCTTAAAACAAATTTAAAATTAAGAAAAATGTTATACTGGACCCTAAATTGAAAAGAAAAAATATTTAAGTGACAGGAGTTTTGTTAAGTTGACATGGCTGGCCTTCCATTCCATAGCTCAAGTGATCCTTCTAAATAGCCTGGATTAAATAAATAAATGAATACCTCCCATCAAAGCCTACCACATGTGAGGCAAAACCCTGATGCTTGAGAGGTATGCTGACATGGATGTCTTTATGGGTGGCTCTTTCTAACTAACCACTCAGTACCCCTGCCCAACTGCGGCTGGACCTTCGTTGAGGTTCTGTGGCTTCTTGGGCTTTTCCCCATTGCTGGGGTTCTGGTGGCCCCTCTGTCCTCCTGCCCTACTCCTAAGGTTCTGGGCCCTCTTTCCTGGACTCTACCTTGGCAGCAGCTTGGAAAACTTAGGACCTCGAAGGCAAAGAGAAATACAGGTGACATCTTTTGGTGTATCCAGTTAAAACTGGATTTCCTTCATCTTCATCCTGTGTGATCCACTCAGAAGGCTGGGTCTGGTTAGAAATCCTAACCTCTAACCTAACCTCTCTAACCTCTGTGGCCAGGACTTGCCTGGTCTTCCTCACCCCCACTTCTGCTAAACTATCAGGTCTCAGTTCATTTTCCCATGATAAAACCAGCTCTTGGACTGTAAGAACAGCACACCCCACATTTAAGTCAGTTATAAGTTCAACTCTTGTATCTCCATTCCAAAGGGTTCTTGGAAAGTCAAGCTGACCCCACTTAGTGCTGTGGCCTTCTGGGAAACTCCAAACTTATATTCAAAAACAACTGTCCCCTTTCTAGTCCTGCTAGCTAGCATGCCACATACATGAACTCCAATGGCTAACATCCTCATGATGCATGAATACAGACACCAACCTCTGATTCAAGGATGGCCATCTGACCACTGGCACAGGATAAAGGGAAAGGGTCTGACATTAACTGCCCAGCTTCATCAAGACAAAGCCAGAAGAGAAATGGACGCCCATAAGTCCCTTGGGCCTCACCTCCCTCCAATCCCTATCCCACAAAATCATTTCTTTCTAAAAATATTTTGTGTGTGTGTGTGTGTGTGTGTGTGTGTGTGTGTGTGTGTATGTGTACGTGTATGGGTGCCCAAGAAGGTCAGAAGTAGGCAAAAGATCCCTTGGAGCTAGACTTACAGGCGTTTGTGAACCTCCCAACACAGGTTCTGGAATCCGAACTAGGTCCTCTAATAGCGTAGTAAGCTCTCTTGCCTACTGAGCCAGCCTCCCTATTTTATTTTATTTTACTTTATGATCTGGGGGTATCTTGGCTAGTTTTATATCAATGTGACACAAGCTAGAGCTATATGGAAGAAGGTAAACTCAATTGAGAAAATGCCTCCATAAGATCCAGCAGTAGGGCATTTTCTTAATTAGTAATTGATGGGGGAGGGCCCAGCCCATTGAGGGTGGTTCCATCTCTAGGCTGCTGGTCCTGAGTTCTATAGTGTGGTAGTTTGAAAGAAAATGGCCCCCAAAGGGAGTGGCACTATCAGGAGGTGTGGCCTTGTTGGAGTAAGTGTGTCACTGTGGAGGTGGCCTTTGAGGTCTCATATATCTCAAGCCACATCCAGTGAGATAGTTCATTTCCTGTTGCCTTTGGATCAAGGTATAGAATTCTCCAGCACATGTCAGCCTGCATACCTCCATACTCCCAGCCACCATGCTCCCTGCCATGATGATAATGGACTAAACCTCTGAACTGTAAGCAAGCCACCCCAGTTAAATGTTTTCCTTTATAAGAGTTGCCATGGTCATGGTGTCTCTTCACAGTAGAAGAAGTTGGTGCCAGGGACCAGGGTATTGCTATGATAGGCCTGACTATGCTTTTGTTTGAGGGAATATGGACCTTGGGACTGTGGATTAGAAAAGTTTAATGGACCATCCTTATAGTAGTACTTTCCCTAAATTGCTAAACTCCTACCATGTGACAGTCCCATAGGATTGTCTTCCTAAATTACTGGCTTAAATCCTATCTAGGACCGTCACTAATCAGTTAAACTTAGAAATTTTTCCCTCTAAACTCAGTGGCCCCCCTCTCAAAGCTCAGAGACCCTGACCCTCTAAAGTCCGTAAATTGAGACACTGCCTTTGTTCTGCATGTGTGGTTGAGTCTCTTATTCCAGCTTCCCATGTTGTGAATGGTTGGCCTTAGGAAGGACCCAGGTGCCTGACATCTGTCTAAGCACATCTGTCTATTGGACCTGAATCTTTATTATTTACAACACTGAGCATGGGGATTCCAGGCCCACGACCAAGCCCGGCTTCCACCTTGACACTCTTCAGCCAGTGCTGACATATAGATTCATATCACTGTATAACCATGACCATTTCCAGATTTTCCCATTATCCCTGAGCATTGTCCTCATTAAAAATTAAACTTCCTACAACCTCTCTCTCCCAGGAGCTTCTATTCTGTTTCTGTCTCCATGAATTTGCCTTTCTCTCTCTTTTTTATAAGAGAAAGAGGAAGAAATATGGAACTAAAAGCTAAAAGAAAAATCTTATAGTTACTCATAGAGACAAAAATGAGGAGCTAGGAAGGTTGGGGGATCTGATATTTTCCTTGTAACTTTCCTAGTAGTATATATTTACTTTACGACCATGTGCACTGCCTACATACTTTTATTGTGGTTAAAAATCTATAACATAACATTTTACACATAACCACTATGGAACATAAACTTTATTGTTGTTAAGCACATATGTGAGCTAGATGTGCTAGTGTGTGCCTGAAATTCCAGCACTCAAAAAGATAAGGAAGCGGGATTTTAGGTTTCAGCCCAGCCTGCGATGCATATAGCAAGTTCAAGGTAAGCCTGATATACATAGTAAGACTCTTGCCTGAAAAATTCAAGAGCTCAGCATGTAATTCTGTGGTACAGACCATGGGTTTAATACCCAGCAACATCACACATACACACACACACACACACACACACACACACACACACACACACACACACACACAGATTGGGTGGGGGGAGACAGGCAGGCAAGCAGGCAGAGAAAAAATAATGTACATTCACATTATTGTATGGCCATCATCACATATCAATGCCTGAAACCTTTCTATCTTAAACTGATATTCTGTACCATCAAGCAACAGCTCCCATTTTTGTTCTCTCTCTTCCCCTACCCTCAGTGATCATTTTCCTACTTTCTTTTTCCATGACTTGACTATATACTAGGTGTTTCCTGTTAGTGAAAACATAGAGCGTCTGCCTTTCTATGTCAGACTGATTTCACTTCAAGTGTCTCCATGCTGCAGCATGTGTCAATTTCCTTCCCTTTAAAGGTGAGTAACATTCTTCTGCGTGCATAGGGCATCTGTAGTTTGTCCATTAGTGTACTTGTTGCTGGGGAAACCCCGTCAGCTACCCTAGATGATGCTGTTATGAGCATCCAATCATCTCTTTGAGTGCCAGCTTTCAGGTCTTGAGGTGTATGCCCAGGAGTGGAACTGCTGGAGACTATGGAGATTCTGCTTGACTTGAGGAAGCACCATGAAATCCGTCATAATATTTCACATTCCTTCCAGCAGTGAGCAAGAGTTCCAACTTCTCCACTCCTGGCCAGCTCTTGTTATTTGGGGCTTTTTGTCTGTTTGTTCAGCCAGCCTATGGGTAGAGGAAGTATCATTTTGATCTCTATTACCTTGGTGGTTAATGACATTAAGTGTATTTTCATGAGCTTTCGACTATTTATTTTTAAGTCTTTTGTTGTTGTTGTTGTTTTGGTTTTTTGATAAATGCTGTTCAAATTCTTTCCTCATGTTTGATCTGGACTATTTGTTCCTGTCAGTTATTTGTTTTTTCTTGGCATTTAAGAGATTTATTGATTTCTTCCATTTTTGTTGTTGTTGTTGTATTTTCCTCCATTTCTTTAAGGGATTTTTTTCATTTCTTCTTTTTTTTTTTTTTTTGGTTTTTCGAGACAGGGTTTCTCTGTGTAGCTTTGCGCCTTTCCTGGAACTCACTTGGTAGTCCAGGCTGGCCTTGAACTCACAGAGATCCACCTACCTCTGCCTCCCGAGTGCTGGGATTAAAGGCGTGCGCCACCACCGCCCGGCTCATTTCTTCTTTAAGGACCTCTATCATATTCATAAAGTTCTTTTTAAGATCATTTTCTTACGTTTCAGCTGTGTTGAAATGCTCAGGTCTTGCTGTTGTAGGATAGCTGAGTTCTGGTGGAGACATAGTATCCTTCCTGTTGTTGATTGTATTCTCACACTGGCATCTAGGCATCTGGATTTGGGGTGACTATAGGTCTAGGTGTTGATTCCTGTTGTTGGATGGGTGTTTTATTTCTTGGCATCTGCTTCCTCTCTGGTTTTTTGGCCCAAGTGGCCAAGGGTTCTGATGACTGATGAGTCTTCAGGTCCAGTAGGGTGTCTTCCCTGGGGTTTTGGGAGGCCTTGGGTCCCTTGTTCTGGTCTGGCTTCCTGTAAAGCCTGAGTCTTCTTCTGGGGTACCTAGGAGCAACTTGGCCATCAGTACAGCTGCTGGGGGTGCTCTTTCGGATGGCATGAACTGTATGCAGGCCTATGGTGTCTGTTCTTCCAACTGGTGTGGACTGTGTCTGGGCCTATGCAGTCTGCTGAAGTCCCATTCTGGTTTATGTGGTCTGGGCCCATTTTAGCTGATGTGGTCTATGCCTTAGTGGCAGAAGCCTGCTTGGATTGGGGGTGGGAGCCCAGCAGAGCAAGGCCAAGGATAAGCTGGGATGGCATTGGCCTGGGGAAGGATGTTTTTGCTCTTTTGGGAGCCTCCCAGCTCCCAAATAAATCACATACAGAGGCTTATTCTTTTCTTTTTTAATAGTTTATTATTTTTATTTATTTGTTTTGCCTGCATGTATGTCTGTGTGAGGGTATCAGATCTTGGAGTTACAGATAGTTGTTAGCTGCCATGTGGGTGCTGGGCATTGAACCCGGGTCCTCCAGAAGTGCAGTCGGTGCTCTTAACCACTGAGCCATCTCTCCAGCCCGGAGGCTTATTCTTAATTATAAATGCCTAGCCTTAGCGTGGCTTGTTTCTAGCCAGCTTTTCTTACATTATCCCCGTCTATCTCTTGCTTCTGGGCTTTTCCTTTTCTTACTTCTGCATATCTTACTTTCACTCTCACTGTGTGGTTGACTGTGTGGCTGGCTGGATGGCCCCTTCTTTTGTCACTCCTTGATCTCTCTTGCTCTTTCTTCTTTTTTTCTCTCAGATTTCTCCTCCTATTTATTCTCTCTGCCTGCCAGCCCTGCCTATCCTTTCTCCTGCCTTGCTATTGGCCTTTTAGCTCTTTAGACTATTAGGTGTTTTAAACAGGCAAAGTAGCACAGCTTCACAGAGTTAAACAAATGCAACACAAAAGAATGTAGCACATCTTTGCATCATTAAAGCAAATGTTCCACAGCATAAACAAATGTAACATACCTTAAAATAATATTCTGTAACAGAAGGTCTCAGTGGACAGAATCCAGGGAGGGGTACAGTTCTTCTGCTAGGCAGGTCATTCACCCATTCTGGCTGGTGTCGCCTGAACCTGCTTGGCAGAAGTCTTCTGGGATTGGGAGGAGGGTCCAGCTATGGGGCTGGGGACTAGCTGGGAGGGTGTGGGCTTGGGGACTGCAATCTGGACTGTTTACTTGACTATATTGATTTGTTTGTTTAGAACAAATATTTAGGGACTGTTGTGGAATATTAGTTGAAGATATGTTACATGTGTTTATGCTGTGGAACATTTGTTTAATGATGCAAAGATGTATTGCATTCTTTATGTTGCATTTGTTTAACTCTGTAAAGCTGTGTTGCTTTGCCTGCCTAAAACACCTGATTGGTCTAATAAAAGAGCTGAACAGTCAATAGCTGGGCAGGTGAAAGGACAGGTGGGGCTGGCAGGCAGAGAGAATAAATAGGAGGAGAAATCTGGGAAGAGATGATCAAGGAGCAAAAGGAGGAAAGGAGGACTCCAGGGGCCAGACACCCAACTGCACAGCCAGACACAGAATAAAAAGGAAATAAAAGATATACAGAAATAGAGAAAGGTAAAAGCCCAAAGGCAAAAGGTAGATAGGATACTTTAAGAACAGCTGGCTAGAAATAAGCCAAGCTAAGGCCAGGCATTCATAAGAAAGAATAAGCCTCCATGTATTTATTTGGGAACTGAGTGGCAGGCCCCCCAAAAGAGTAAAGAGTAAAAACAATTACAAGGAACCATGAAATGGCTTAGTGGGTAAGGACATGGGATGGTTAATCTTAGTTGTCAACTTGACTACATCTGTAATCAACTAAAACCAAAGCAACCAGGCACACTTGTGGGGGATTTTTCTTGATCAGATCATTTGAGGTGGAAAGACCCACTCTACATCTGGATCATTTGAGATCAGAAGGCCTACCTTAAATTGTGGTGATATTTTATCTGTGTATCCCAATAAAGTGTATCTGAGGATCAGATGAAAAAGCCAGCCACTATAGTAAACAGAAGTCAGGTAATGGTAACACATGACTTTAATCCTAGCATTCGAGAGGTAGATCTCTGTGAGTTCATGGGAATACACGCCTTTAATCCCAGTACTAACCATGGAGGTCTATACAGACAGACAGGAAGTGATGTAGCTGGGCAGAGAGAGGAAGTAAGATGGCAGGACAGAAAGAAATATAGGCATGGGTATACAGGAAGTAGGTCTCTTTGGAGGCTGAGGGGTCGGTAAGGTAAGGTTGGCTGTGGCTTGACTTTTCCTCTGATCTCTCGGTTTTTCACTCCAATATCTGGCCCCAGGTTGTTTATTAATAAGACCATTTAGAAATTTGTCTTACATTAAATCTGGGTCATTTGAGGTCAGAAGGCTCACCCTAAATTTGAACCATACCTTCTGGTGGCAGCCCATATAAATGACATGAAAGAAGGAAGCTTTTTGCTTTTTCCTGCTTTTCCTCTCTGGTGCTGGTGAGTTCATCTATCCTGCTGCTGAGGAATTCCTTTGCTGATATTAGAACCTACTTCTTTGGAATTCCAGCACAGACTGAAAACCACCTGAGACATCTACCCTCACGTTCTGAACAGCTACCTGATTCTTGGCCTTTGCATCAGGAGATAGCCATTTCTGGACTAGTGGGACCACAGCCTGAACATCACTCTAGTATTGTATTAGTCAGGGTTCTCTAGAGTCACAGAGCTTATAGAATGAATCTTTGTCTCTATTCATATATTCTCTATTCATATATATATATATATATATATATATATATATATATATATGGATTTATTGGAATGACTTATAGGCTGAGTCCAACAATGGCTAGCTGTGAATGGAAAGTCCAAGCATCTAGAGTTGCTCCATCCCATGAGGATGGGTATCTCAGCTGGTCTTCTGTATATACTGGAATCTCGAAGGAGACTCCAATGTCAGTGAAGGGACGGATGTGCTGACAAGGCAAGGTCAAGCAGGCGAATAAAGAACACACCCCCTTCCTCCTTCTACTATCTTTATATAGGCTGCCAGCAGAAGGTGTGGCCCAGATTAAAGGTGTGCCTTCCAGCCTCAAAGTCTGGATTAAAGGTGTGTGTCATCCAGCCTCAAGATCCGGAGCACAGGCATGTTGTCTTCTTGCCTCGAGGTCTGGATCACAAGAGTGCCCTCCATTTCTGCATTATAGTTCATTCCAGATATAGTCAAGTTGACAACCAAAAATAGCCATCACAACTATGTATAGATTCGTTCTGTCAGTTCTGTTCTTCTAGAGAAGCCTGACTGATGCAGCTTGTTAGACCAGGAGTGGTTCTAGAGAAACACATGAATTTTGTCATAGACTGTGTGGGAAAAAAAAGTTTTTAAATAAAAATGTTGAAGTTTTTCAGGGGATCTTGGTCATGTTTTGGGAGCCCTGAGAAAGTATTTCCCACAAGTAAACAGCTGATTCACCTTAGGGAAACTCCATCTTTGTAAAGAAAGTATCTTATCTACCTCCAGTACTCCCTCTAAATGCTTATCACCAGTGTTCATAGCTAAGTCATTAAATGTCACTCAGTATAAGCGTCACAGAGTGGCTGATAGGAAGGTATCCTGGGGAGATTAAACTGCATTAAGGAAGCTATTACCCTGGGATTTTCCATTTGGAGCTGAGATATAAGTACACACTTCTCCAGATTTTTATCATCTGATGTCTCTCCTCAAAACTGCTCAAGTTTTTGTAGGAACTTCAGCTTATGTTCTAAATGTGGGGAGGGGCTACTGAGCTATCAGTGTGGACTAGAGGATGTGAGAACAAACTTTAGAGCCCGAATTCTCCAGCCCAGCTCATCACTTGCTATTTGAGTCAGCTTAGTGAGTCCCACAATCTCTCTGCATCTCAATTTCCTGTCTGTAAAATGGGACTTCCTTATACTGCATGTAGAGAGGATTAATTTAAATATGTGCCAAGTATTTGTAACACTGCCTGGTACATAAGAGGAACAAAAGCATATGTCGATACAAATGAATGTTCATAAGGACTTTATTTGTAATAACTGAATACTGCATGCAACTTAAATGGCTGCCACAGACCAGAAATGAGCTACCAATTCACGCTACTGCATGAATTAGTCTAAGAATAGTTATGCAGGCCGGACGGTGGTGGCGCATGCCTTTAATCCCAGCACTCGGGAGGCAGAGCCAGGCGGATCTCTGTGAGTTTGAGGCCAGCCTGGGCTACCAAGTGAGTTCCAGGAGAGGCGCAAAGCTACACAGAGAAACCCTGTCTCGAAAAACCAAAAAAAAAGAATAGTTATGCTCATCAAAAGAAACCAACACACATATGCATATGTGGTATGTATGTATATATGTGTGCATTCTGTGGTTTTATTTAGATCAAATTATAGACAAATATAAGTGAAAATATAGTGGTTGCCTAGAAAGGCTAAACAAAATTGGAAAAACCACAATGGGCAGGAGATTTAGGGATGGGGTGGAAGGGAGTTGATAGATACATCATTTACCTTTATTACAGTGGTGCTTCTGATGTATACATATAACATATCATCAAATTATATTACTTAATTGTGTGGTTTACTACATGTCAATTGTAACTCAATGAATCTTCAAACAAAGCAATCAAGGGCTAGCCATACATAGTGCTGTATACATATAAAGTGCTTCAAGATTATCATCACCATGGCATAAAGTGTCCAAAGGGAGAGTCACCCAACTGTGGACAATGGTTTCCACTGAGAAACAGGATTTGGGAAAGGATATCAGCAAGAAGATTTTAATTTTTTCTTCAAACCCTTCTGCATTCGAACTTACTGCTAAAAGTAAAATGAGGAAGTAGGGGTGTGGCTCTGCTGGGAGAGGGCTTGCCTAACAGCATGAAGCCCTGGGGTCCAGCAGCAGCACTACACTCAAACCACAGCTGTCATAAAAGCCAGGCAGGAGGCCTAGACCTGTGATCCAGCTCTGGGGAGGTGGAATCAGGATCAGAAGTTCAAGGTCATCCTCAAAGAAGTAGTAAGTTTGAGACCAGCCAGGATGCCTGAAACCCCATCTCAAAAACAAAACAAAAAAAGAAAGAAAAGAAAAAAGAAAGAGAAAGGAAAAGGAAAGAAAGGAAGGAAGGAAGGAAGGAAGGAAGGAAGGAAGGAAGGTAGAAAGAAAAAAAGAGAGAGAGAAAGGAAAAGGAAAGAAAAAAGAAAGAGAAATGCCACATTTGGTAAAAAGAATCTACTTACCCTTTGAGAGGGTTTGAATGAGAAATGTCCCCCACAGTTTCCGGCATTTGGACTCTTGGTCCTCAGTCAGTGGCACTGTTTGGAGACGTTTAGGTGGCAAAGAAGCCTTACTGGAGGAAATACATCATTGGGAGCAGGCTCTGACACAAAAAGACATGCCACTTCCAGTTGGCTGTCTCTGCTTCCAAGGTTCCCCTTGAGGATGTGAGTGCTCAGCTTCCTGCTCGGGCATCATGCCTACAGCTGGCTGCCATGCTTCCCCACCCCACCATGATGCACTCTTATCCCTCCTGAACCCTAAGCCAAAATAAATTCCTTCAAGTTGTTTTTGGTCATGGTGTGTTACCATAACAATACAACCTTACACAACAAAAACCCTCCAGACATCACGATTGATGTGCCAACCTAAGGCATGAAGCTTATAAGAATTTCTAAACCTACAAGAAACAAAAATAACAGGAAAAAAATTAAAAAACAAGATTAACACTGTGGCATCAGTCTAGCTGTGCTCTACTGCACCCTACCCCCATAGCTACTAAGAACTTCCTTCAACTCTTTAGCAATCAAAATTAGAAATCATTATTAGCCAGGAAGTTGAGGCCTTTGTTTTGAGGGACTCATCTGATGGTGACCCACCATCCAGAAGCCCTTTGGTAGAAATTGGGACAGAGTGGGCAAACTGGTGGGAAGCATCCTTTTGGTTCCATTCACCTGGTCCTAATACCAACCTTCAGGAAAGCGCACAGAAGCTTGTAAGAAAGGGCAAAGGGGGCTGTAGGAAGAATTTGTTGAAGAGGTGTTCTAGTCCAGAGAGATAAGGAAGGTTATGATGGAGCTGTGGCTTGGTAGCAGGCTTGGCGGTTAGCTCAAGCCTGAGTCCTTGTGGACTTCAGCAGCTGTGCCCCAGTGGGTCCCCCCCTCCCCCTGCCCCGATTTAGCCAAAAATGTGTTCAGTCAGAGTCTGCTTCCACAGTGGCCTCTAAGAGAGTCAGAAAAGGAAATAGCAATACCGGACTTGTCACTGATCTAGGAATTACAGAAACATGTAATTGTAATGGATTGCACAGAAATATGTCCACAGTAGAACTTGTCCATAGCTGCAGCATTGGTAATAACCTCAGCGTGAAAACAATCCAAGTGACCATTCACTGAATATGGATCATACTGTGATCTAGCCAAGCAAGGAATATCAGCCATGAAAGGGAATGAAGTACCCATCATGCAGCATGCTACAATTCATCAAGGTCACACATCGTATTATTTACTTATACGTAATGTGCAGCACAGGCAAAACCAGAGGGTAAAAAATAGACCAGTGGTTTGCAGGGAGTAGGAGGAGAGGAGAATGGGAGTGACTACTAACAAATATGTGTTTGCACTGGGGTGAGGAAGCTTCCAGAATTAGGTAGGTGAGGGTTGCACAACCAGGAATATATACCAAAACCCACCAAACCACACATTTTAACAACTATTGTTATGGGAATTGTCTCACCAGAACTTCGGTGGGATAGAAACACCCAATGGATGTCATGCCAGAACTTCTGGCATTTGGCCAGGCTTGTCACTCTTGGAGTCTGCTCCTCTAGCTCTGCTCTAATAGACAGCTATTATTTTAACAACTAAAGCCCTGAAGTCAGACTCTCCTGGATTCAAATCCGAGCTATTCTAGGAGGAAATGGGTAACCTTGGGCAAAGTACTTTGACTGCACGCGCCCCTCCCCCAACAGCAATAATAATCAAAACAAGAAGGAACACAATCACTGGCACTTACTCCAAACCGTTGAGGTTCTTTAAATATTTTTACTCACTCAGTCCTCTACTGTGGTGTGAACACTTGCAGCCTGTACATTTTGTAGGAATTTAGGTGCAGGTCAAACATGGAGAGAGCTAAGGCAATTAGAGACTTTTGTCAAGGAAGCGGTGCCGCCAGGAAAGTGGCTCTGGAGAATTCCATGTAGGCTGGAAAGGGTGATGGGGTCCCTGCAAATGGAAGGGCAGTTATATGAGGAGGAAAAAAAACAACAAAATTTGTTTTGCTTTTGGGGGGGTCTGCCATCCAGCTCCCAAATAAATTACACACGGAGGCTTATTCTTAATTATGAATGCCCGGTCTTAGCTTGCTTAGTTTCTAGTCAGCTTTCCTTAACTTCTCCCGTCTACCTTTGCCTCTGGGCTTTTCCCGTTCTCTTACTTCTGTATCTTACTCCATGGCTGCTGTGTGCCTAGCACCTGGAGTCCTCCTCCTTCTCTGGCTGCTCCTAGATCTAGATCTCTCCTCCCAGATTTCTCCCTCTATATAGTCTCTTTGTCTGACAGCCCCGCTAATCCTTTCTCTTGCCTTGCTATTGGCCAGTTCTTTATTAGACCATCAGGTGTGTTAGACGGGCACAGTAACACAGCTTCACAGAGTTAAACAAATGCAATATAAACAAAAGTAACACACCTTAAAATATTCTACTAAATTGTTCCTTCTGTGTGATTAGCATATTGGTATCTATTATATTATTTTGCCTGTTCATTTGTGCCTTGGAAATAATTGCCAGTTAACAAAAATTAAAAATAATGACCATTTTCTAGAGAAAGAAAACACTTTCCTTAGTCCTACGTATACATATAAGAAACATGTGTTGACCAATAAAATAAGTAGTTTATTCCTGTAGTCAACCTTCAGATTAATCTACTTGCCCTTTCCTTAAGACACTGAAGATTCTCCCCCGCCCCCCCAGACACACACACACATGACTCTACCTTATTCCTGTCAGGAATTCTCTGTCAGCATTCCATCCCAGGAATGAATGTTCTGCAGAGTATGGAACGTCTTTAATCCCACCACTTAGGAGGCTAAGGCATGCCGGTCTCTGTGAATTGGAGGCCAGCCTGAACTTTATTGCGAGCCCCAGACCTACCAGGGTTAGTTTCACAGTGAGGCTTTTGCAGCCCTCTCCTGACAAAAAGTTTCGTGATTTATCTCGCCACTGCCCTACAGATCCCAATTTAACACCAACGTTTAACGATCACGTTTAGTACTGTGCTGTTTGTGAGCCTGCCCACGAGGATCTGTGCACCAGCCTTTCCAAGCATTCAGCGATCTCCAAGGCAAACCCCGGGCGACGGCTGGGCAGCCTCCCGGATTAGCGGATCAGGTGCGAGGGCCAGTCGGCCGACGACACTCCTGCACGCGCTCCCATCCTGCCCCGCGGCCCTTCATTGAGGAGCTCCCCCCCCCCGCCCCCTCCCCGCCCCCTCCGCGATCACGTGAAAGAGGCGTGCGGGGCTCGTGACGTCACGCGGCCTAGACCAATAGGAGCTTCTGTTTATGTAGGGACGTCCGACTCCTCGGGACTCGGGCTGCGCAGTCTGGCGGAGGTCGCTGAATCAGGAACGCCGCCGGGAGGGTTCGCCGGTGGCCTTCCGTCGCTGCGGCTCCGCCCGCTCCCCCGGCGTCCCCTCTCGGCCCACGCCTCTGACTGTGGCGGGCTGCTGAGTCCGCGTCCCGCCTCTGCGCCCGGGGGACATGCAGAAGAGAGAATGAGCCAGAGGGACACGCTGGTGCATCTGTTCGCCGGGGGGTAGGTCGGTGGGGCGCGCGGGGTGGAGGCTGCGCGCGGACCCAGCCGCGGGCCCGCCGAGGCCACGCCGGGCCTGGGCGGGGGTTGGGCGGGAGCCGCGGCCTAGCTTGTCTGCTGCGCGGCGGCCGAGGCGCACGGACCCCGGCCTCACGTAGGAGGCTTGGCCTGGCGACAAAATGGGAGCCGCCTCGGCCTCCTCGCCCCGCGCGCCTGGGCCTCACGTTGCCCACGTTCGCGGGCCACCTTGTTTCCGGCCGCCGCTGCGCGGTTGCTGCTGGCGGGGCGTCGCAGCCGTCGGGGAAGGCGTTGTTGTGCCTCTCACCCCCGGGGACCTGGAGGTTATTTCCAGCCCGGGAAAATTTTTCCTCTTCCCTCGCTTGTCCCGCTTGCGGGAGATGGTGCAAAGCGGTAGTGGCTTTGAAGTCTTTTCTCTTGTTATTTTTATTTATTTTGAGGAAAACCAGCCCTCTGAGCACGCTCTGCTTTGGAGAAGGGGTGGGTTGAGAGAAGTCATGCACTTAGATGAATGTTTAACTATATATGTGTACAGGATTAGGATGGAGCCTGAAGTCTCGTTTGCTGATGCCACAGCCATTTTGCCGAGCCAACTTTGTTCCTCCATTCGATATGGTCCTTCCCAATTATTTAGATAAACAGAACAACGTTTTATCTGTAAGATTATAACGCCATAAAAACAGCTATGGTGAATTAACTTTCTAATCTGTGTAGTAGAAATAAAGTACTATTCTCAAACCCCAAGGGTTTGATTTTTGGATCAATCGCTTTAGAATATCAAAAGAATACACACGCACTCTCTTCGTGCTTGTTTGCTTTGAGTTAATTAGTTCTGTTGCTAATAATGACAATGCTTTCCTTAGTATGCACACATTTAATCCAACATTTGTTATTTACCAATTTTGAACCGTCCACTACTCTGGCATTAAAACAACTTCTAATTTTGTGAGAACCAGTTTGCTTTTCATGTTTCTGAAATATTTACTGCCAGTAAAGGGCTAATTAAATCTCTGCTGTACCTGAACTTTGCACATGCTAGGCAAATTCTCCACCACAGGGCTCCATCCCCAGGCCTTTAAAACATGTTATTAAATTCTGTGTGTGTTGCGGGGTGGGGTAAGGGAAAGTAAAGATGTATTGTCCTGAAGTTATTGGATTTCTACTTGTAATTAGATCTTCTGGCGACACCTGCAAGTTAGAAGACCATAGATGTAGTTCAGGCTGATTGTTTTAATTTGAGTAAAAAAATAGACAGAACTCATTTTAATCACTTCACCTGTAAAACAAAGTTGATGTCTCTTCTAAGGCAGGCCCTTCTGTGGCTCCTAATGTTTGTTGTTCTGTGTTCAGGTTTCATGTTTTGCAAGTTTTGTTAAAGATAGAGCGCACTTGTATATGAAATAAATGTTAGCACGAGTGCATTAATTTTCCAGCTTATATTAGGATCACGTTGTGTTTATTAATACTTATGAATTTAGGCCATTCTATTTAGTTTTTCTGGTTGAGAGCTGGAATGGAGGATTTTTATGGGATCCAAAAATATCAGTTCCCAAAGAAGTCTAGAATGTGCACAGTAGAATGTTAACTGGGACAAGATACAGTGTTTGGGCTTGTAAATTCCCTTCCTTAGCATTTCATCTCGATTTCATATTTGTAATAGTGGTTGCCTAAGTGATTTAACATACACTCTTCAGAGAAACAGAGTGATAGGTGATAGCAAAGGTTATTTTGATCAAAATATAGAAAAAATACAGATGTCAAAAAAAGTTCTCTAAGGTAAGGTCAAACATTTTCATAATATGTAAAATGAGTCATAAGTAATAGTAAAAGTCTTGATGATTCTACATAAATTCGGTTCTGTATCTCATTCTGGAGGTGTTGTATGTGATAAATGTGGAGATGCAAGGCAGGTTATGTTGGAAATGTTCTTAATTGAAAATGTCTAATTTATATGTCAGAATTGTTTATTCTTTGGCAGTAATTTAGTGTGTTCTTTGTAAGTGCTAGGGTTTTTTTTTATTATGATAGGATCAGCTTTATACTAGAAGTCATAAGTTGTTTTACTTCACAGAAGAGGCGTGTCTGTGTAGATTCTGTCTGGGCTTCCTCACATGGTATTCTTTGGATTACACTCAACCTTTCTTAGTGGCATTTATTCTTAGGCAAGGGCTTTCTTAACACGAGAGCCTTTGAGTTCCTTTCCTGATAATTAAAATTGTGTATACTCAAGTGTGCACATCAGGATCCCAGGAGATTTTTACTGAAGGCTGTCGTGTTAAACAGGAACATTTGAAACAGACTGGCATGGACCTTGGTTCTGAATGACATATCACGTGCTTAGCTCGTGCTTTCTTTAAGGCACCCTTTGATCTCATTATGCTTTTGCCAGAGTTAATATTCAGAATTTGTAAGGTCATTTGTTGGGTTAATTGAGTTACAGAGACATACCATGGTAGCTTGCAAAAAAAGAGAATGTTAAGTAATATTTAGTTTTCACTATACTTCAGATGCTGTATGTCTGTTTATAGACATAGAGTAGTATGAAGACAATTTTATCAAGTTACTTACTAACTTATCATTTATTGAGTAATATTGTGATTTTTTTTTTATTGTGAAATTATTTCACCTGGTTCCTTGTAAGATCAAGCCAGAATAGAATACTTACTTAATGAGGTTTATTTTTATTATACTATGATTTTTTTTTTTTTACTATTCTCATTTCCTCCATCTTTCCTATTTTTCCTGTGGGGTTTTGGGGTGTGTGTGTGTGTGTGTGTGTGTGTGTGTGAGAGAGAGAGAGAGAGAGAGAGAGAGAGAGAGAGAGAGAGAGAAAGAGGTTTATGTGTGGCAGGAAAGATGGCTCAGTGGTGAAGAACATTTGTTGCTCTTGGAGAGGACCCAGGATGTTTGATCCATACAGTGGCTCACAACCATCCAAAACCCCAGTTCCAGGGAATCTAACAGGTACACATGGTACAAAACATACACATGAAGTAAAATAAACCTTAAAATTATGTATATATTTGTATATGTGCATATTTGGGTATGTGTATGTGCACTATATGTGTGCAGGAACCCATGCAGGCCAGTCAAAAGAGGGCGTCAGATACACAGCCATGAGCTGCCACATAGGTGCTGAAACTGAACTCAGGTCCTCTGCAAGAGCAGTAAGTGCTCTTAACCACTGAGCCATGTCCCCACTTCTATCCTGTGTCTTACTTAGACCTTATGCTATCACAAAACCATAAATCAGGTGCCATCTAAAAAGTTAACATTTATTTGCTCCAGGTCTAGAGCTTTGAAAGTCCAGGTGATGGTGGTGGAAAATTACATGCCTGCCTGGTGAGGGCCTTCTTCCTCAGACTGCTTTCTCATTCTGTCCTCAAATGGTAGAAGGGACTAGCTAGCAGCATTCTTTTACGACATAAAGCTCTGTCTCAGCATCTCCTCACTTCCCCAAAGCCCAGCCCTTCTTCTCAGTGCTGTCACCTTTTAGGGGGTAGGATTTGAACCTGTGAATTGGGGGAGGGATCTTAAACACTGAGATATACTCTCCTGTGAGAATTTCATTCCAATGGATTGGAAAACTAAGGGAAGTTGCTTATTCTGACAATATTTTGTTAAACTATTTCCCTGTAGTGGATTAGTGTAGCACAGCAGGGGGGTGATGTTTCACTTAAAAATATTCATGGGGGGAGGGCTAGGGAGTCTCTGCTGCTCAAGCATGAAGACTTAAGTTCAAATCTCCAGGAAAAGATTAGAACAAGAGGAATCATCAGAGTAGAAGAGCCAGATGAGTGTGGTGGTGCATGCCTTTGGTCTCAGCACTCAGGAGACAGGCAGGCAGATCTCATGAGTTTGGGGTCAGCCTGGTCTATATAACGAGGTCCTGTCTCAAAAAAGAAAAGAAACTAGAAGAAGCAGAAAATGTGTTCTGAAACCGAGTGAAGTAAGTATCCTGCAGGAAGGAAGACATGGTGAGCTTTCTAGTGTTACTGCCATATAAACTATGTTAAGAGCCTTTAGCCATTGAATCTGATCTGATTGGAGACCTTCAGTGATTTTGATTAGGTGTTTACAGGACAAGGAGTTAAAAATGTGATTGGAACAGGAAAGAAATAGAAAACAAATGGACAACTTTGAAATTTGAGGCAAAGGGAAGCAAGTAGACTTAAGCTAAACTTTATGAGGGAAATTTAATTTTTAAAATATCACCTTCCTTCTGTTTATTTTGCTTCCATAGTGGATTTTTTAGTCCTTAGTCTGAGATTACAACTGTATCTTGATCTATGTGTTAGTGTCCTTTCACATGTCTGTGTTTATCTAACCAGTTGGCCAGCATTTTTCTGATTCGGGTATTACTAGTCTTTATTTTCCTCTAGCATTCAAAGAAAGAATAGTCTTAATTATTTTCCTACACCAGAAACACCACACATACCTTAAATACCCCTTTATTTTCAACAGTTTATTAAATTTTTCATGGTAATCTGTCACTGTATCGGAAATGTTCCTAGCCATTTTGAAAAAGTGTGTTTCTTGCCTTAAATACTAAAGGCTTGAAGATAATGCTCAATCTGTAGTATTGCTTAACAAATGAAGCTACAAAAGAAAAAATTGGGGGTAAGAATTCCTTAATGAGGTTTACAGGATTTTAGAGGTGACCCATGTGTTTTAAGATACAAAACCCCCTTAAGATTAGTTAACATTTTTGTGAACTGTTTTTTAGTGTTGTTTCTCATGAAATGGTGTATTGCTTGGAGACAGGAAAATGGGTCAACCTGTTCATTCTTTTTTTACAAAGATAAACTGCATTTGAGGAAATAGATTTGTGTAAAGATAAGAAGGATGAATTCCCAAGTACCTTTTAAAATGTGCACACAACCCAGATTTGTGGACCTACTTAGGAAATACTTCACACACTTAGGAATGTCCTTGCCTGCCCAACAAGTGTCCTGACCCAGGCATGCTCAGAACCTCAAACTGAAGGCAACCTATGTCTGACAGTCACAATCTTGGAATCTGTTGTGTTCTGTGTTCCTCCCTTTCCTTCAACAGAATCTTGAAGGTTCTTAGGTTCCTATGCTCTCCTGACCCCCAGTTTGGTTAGTAAGTTCTTTATAGACAGCGGAACTAGTTCTAGTGGTTCATCAGTTTGAGACTGTGTGACTGTATTTGTGTGTGTACACTTGGCAGGCTCATGATGAGTCTTAGCATGGTTGAAATGGATCTGCTTGGTACTTCACTGCTGTTTAGTGAAAACTTCTCCTTTGCCTTCCCCATCCCCTCACTCTCAACTTACAGTCCTTGTTCCCTGGGGTAAACTTGTGTGGGAGAACACTCTGAAGCCCTCAGTGGCCACATTGCTTTCCTACAAGATCTGTTTGCAGAGGTTTTGGTATTCTGTGCTTTTAAACAGTCTTTTGGTTACACTGTGCCTGACTTACTCAATCATGCCACTTTCTCAGGAAGTTGGTAAAAAGTACTCAAGTAGTTGACCACTGGTATGCCTGAATTTTTTTTCTCTTAGGTATATAAGCAAATAGAAGCAACTCCTCAAAGTTGGGTAAACGCACTGCACAGACAAACATAAAAGTAGACATTTTAACTGTCTTTATAAGTTGTTGAATTTAACAATGATTGATTAGTCTATACCGATGTATAGAATGCGTGACTGTCTAGAATACACAACTGTCTTCTCTCTGGGTAATCTTGGTGGTTTACTCCTTTAGTTCCTTTTCCTCCTTGGTCCTTCCTTCCTTTTCTCCTTCCCTTCTTCCTCCTTCCTTCTCCCTCTTCCTCTTTCTGAGTGGCAGTGTTTTGTTACACAGGTCTGCGGTTCTTGATCCCCTTACCTTAGCCTCAAGAGTGCTAAATTATAGGTGTGTACCACTCACCAATAACTGCCTATATTTATTTATTATTTTATGTGTATAGTGTTTTGCCTGCCTGTATGTCTGTGCATTGTGTGCACTGGGTACCCTTGGAGGCCGTTGGGTCCTCTAGAGCTGGTATTACATACTGTTGTGACCCTCCATGTGGATGCTGGGCACTGAACTCCTGTTCTCTGGAAGAGCGACCAGTGCTCATAACCTCTAAGCCATTGCTCCAGCCCCTGCTTATAAATTTTTAAAATGCACGTTGGTCCAGGTAATTTGACTAAGAAGAAAAAAAAATTGAGGTTTCTTTGGATATACCAAAGATATAATGCCATTTTATAGTTCAAAAATTCATAATCTAGAGATTTTTGATGCTATAATGAATTTTTAATGCTCCTTGGTCTCAAACTTGGCTGTTCTCTCCCTGGAATTGCCAGTGAAGAAAAGATAGAGTAAATGAGTGATTGTTTTACAGAAATAACTTTAAATTGTAACTTTTAAGTAGTAAAATATTCACATTAGCAGATTAATTGGCTGCCACACTACAGTTGCTCTAACTTACGGTCGCATCACTGGGTCAGAGGAAAACAGCACCTGTCGAAGGCAGGAAATCAATCCTAGGGGAGTGCTTTAACGCACTTGGAGTGGGGTGCTGAGAAGCATGTCCACAGCCAGTGAGATTTGACAGTAATTGATTTTTCTTTCTAGTTTGTTATTTTGTGACTTTTGTGTGTTTCCTTTGCTTTTTGAGACAAAATCTGCTAGGTACCCATGGCCGGCCTGGAATTTGTTATGTAGACCGGGCTGCTCAGAGATGCATCTGACTGTTTCCCAAGTCTTGGGACTAAAAGTGTGCACCACCACACCTGGCTGGTGTGTCTTTTACTTTTACTTGTGTTTTTCTGATAGTTGAGTGTCAGAAAACCTTGAATCCCTTTTTACCTTCCTGATGATTTTTAACTTCTAGAACTTCCTATGTGAGTATAGGCTTTTCAGCTAGTTTTGATTTGAGGACTTCCTCGTCTTGATTCTATATTCTCCTGTTATTCTGCAAAGTAAACCAAGAGCCTCATGCTCTTTTTTATCTTGAGATGGGATCTCACTAAGTTGACCTGGCTCATCTTGGAATGGAGTAGCCTAGGCAGGCCTTGATCTTGTCATCCTGCTTCTTGACTTCTTGCTATTTAAAAAACGTAATTATATTAGTTATGCAAGTTGGTGTTTCTGAAAAGTTTAATTATTGCCTTATGAAAATTTAATTGTTTATTGGTATGAAACTGGATGAATGTAATAAGGCTAAAATGATATTACATAGTATTTGTTTTCTTAAGATAGGGCTTCATGTAGCCTAGACTTATTTGAAACCACTGTGTAGCTCAAGATTACCTTGAACTTCTGATTCTGCTTCTGCCTCCTAATTACTGAAACTAAAAGTCTGTGTCACAACACAGCTCTCAGGCCCTTTCCATTAAGTAACTACTTGCTTAGCTTAGAATAATTGTGCCATCCACATCTTCGATTCATAAATGAGCTAAATACTGTATATTTATATAGTTTAGTTGTGCTCAACGTTCATTTAGATGTGGTGATATTGTGTTCCCCAAAATATTGTGCACCCTAATAAACTTATCTGGGGTCAGAGAACAGAACAGCCACTAGATATAGAGGCCAGAGAATGGTGGCACACACACCTTTAATCCCATCACTTGGGAGGCAGAGATCCATGCAGATCTCTGTGAGTTCAAGGCCACACTGGAAACGGCCAGGCATGGTGACATCATTAATCCCGGGAAGTGATGGCAGAAAGGTATATAAGGCATGAAAACCAGGAACTAGGTTCATTAAGCTTTTGGGCTTTGAGCAGCACAGTTAAGCTGAGAGGCATCCAGTCTCAGGAGACAGGATCACCTGAGGAACTGGCAAGGTGAGGTGGCTGTGGCTTGTTGTGCTTCTCTGATCTTCTAGCATTTAACCCAATACCCAGCTCCAGGTTTGTTTTTATTAATAAGACTCTTTAAGATTCATGCTACATTTAGACTAAAGCGAAATGCATTATAGCACAGTGCTTTAATCTTGTGCACGAAGTTGATGATGCCGTAAAAATAAAATAGCTTTCACGTAAGTTAAATAAATACAATGTTCCTGAGTGCTCAGGAGGTAGAGGTAGGCAGCTCTAATTTCCAGATCAGCCAGGGCTGTATAGAGAGACTGTCTCAAAAAGTACTTTTTTGAAAATAGATGCGTATGATAAGAAAAAGACATCTGCTGAAAGATAATAGAACCAGCCACCCTGCCACCTCACCCTTAGTAGTGGATCTCTGTGTCCAACTCTAGGTTTTTCTTGTAATTCTAGTTATTGATTTTTTTAATTACTATATGATATTCTGATAGATGAGAATTTAGTTTAGTGTAACATTCCTCCCTCATTTCTACCTTTTCACTATGGTTAGTTATAGTACAATTTTTAATAGAATTAAGTCAGAGCTTACCCTTCTTTTTGTTTGTTTGGTTCAGTGTTTACCTCTTGTAAGAGTAAATATCTGCAAAGCTAAGTTGTTTCTTAGGTTTATCTTCTCTTACTTGAATAATGTCACTTTCTCGCTGGGTTAATAATTGTACTTATATATGATTTTTTTTTTTTTCTTAACTATGTGAGTACTCATTCTTGTGATTCTTTTGTTGTTTGCTTGCCGTGGTTTTGAGACAGGTCTTATGTAGCCAAGGATAACTTTGAACTCCTGACCTCCCTTGGCTTCCCAAGTGCTGGAGTTGTAGATGTAAGCCTCCACACCTGGCTTCTATTTTCTGTGGTCAAATATATTAGTTTTATTAACTCCCTTTTAGAGGTTTTTGCCCTTCTGAGCTCTCATATAATAATCCATCTGGATTGTCACTTCCTTACCATTTTGTGACCAAAAAAAAGTGTGTTGTTGGGGGAGGGTATTTTGCTCCTGGATTAGTTAACTGTCCAAGAGAAAAACAGTGTAGGCCATTCTCATGCATTAGTATCCTTTGTCTGTATAGTAGTTTGGTTTTGTTGAGAAGTCTGACATTGTGATGATTTCTCCTTTTTGTGTTATCTTCTGTTCTCTCTGTGGGCATGAAGTCTGCAGTGGAAAAGATTGCAATAATGTATCTGCATGCAGTGCAATTTGTTAAACTTGAACTCAGATTGTTTAGCTCATCGTGGTATTAGACTCCTGCCCAGGAATGTAAGGAATGTAGTGCTCGTGTCTGTTCGTTCTCTCTCTCTCTTTTTTTCTCTTTCTCTCTCTCTCTCTCTCTCTCTCTCTCTCTCTCTCTCTCTCTCTCTCTCTCTCTCTCTCTCTCTCTGTGTCTGTGTTTCTGTCTGTCTGTCTGAACCCGTTTCCTGGTAAGCTGGTAGCCAGCAAACTCCCAGAATCTATTAATCTCTACCTCCCCGTTCTAAGACTACAGACATTCACTCACTGTATGGCCGTGATGTGAACCGTTGTGCCCTGCTTTTGTATTTAAAGAGAATAATTGCTTAGGTTATTACTTAAGTTCTTTTTTTTTTTCCCTAACCAGTTTAAATAAGACATTTTGTTAAAAGGTTTTATTTTGCTACTCTGATGATCAGTCTTTATTTAAAAGGGGCTTTGTTGTTTATTTTTTTCACTAATCCTGCCTGTTCTGCCCATGCGGACATAAGAGATAGTGACTGAAACTATGTTTTGTAGGTAAAGGGCTTCTGAGTGTTGGGAGTACTTAAATTGGAAATGTGTATATGTATGATTATCCATAAGTAGTTGATCTCTGTCCTACTGCTCAGAATTATTTTTGGGATCTTAAAGGGTTAGAAATTTGAAAGATGGGATATATTTCAAACACTGGTGTAGACTCCAACAGAGCTACAAGTGAAACCTGGGCAAGGAGCACTAGTCAGCTCTTTAATTCAGTTTGCCAGTCATTTAAGTAACAGTCATCACTGGAACTCTTCCTTTACCTAGTTGTGTGTAAAGTACTAAACTCAGCTTTTGTTTGTTTGTTTGTTTCAAATTTTATTCTGATGTGTGGGGACAACATGCTGGGTGCTCTGCATAGTTCCCTCAGTTCTTTGTAGTGACTGAAAGTGTTCATTTGCAATCAAGTAAGTGAAACTTTCACAAAAATTAGTCTTCAGATTTTTAAATTTTAGTAAGGTTGCAAAGCACCTTTGGGTTAGAGCACCAGGTAAGAACGAATACTCTCCTCTCATTGGCTGATGAGATCCCTAAATTCTGGTCTTGTTGGTTTTTTGTAGATGTGGTGGTACAGTGGGAGCTATTCTGACATGTCCACTGGAAGTTGTCAAAACGCGGTTACAGTCCTCTTCTGTGACACTCTACATCTCTGAAGTTCAGCTGCACACCATGGCTGGAGCCAGTGTCAACCGAGTCGTGTCCCCTGGACCCCTGCATTGTCTAAAGTGAGGGCAAAGCATCCGTGGATGTGGCCACTGCCGCCGCCGTTGCTTATCTTAGTGATCCCACACGTTTAGTTTTTCCTTCACGTCTGACAAGGTTCTTTAGAAAAGTTCATGACAGAAGTCAGTGTGGATCATACTTATTAGTGGTAACAGGCCATAATGGAGTAGAACAATTACAAAGATTGTATATATTTAGAATATTTTTTCTTAATTTATCCAGTGGGTTTCTTTTCTAAAGTTATTATAGGGATTTTGTTTTGAATGGATTAATTTTAGTTTCATTTGTTTTCAGGCAAGGTCTCACTATGTAGCCCTGACTGGTCTGGAATTCAGTATCCAGAACAGGCCCACCTCTGTGCCACCATATCCAGATGACGGTTCTGTTTAGTTTTGAAATGCAGGTAGTATTGGTGCTACTAGTGTGTGTTTAATGTTCACACATGAGCACAAGTACCTGCATCTAGTTGCTTAAGTCTGTTTTCTTTTACAAAATATATAACATATAACCTAAAAAGCTTCAGCTTGAAACAGTTATCCCAGTTTTAAAAACCTGTGTGTTGGCATTTTCTGATGATTAGAAAAAGATTGGCATATTTCTATTACTAGACTTAATTAAGTTGCTTTCAAGACTAGCCATGGTGGCACACACCTTTAATCCCAGCCCTTGGGAGGCAGAGGCATGCGAATCTGTGAGTTTGAGGCCAGCTTGGTCTATAGAGCAAGTTCCAGGACAGCCAGAGCTACGTAGAGAAATCCTGTCTCAAAAAACAAAACTTAACTCAGATCAGTTTCTATGTCTTTATATTTGTATTAGAGTTCAATGCCTGTGTGTCTGTCTTATCAGCGCACTTGACTGAAATCTGTTTGAACTTAGTTCAGTAGTATTTATTTTGTAGTAGCAAATGAACTCATCCAGTGTATTTACATTTGCTACTAAAAGATTGCATCACGCCTATTTCAACTTGGTTACCTAAGTACATGAAAGGTAGGATAAAACTGTCAGCAATTTTGAATTAAAATGTCGTAATTACAGAAAAGTACTGATTGATGTGGGAAATGTCTCCTTTTAAAAAATATTTATATATTTTATGTATATGGGTATTTTGTCTACATATATGCATACTAGAAGAGGACATCAGATCCCATGGGACTACAGTTATAGATAGTTGTAGCTGCCATGTGGGTGCTGGGAATTGAACTCAGGATCTCCAGGATCTCTGGCAGAGTAGCCAGTGCTCATAACCACTGAGACATCTCTCCAGCCCTAGGAAATGAATCCTGACATCATAATTCTGACATTACCATTGATCAGATCTTAAAATTCTCCCTTACACCCCTGAGATATATTTTGTTCTGGTTTTCAGTAATTTTGCTTTTCCTTCATCATAAGAACTTTCTTTTTTTTTTAATTTAGATTTCTCAAGTGTTTATTTGTTTGAGACAAAGCTTCATTATGTAACACTGACTGACTTTGAACTCTATATAGACCCAACTGGCCTTGGACTCACAAAGATTCACCTGCTTTTGCCTCCCTGGTGGTAATAGGATTAAAGGCATGCACCACTACCACCATTTCCTCAAGTTTTTCATGCCCTCCTTTAATCTCTTTATAAAAAATTTACTTAATCACTAAAGTACCCAATAACTGAATACTATTTTGTTTTCTTATTCTAAAACTAAGGTGGGTAAAGTTAATTTTTTCATACAGTTATTCTCCACCATTGGACTTGATAGAGAAAAGTCTTGCTCTCAGCTCATACCTTTAATTAACTATTACACTCATCTGCCATTTAAAAGATCTTTCTTAAGTATGTAGATATACTCGGAGAAGCACTTGATCTACCTCTTTCTTAGCTCTAAAGTTTCCTTCGCTTTATTTTTGTTTTTTGTTCCAAGTCAGTTCTGATTAGACTGGCCTGAACTACTTCAGCCTTGAACTCCTGAATGTGGGATTATAGGCATATGCCACCACATCTAATGTGGGACTACAGGCGTATGCCACCACATCTGGCTTCTAAATTAAAATATCCTGTCCCTTCTCACCTCTGCAACTTCATTGAACTACTTAATCTCAGAAAGCCTTTTATGTTTTAGACTCTGTCCCTTTTTCTTCTGGGGATAAATATCTTGTGCAATATTTGCTTTTTGTGACCTATTAAATTATTTGCCTTAATACGCTTTTTTTCACAACTATTCAAAGTTTTCAGTGTGCAGGGCTCTATCTTTTCTAGTCAAAAGATCTTTATACACTAAGTTCTCAGTACAATAAGTGTTAACTGATATGAGGGAAAACCAACCATTGTAGTAACCCATGGGTGTTTGGGTGATAGAATTGCCATAGTATCTCACTGGAACTGTTGATTGGTATCATACTTCAGAACTTGAGGTAGTTTCTAGGATTGTGTAGACTTCAAGAATTGGGCTGTGTAAGAGGCTGAGTCAGATCCCCAGCACCAGACAGAACTGTGAGAGCAGGAAGAAGATGCATTTCTGCTTGTGGAATTAAAAGCAAGTCAGTATCATAATCTGTCTGTTTCTTCATCTTTTCTGTTATTTTGAGACAGGGTCTCATGGAGCCCAGTCTGACTTGAAACTCATTCACACTTAAGATGATCTCTTATCTCAGCCTCCCTCCTGGTGTTGGAATTACAAGCATGAACCTGCATACCTCAGTAAAACTGTAATTTCTAAGATTTTGTGCATGTGTGTATGGGTACATACATGGCACAGTATACATGTAGAAGACAGAAGCCAACTGTGTGGATTCAGTTTTCATTCCAGCATTAGAAGAGTACCAAGGATCCAAATCAGATCCTCAGGCCAAAAAGCAAGTGCCTTTACCCACTGAGCCACCCTGCTGGCCATTTTAGAAAAGAATATGTACAGAGTTTTATTATCACTAGTATCACTTTGATTCTTCAGTACTTTTTCCTGTTCCCCCACCCTCAAAGTTTTTATGAGTAATGAAAATCGACCAGAAAGATACATTATAAACAGGAGATGATTGGCTTTGCTCTGGGATATTAGTGAAGGATGTAATAAGAGTATTCTTTCTAATAGTTTCTTTTTCTCTTTTCAGAGTTATCCTGGAGAAAGAGGGTCCTCGCTCATTGTTTAGAGGATTGGGCCCCAATTTAGTGGGGGTGGCCCCCTCCAGGTAAAAAAAAAAAAGGCAGTCTTTATTTCAAGGTATCTGGATATCATCACCGGTAGATACAGTTAAATTTATAAATGCAACTTTCGGTATTCATGGGAAGGTATTTGAGAGTTTCTGGTGCTAATCAAGTATTCTACAAAGAAAAGCATGATTCTGGGACTGACAAATTCATTGTACTAAGGAAATGTTTCATGTTGTAAGGGAGAAGGGATAATGTTTGCTTTAAACTATTAATGCTCACACTTGGAAAATGAAATGTAGAATAAAATACTTCTAAGTTTAAAACTATTTGTAGATAGTTTCGATTTTAAATTGTTAGGAATGGATCTGAGATTTGAGGGGAGAATACTATATTCAAAACTATAAATTGAAACAGCGTCTTTAAATTGGATTGAATAGGACCTATTATACTAGTAATGCTTTCAAATAAATCTAAATTTCCTATTATGATAACTTCTAAGAAAATGCTTATATTCTCTTTTGACCTTAGGAATTAGAGAAATTTTATAGTTACGGGAAGGGCTGGATATTTACCCAGGGCAAAAACTATAAACTGATGTGTGATGGGTTTTTCTTATTTTTTTTGTTCATCTGTTTTGAAACTAGGTCTTACAATGTAGCCCTGGTTGGCTTGGCCTTGGTATATAAACCAGATTGTCCTTGAAATCACAGAGATCTACCTGCCTCCACCTCCCAGAGTGCAGGGATTAAGGCTAAACTGACGTTTTATGATAAATTGTTTGAAGTTATGTTTTTAATTTAACTGGGGTAACTTAAATTTTAAAAAAAATCTCTAAAGAAAATAAAGGGTTTGATGTATGGTGGGGGAGGGGAGTGCATGCTTTTGTTTTGAGACAGTCTTACTGGGTAGCCCTGGCTAGCCTCATTTACCAACCTCCTGCCTAAGACACTTGGGTACTAGAATTATAGAGATTCACCTGGCTATACCTAAGTATTTTTTAAAATATGTTTATTCTGTATGATGTTCTTCCTGCATGCATGTATGTACACCATGTGTACCTAGTCAGAAGAAGGAATCAGATCCCCTGCAACTGGGTTCTTCTATGGTAGAATGCTATACAAAAAAGTTCATATTTAGAATGTATATGGGCACCTAGTTCTGTTCTTTAAACCACATGCCTCATTCACATCTTGTTATTTACTGGATTTCACATCTTTCATTTTAAGAAATTATTCAGAGCTGAGCTTGTTTGCCTACACCTGTAATTGGGAGGCTGAGCAGCATTATCTTGCTTTCAAAACCAGGGCTTAATTTAATTAATAGGGAGGGGGAAAAACAGCATTGGTGGTGGTAGTGAGATGACTCAGTGCATAAAGGAAAGAACTTGCATGCAAGCCTGATGACTAGAGTTCAGCACTCAGAACTAACAGTGCAAGAACAGAATGGGCCCCTAGAGTTGTTCTCTGACCTCCACATGCACACAGGAGCATACACACAGACACACAACGCTAATAAAGTCAAATGTGACGATTTTGAAAGTTGTGTGTGTGTGCACTGCACGTGTTGGTATGTGCACATGAGTGCAGGTATCCATAGAGTCCAGAAGAGGGCACCAGATCCTCTGGAGCTGAAGTTACAGGCAGTGTGTGCCACCTAGCATGAGTGCTGGGAACCCAACTGAGGTTCTCTAAAGAGTGGTAAATGCGCCCACTGAGCCATCTCTCAAGTACCTAAAATAAAAATTTCAAAAGAAAAGAAAATCCAGTATTTCACATCATCATGAAGATGAAGGGGGAAAAAGTATCATAAAATTTCACTTTCCACCTTAAATATATTGCCTTACTGGTTGTGTTTTCCACACACATTCATTCTTTTCCTCAGCCACCATTAATAAACAGTGCAGTGTACTTTATCCCAGTAATTTTCCTGGGCTGTCATATGCTTAAAGACATGTGCATATATTATTTACATAAGCGAATCATAGGAAATACTTAATGTAACTTGTCTTGAAGCTCTGTGGTCTTAATATTTTTACCTTTTGTGTACATATGTGTCTTTGTATATACAGGTGCCTGTGGAGGCCAGAAGAGGGATTAGATTCCCTGGATCTGGACTAGTATCCTCCTGGTAGGGGTGCTGGGAACCAAATTCAGGACCTATGGAAAAACCGCAAGTGCTCTTAACATCTAGGCCATCTATCCAGCTTCTACTGTATCGGTGGATTTGTGAATGTTCCCAAACATTTACCTTTCGTAGTTAAAGAAGTTTATTAGTTTATATTTGTTTTTGTTTCTTTGAGACAGGGTAATAATATATAGCCAGGCCGGCCTCAAACTCAAAATCCTGCTTTTGCATCTGGAATGCTGGGTTTACAGTAATACACAACAGTACCACAAAGATATATATTATTTTAGGGTGACTACTTAAATAGGACTTCTGGATAAAGAGAACTACATGCATTGAAAAGTAGAGATTGCTAATTTGTCCTCTGAAGAGGCACATCGTGTTTTTATTTTCATATAATGAACTCATTGCTTCTAAGCCACATATTTATGAATGCTGGCTACTGTCCATCTTTTTAATACTTACTAAATGTACTAAAAAGTTTCTTTTGGTATTTGACATGTATTTAATTTTTTGTGTAATTACATCCTCTTTATTATAATTTGATCTTATTTTTTATTTATATTTCCTATATGTATATTCCATACCTGTTTTCTCATTAAGATGTCTTCTGTGATTCCTTCATGGGAATGAGTTTATTCTCCCTAATGTTTTAGAATTGTGTATCCTAAGGGTTTTGTTGTTGTTTTAGAATTGTGTATCAGAAGGTTTTTGTTGATGTTATTTTCCTCATAAATAGAACGTTTTGTTTCAGATTTTGAAACAGCCTTTCACTTAGTAGTTCAGGTTGCCCTTGAACTTATGATCCTCTTGCCTTAGCTTGCTGACTACTGAGATTGCAGATGAAAGCCACGTGCCTGGCCCCGTTTTTTCTTAAACACTTTTCTTAAAAAAAAAAAAAAAATACAGTAGTGGAAGCTGGAGAGATGATGGTTTGTTTTGTTTTAAGAGCATTTGCTGCTCTCACAGAGGACCTGAATTCAGTTCCCAGTACTCTCATGGAGGCTCACAGTCATCTATAACTCCAGTCCAGAGGATCTGACACCCTCTTGTGGTCTCGTGGGCTCTGCGTGCACCTGGTACACTTACATGCGGGAAGAGTACTCATACAGTCAGGAGGGAAAGACAGAACAATGAAACTGTCTCCATTATCGGTTATTAGTCTATTTTGTTACTGATATGTAAATCAGCATCGTTGAGAAATAATGCAGTATTTGATTCAGGAAGCCAATAATTCAGTACTTCAAAGGCTAAAAGAACTCCACATTTAATGGAGTGTTTACATACATTGCAAAACCTAACCTGACCTGATGGGCCTGACTACACTTGTTAAAATTATTTTGTCTTAATACTGTGGGCAAGAGGTATAAAAGGGTAAAGGCTTGGGTGGGATCTCCAGCACTAAAAAAGTAGAATATCTGAACCTTTTCTTTGTATGTTTCTAGTGTAGAATATTCCACAGAATCTCAAAACTGTCCAGCATCAGACCTCTAAAATTCTGTTCACCCAGCTGAGGTTAAGTACACTGGCACAGTGCAGACACCACAGCCTCAGTGGTGCGGAGTCTCCAGTTATCGGGATGCTCTGCACGTTGTCAGTATTGAGCACAGCTTGGGAGCCGGGAGGATGGTTGCTAGGAACTATACATTGGAGTTTGGCTTTCTAATGTACAAAACATGCTTTGTGGAGAAAATGGGTAAACCTGATACTACATTGAATATGACTCAGACTTTATTACATTTCTCCATTCTAAAATTAGGAAGATTTATGCTTTATTAATTATTTTATTTTTAGAGCAATATATTTTGCTGCCTATTCAAACTGCAAGGAAAAGTTGAATGATGTTTTTGATCCTGATTCTACCCAAGTACACATGATTTCAGCTGCAATGGCAGGTATGAATATTTAATAGTAAAAAACTCTTCTGAACCTGGAGATGTTAATATTTTATGATGACTTTATATCAAATTAAGGTGGTTAGTGTGCTCTTTAATAATTAAAATCTTCAAAGATGATTTTTTTGTTCACTTGAATAAACTATTTGCTATACATAAAATCTTACCAATTATATCTTTGTAATTAAGGGTTTAAGTGGCAAACTAAGATAGTATATTTACTTTGCTGTGTACTGCCTAATATTAAATGCATTCATGCTTTAAGAGTCCAGCCATAATCCCACTGGAATCAGAGCTGCCTCTTGCCCTCCTCAGTTTCCATTAGTGCCTTCCTGCTGCATGTTTTAAAAGGCTTCTGTCTGAAATGTGCCGCCAGTACTTGGTAAAGTATTCATTGTGTCCTGTGCTTAGATGATACTGTTTTTGTGATGTTTATTATGACCAAGTTACTATAATTTGTATATACTTTAGAATATGTTTATCATTCCTCATAATCTAGACTACATACTAGACCTGAACTTTAGACACTGGCTTATGTGTACATGCTTGAGTAGAAATGTTTCCAGGAACTTAATGTCATGGTGAGAATGATTCTGAATCAGAACAACCCTCACAGGTCTTTGCACTACCTTCTAAGACTAAGTGTAGAGATGGTTTGTCAGTCTGGTTCTAGAATCATTTGCTGCCATGCATGTTAGACGAAGCCTTGAATTTTAGTTCTTAATAGAAAATTCTTCCAATTTTCTGAGAATTATTTAATCTACCTATTTCCAAATTGTTCTGTAACTTTGTAAAGAAAACTGTAGCTGCTTGTATCAGCTGTTGATCAATAAATTAACGTCCCATTGTGTGCTTGATAAGTGTCTTAAGCTGCTAATCATTTCCTATTTAAAATAGTTTAATTTGAACCACATATTGAACTAAGTGTAAGTTTGAAATACTGATTTGTGAAAGATTGATAGCCTTTGCTATATAATAAATCTAGCATATAACTTGCAAATTGTTTTCCAGACTTTCTATATTTGCAGTTGATGACTGACTGACATTTTGAAGCTGGAAGGGAGGGACAGTGTTTAAAGTCAAGATAGTATATACTCTGATTTTCCAGGCTGGAGATCTTGATTCCTGGGAGTTTGGGGGACCTTATCCATGGAATTACTGGATTGATCTGCATAGATTGAGTTTTGAGAATTAGTTCTTAGTGTAATGGTATTTACCTAGTAACAAACTAGAATTTTTTAATTGTACTATTTGTAGATGTTGGTTATGGATGTTTTCCTTTCACAGATTTGACTGAGTATAGGTGAAAATTGGACCAATTAGTTATAAACCCAGTAAACATCACATTAGGTTAATAATATTTCTAGATTATCAGCATTTGTGTTGGGGGGGTGGATTATTTGTCTCTAACTCCAGAAAATTAAAAAGAAATGTTAATATTGCTTTAAAAAATTGAAATCAAGAAGCTAGATAAGCCGGGCAGTGGTGGCTCATGCCTTTAATCCCAGCATTTGGGAAACAAAGACAGCAAATCTCTGAGTTCAAGGCCAGTCTGGTCAACAGAGTGAGTTCCAGAACAGCCAGAGATACAGAGAAACCCTGTATCAAACACATACACCCCAGAAAAAGAAACTAGATTAGCAGTTACTTTAAAGTTGACAGTGTTTATTATGGATTCAGTATTGCACATTTAGAGGTTCAAAGTATCAAAATTCTTACCTGAACATCTTATTATATTAGGATATCTCACAAAATTTATTATTATTTTTTGTAGCACATTGCAAAGTAATTCAGTAAAACTTCTTAAAAATTCTTTTCTCAAATGTATGATGTCTTCATTAATACTGTTTTCCAACTTGAATTCCTTCCATTTTGGTAAATTGATAAGCATGCCTAGTCAGACATTATTATACTGTGCACTTAACTGTAATTTGAAAATATTTTTTCATTTGTTTGCAGTTACATTGTCCTGAAAATTATGCCTTCAGCATTTCCTTGCACTGTTTGTTAGCACTGGCATCTAGCTTTGCAGGTTTTTATGTGTAGCTGCATGGCTGGTGAAACAGAATGGTCCAGTACAGATTGATTAAGGTAGCTTTTTGCCCCCTTTATTCTTACCTGCACCAGATTGCTCTGGGTTTTCTTCAAGGTCTTATTTTTGGACCTCAAAGAATGATTGAAGAGGTACAGAGTACTTAAAGATAAGTCATGTGAAAAAGATTTTAACTGGCTGTTACCAAAAAATGCTAACCTTGTCACCTTAGTAGCAAAAATGCATTAAAAGAGGCAGTTAGCCTTATTGCTTGGGGATTTTGCCACACCCAGTCAACACACACAGTCTCTCTTCAGTTCCATTTTACATGTTATCCATATTGACCAAAGCATATAATTTAAACATTAAACTTTAAGTGCAGTTAAAGAGAGTCATTTATTACAGTGTTATACGTGGCCACACCTAAAACGAACTGAACGTTTTCATTTACTGGAACATTTTCCAGTTACAAAGATGGTTAATCCAAGTAATCCTGATTGTCTTTGTGTTTTCCCTCCCCCTTTCCCACTTGCACACGACTTGACACTGTTGACTATAGCTATTGAGGGTATCTGTTTGGTTGAAATAATCTTGAATAGCCTTCTGAGTACACCAGGACACCTGTTAGCGTGTATAGTCAAAATATATTGTTTCTTCTTTCTTTACGGTAATTCTCAATTTTTAAAAGTTTACCTGACAAACACATATTTTTATATGTGACATAAGTATAAAGGAAATGAATTTCTGCTTTTATTTTTATGTGTATCCATATAGGTTAGTGTGAAATTTGTAATGTGTCAATAAACATAATCATTTAGTGTTGTCAATATATCTAGTGAGTAGTATATGCTTACAGAATACATCATTATTATTTTTTGTTTTCAAGAACACATTTTTTTCAAGGTATTTTTTTCCTGTTATTTTAATTTCATTATTTAAATATAAGGTTAGGTGTTTTTTCACTCCTTAAATATAAAGTTTTCCTTACAGTATTCAGCCAAATGCATGGTTGGACAGCTGCTTTGTATGCTTATTTGTGAACATTTTTCCTGTTTTCTGTTTTGTAGAACACAAGAATTAATACAAAATAATCCAAACTATTCCATAACTATGGATGTGCAGTATTACTGCTAGAGTCAAAAGGTGACAGGTACTATTGTTAGCACTGTGTTCTTTATTAGTTACGAAAAGTTCCAGACTTTAATATTCTGTTGGGGCTCTTATTTCTGTTTGGTTGGTTTTTAAATTGCTAGATAATCTGATTATTAAAGAACAGATAAAAATGTTTGCAACTCTTTTCATGGTAGATAACAGTGGCAGGAAATGGAACATAGAATCCCTTCTAAACTTTTATTAGATTCTCCTTGACAAGGTTAGCATTTTTTCATTAAGACAAAATTGATCGTCTTTTTAGGTAAGTATTTAGACTCGGAATCTGCTGAAGATGGTGGGGTTGTCAGTACTCTGTACGCTTTCATAATAAAACACAAGGCCCATTCGGATAGTCTTCTAACTTAAAAATTTTCAAAAAAAAAAAAGATCTCACAGTCACTATTTCTTAAATCCTTCCAGTGGGATTCAGTTTGTACACATGTATCTGATGAGGTCACTGCTTGTTGTTATGATACAGAAAAGCCTGTGTCTATTTTAGGCATTTACTGTACATTTCTCCCGAGAAAAGAGTGAGATCGTGTCATCTCATGCTCCCCATCCGCAGGTCACTTCCTGTAGAAATATGGACTAACTTAAACCTCGTGAGTACTGATCTGAGCATCTCTTGCAGCCTCTAGTATAAGAAACACACCCTGGGATTTTATAATAGCTGTGGAATAGTAGAAGGTGGGACGTGGATTTGTGTGCATTGTTGAGTATTTCATAAAGACTTAACCCTGGTCCCTTTGTTATCCTTCTAGAAGGAAGCATGGGGTACTTTTAAGTTACCATGTAAGCCTGGGGTCTTCAGCTTGGCCATAATGGTCTTGACCTCCACAGAATGACAACAGTATATATTAATATTAGAGAGAGCTATAGTTGGTAATATGCTGTCCTACAACTGTTACATAGTAATGGTTGTCTTGTCTTTGCTTAGCTAACGTTTAAAATTCTAATAAGGTGCTTTCCACCCTAGTCTGTTGGTATTTGAATGACTTGATTACCGCTCTTTTTTGGAAATACTGGTGTCTCTACTTTCTAAGAAGTGCGGGCGATAGTGAATGAGGTCTTAGCTGTTGTAGTGTAGTTATAAATTTTAAGATAGTTGACACTTTTCTCTCAGGCTGTGTGTATTTTGTACTTTCAGAATTTAAGTGAAAGGTACTGAAATGAAATACTGCAGGTATCACTCACTTAAACATTTTCAGCGAGTTTCTATAGGTGGGATTTGTTTCTGTTTTTAATTGACGTATTATCAAGTGGAGTTTTATTTGATGCATAACTTAAATTTACATTTAAAGTTTTCTAATAAAACACTGACACTACTAACTAAATGCCTGTCTTGGCACTTTGCTTTAGCTGATTCTGGATAATACAGAGTCTTACAATCTATAAGTGGATTCTTCACTATACTCTTCAGTTGATTTTAATGTTTTATTGGGTGTTCTGAATACAGTAGCCTTTTATCAAAATGTAACAACTAAAATGAAAATTAAAAAGTGATAGGCAATTTCTAAATTTCAGGATCACCTTGCCCAGTATCTGTGTGTGCTTGTCGTAAATGTAGGAAGAAGACATGTTTAGTTGTGGCTAACCACAAACTGCCTTCCCACATAATTTTGCTAATAGTAAAATTTTGTTTTATTCCATTTGTTTCATTTCTTGGGTTGATAGATTATATTTTTCCAGATTGAATTAGTCTAATAATGTCTATTTGCTACTTAAACTATTTTTTGGTTAAGAGAAAGTAATACTGTGAAACTCAAGAACCAGTTAGCATTTTTTTTTAAAGGACCAACAGCTAAAAACCTGTAGCTAATGCCTAGCTTCTTTATCCAAGCCAGTAGTAGTTTGCTGATTGGCTGGTTGTCTATCCTGAAAATTGGTGCCAATTACTAGAAGAGTTAAGCCAGAACAACCACAGTGAGCATAGCTTCCAGCAATACCAAGTACAAGCTAACATTCTCTCACTTACCTAAATCTTAATTTGCCCTCTTACAGATTGTATCTGGAAATGCATTTTAGTTAAGTGAGAAATACCAGTTGTTTGCTTTCTGACATAGTTTATTTACAGAGACGTTTTAAAGTTGCCATTTGAGTCTTAAAAGTTTTGTATTCTGAGTAATATTTTAAAATATTTTTATATGTGTTGTTCCTATCTTAAAATGAGGGATTTTGTGACTTGGAAAGAGATTAAGGGCAGAAACTTGAATTAAAAGTTTTATTTTAAACTTAAAATTGGTGGTAATCTTTTCAAGAAGAAGTTAAATGAAGTTTTTTAATTGGATAGCTTTATTTTTAGCTTAAGAGAAGGATTTCCATTTTATGCCTCTTAAGTTTTATAAGAAGTCAGGTTTTTCCTAGAAATAATTAAAATTATTGTGAATAATGAATAATTGTGGATTTATGCTATTCCCCATCTTTTCACTTAGAAACTTTCACTTAGAAACTCTTAATCTTGCTGTAGACACTTAGCTACTATAAATGCTTAGGAGATAGAATTCTTGTTTAACTAATAAGAATCAGGGTTAGGGATGTGACTTTGTAGTTGGATCACCTGCCTAGCAGCTGTGAGACCCTGATTTCAGTCCCCAGCAACAAAGAGTCGCTTAGTTGGTGTTTTGACTTGTATTGTTGTCTGATAATACATAATTTTAATATGTTGAGCTTAACTTTCTCATTTAGAAAAATGGGGTTCGAAGGAAGAAAATAACAGTGTAAGTTCATTCTCAGATTAAGCATGTAAGACAAACATTTCAACTAGTCTGATAGTATAGTTTTTTCTTTCACCAAGAACATATTCATGAGAAGAACCCCTTATTAAAAAGATGTTCCTTGGCAATTTGCTCCACATTTATTATGTTATTACCAGCTAATGTTGCCATAGTGATTGGTCTCATTCCTCTTTATGTATGTAGTATTAAAAGCACTTAAGAAAAGCAGAAACCATGTACTAGTCACAAAATTATTAAAAAGTTAATAAACCCGATTTCATTTATCTTGCTAAGTAGGTTTAATTGGGACACCCCTCTGTGTGTCATGGGGCCGTTTCTACAGTGTTAGAGCATAAAACGAGTAAAATGTGAGTAAGTTAATGATCTGATATTACAGAAGGGAAAGAGCACTATGAAACCAAAGTTGGCTTTGTAAACAGTTAAGTAAAATTATTTCACTTATGTAGCAGCTCCAAAAGCCAAGGAAAGTTTATGATTGAGTCTAATAGCTTTTAAAGTAGTATTAAATTCGTCACAGCATTTGTGTCCATAGTAAGTGTGATGAGTATAGTATATCTTTAAAAACAACCTGCTTGACTTGATAATATTTGATAGAAAGTATTAAAATAACTAAGTCCCTTATTTCTATGTCAGTTTCCAGTTAAGTAAATGTAATTCTGTGAAATTTCTATTACTGATCTTAAATGTAAAAGGGAAATAAATACCGTTTTGTGTAGATGAAACATCTTTATTAATGCCTGTCATTAAGATTGCATTTTCTAAGTTATTTTTTTTAAAGTAGGAAGACACCAAGTAAAAAATACTGCATGGTCCCAGAAGCATACTGCTCCAGAGATCCTAATTTACTGTCTGACACTGAGCCACTGTGGGGACTGCTCTGCAGTAGTAGTTTCTAGGTAGACTTGAATGCTAGGAAAGGAGGAGAGCTGCCTTCTACCCTACTGACTTTCTTCACTGTCTGTAAAAGTGAGAGGAAAATTCCAGTTTGTAACTTTTTGGACTTTAGAATTTTTATTTGTTTAATTGGATGACAAGTAGATCCCACCTATTAACCCTAACAGAAACCTTACCTCTGTGCTAATACTTATTTAAAAAAAAAAAAACTGGGCCAAACAAATCTTTTCTGGCCCACAGACCTAAATATTAGTAAGCAGTTCCATTTGTGTAGGATTCCATTTGAATGTAGTGTGACAGGTGATGTGACTCGCCCCCAGGCAGCTATTTTAGAATGCATGATTTTTAGCACTTGAATACACGAAATTTCTGTTTGTGAACTCGGTTTACAGGGTAGAAAGCACCCTGTTTTCATGTAAGTTAGGGTAACACTTGAGGTGAGATAAGACTGTTCCTGAACAACTCTTCTAGGAAGGGCAGAATTGAGAAGTTAGGTAGATGAACAGGTCTTCAAAGTGTAAAGCTTACTTCAGTTAATAGTTTAAACATTTGTTGACATTGTCATTACTGTAGAGTAATGTATGTAAAATGTAAAGATCCTTAGTGTGAACTGTGTGGTTTCTTTGTACTAACATTTATTTTAAATATATTTGTTTAGGTTTTACTGCAATCACTGCAACAAACCCCATTTGGCTTATAAAGACTCGGCTACAGCTCGATGCAAGGTACGTTTTTATTTGTTTGGTTTGGTTTGGTTTGGTTCGGAGACGGGGAGCAGAGGCTGCCCTCTTCTTGCCTCAGTCTCCCGAGTATTGTGCTTACAGGTGAGTCACCACACCAAGCTTAACGTATATTTATTCTTGAAAATGAAATAAACTAACATAGATTTCACTAAATTTTTATATAAATTTGTATCAGCAATGCCTCACAGCCAGGTTGCCTTACCTCATTTTATCGTATTTATACACAAAAATGGGATGGCATTATGACATTTCCCCACATGCACATAATGTCTATCTGTCATATTCACCCCCATTATTCTCCTGCCCAATTCTCATGATCCCCTTCTCAACTAGCCTGCTTTTGTCTTTTTTGTGTATGCAACTGTGAATTTCTTTAGGATTATTTACAGGAGCCCTGAGTAAGAGTTTATTTGCAAGAGGGTAAGGCCCCTTAAAATAGCTACACCACTGAAGAAATTCTCTCCCCATCAACCTTCATCTGCATCTAAATCTTGAGAGAAAAGTAGCATCCCATAAGCCCCCTTCCTGTCCCCCGAGAGTCTTGTGGAGATCCTGTGCAGGTCATTTACAACTGCCATACCACAGTCATATCCTGACTGGAAATCAGTGTTCCACACCTTTCCCTTTCCTCTGACTCGTACATTCTTTCGTCCCCTTCTAACGGTGTTTGTTGAGCCTGGAGGGGGTTATGTCCCGTTTATAGCTGAGCATTCAGCAGTCATTTGTTCTTGGTACTTTGACCAGTCTTGTAGTCACTGCTGGCCATTACAAAAAGAAGCTGACGTCAGCATTCTTCTATGGACATGAGCAGAGTTATTTAGAAGGCAATTTGACAGGCATATTATGTCCACTTAGCAAAACACAAGTCGCTTCCCCACTTAGCCATGGAATTTTGACCAGTTTTCAGAACCAAATGTGAATCTTTCCTATGCAGAAAGCCTCACATTCAGTCAGAAAGCAGATTGGGTATCCCCTGAAATAGACTTGCCAGTATTGCACTAGTAGGTTCAATTTGCCTAGCCAATCAATGTTGTTGCCCACAGGGTCTACAGCTGAGTAAGATCTGGTTGAAACATCTTACCTGACATCCTTAATAGCACTTTCCGCTGCTGGGAGGGCTAGCTGCTGAGTATTTATTGTTGCTTTTGCTTCATTTTGAAGCGTGGATCTCCCATCACAAGCAAAAAGTTATATAACAGTTGATAATGAGACAATCTAAAGAAAACTGCATGTATGTTAGAGTTTTATGTGCTTTTTATTGTAGGATAATCGGTTGACCAAGCCAGAGAAGTGTTACTCTACCTACCTGTATGAGTTGTAAGGACCTCCCAACAGCTAAATAAGTTACATGGTAGCTAGTCTAAAGTGAAGACCATCGCTCAGATCCAGGGACCTATGTATAAAAGACCCTGAGCTAGGAGGTAGCATTCCTATGATGTATTCCAGTAAGTATTTTTACAAGGTTATGTACATATGAAAGAGTAGGTTCTGTACCCTTACGTGGCACTAAAGGAGATTGTGTTGGGAAAGATAACTGAGTAAGCACCTTGTAACTTTAGGGACTAAATCATCATTTACCAAGCTACTAACAAGGATACCACATAGGATGTCAGGCTTCCGTTTATCTGGTAATTTCAGGTGGACCTGGGTGAAATTGAAAGAAACTCAGTCATACTCCTCGCTTAGTGAGGCCGTGTCATAATTAACACCTCCCTCAGTTGTTGTTTTTTATTTGTTTTGTTTTGATTTTATTGGGGGCTCTTTGGTTGTTTTTGTTGTTGTTTGGTTAGGTTTTGGGGGGTTTTTTGTTTTTGATTTTTGAGAGCATAGTCTGTATTATGTAGCTTTGGCTGGCCTAGAACTCACTATGTAAATGAGACTGGCCTCGAACTCACAAAGATCTACCAGCCTCTGCCTCCCAGAGTGTTGGAACTAAAAGTGTGCACCACCATGCTCAGTCCTCATTGTTTTTGTGTTACTAAATGCAAAGGAAGTTGAGCATCACTAGAATAGAACTGGAATGATCACAGTGTAAGGAGTTGGGGGTTTTGATACTTTGAGTCTTCCTTGAGTCAACACTTGAGCATGGAGTTCTACCACCTGAATCCCATTGAGGAGCAGGGAGGCTGAAGAGTCAGTGTAGTGTGTTGTGTGTTTGGTAAGATAATTACATGATATCCATCTTAATAGGACAAATTTAGGAGAAAAGATGAGAAATCTAATAAATGTTTACTTTGAAATTCTTTTTTTTTTTTTTTAAAGATTTATTTATTTATTTATTACGTATATGGCATGTATGACTGCAGGCCAGAAGAGGGCACCAGATCTCATTACAGATGGTTGTGAACCACCATGTGGTTGCTGGGAATCAAACTCAGGACCTCTGGAAGAACAGTCAGTGCTCTTAACCTCTGAGCCATCTCTCCAGCCCCTACTTTGAAATTCTTAATGAGTTGACAAAAGACCATTGTTTAGTAGAGTATCATATTTTTTTTTATATATATATATATATATATATATATAGTATAGTCAACTTTGATAAAAATCTTCCAGTGCTTAATGTCAGTAACATTTTCCCCTTTTTCCTTTCAGGAATCGTGGGGAAAAGCGAATGGGTGCATTTGAATGTGTTCGTAAAGTGTATCAGACAGATGGACTAAGAGGATTTTATAGAGGCATGTCTGCCTCCTATGCCGGCATATCAGAGACAGTTATCCATTTTGTTATTTATGAAAGTATAAAGCAAAAACTACTGGAATGTAAGACTGCTTCTATGATGGAAAGTGATGAGGAGTCTGTGAAAGAAGCATCAGATTTTGTGAGAATGATGTTAGCTGCTGCCACCTCAAAAACCTGTGCCACAACTCTAGCATATCCACATGGTAAGAGAGGAGCTGGGGGGATAAAAGTGCATGCTCCAAATTGGAGCATGCCAAATTTGACATATAACAAAACGCTGTTCTTTATAGTGTTAGGTATGCCATCATTTTCAAATTGGAAACAAGAAGAAATGTAAAAATTAAGTAATTTGCCCAAGGGTACCTCAGAAATGGATCTCAAATTTAAAGTCTTTAAATTTCAAGGACCCAAACAATTTTATTTTATGTTGGCACATTAAGCATGCCTGCCAAAAAATTTTATATATTCATCTTTCCTATATTTATGAATATTATTTATTCATCATGCTGTATATACACCCTTTTATCTGTTTGTGCAACAGGTACTTTATATGATCTGGGCCGTATTAGTTTGGTGTTTATGTAGTCTGACTGGTTCAGTAAGCTATACATTGATGTGTTCAATTTGATGAGAGTGGAAAGGTAAGAGTAATGTTTCAGTAAAATGATTTTTCTTTTTTTCCCTAAACAGAAGTTGTAAGAACAAGACTACGTGAAGAAGGAACAAAATACAGATCTTTTTTTCAGACACTGTCTTTGATTGTTCAAGAAGAAGGTTATGGGTCTCTTTACCGTGGTCTAACAACTCATCTGGTGAGACAGATTCCAAACACAGCCATTATGATGGCCACCTATGAATTGGTGGTCTACCTACTCAATGGATAGCAGCATGGACTGCCATGCTACAGCGCAGGAAGACCAAAAGATGACAGTGGACCATGGAATCTTGAAGCCAGCACGGTGGACAGGAGACAGTAGTTTGGAAACATCTAACTACTATGGCTGAGTGGAAGTTTGGTTGTAGGAAGTAAAATACTACACTACATTAACCTTTCAGTGAAGAAACCCTGGGTCACCTGTAAGAGAATGCTTTGAAAAGCGTTCCTTTTCCAAAATTGCCATTTTCTCTACCATTGTTTACCAGCTTTTGTTTTGTTTTGTTTTTGTTTTTTTTATTGATTTATGACATTCAGAATATAGTGTTAATTCCTTGAGCATTCTTTCGGGCTTCTAAACAAAGTCATCTCTAAGTGTGTATCCAAAGGTAGTTGTGACAATTACAGATGTCCAACTTGACATCTTCTGTGATACTGTAAATACCATTTCCCTGAGAGGGCCCTGACTGGTACAATGTTTTAAGTTATTTGGCATCAATAGTCAGTGTATTTTGACAGCCAGTGAAATATTATCTAAATACCATATGTATTTTCATCATTAAAATGTTTTGGTTACAGCTAACATTATTAATGGGAACTTTAAATTAACATCAAATATGCATGGTTAATGTTGGGACTATAAATAAGCTAGTGGATACTGACTTGGTGACTTAGAGTGTATCATCATGCCTTCTCCAGTTACATAATGCATGAATAGAGCCATAATGTGATTATCACATTCTCATACCCACCTATTATTTACTTTAAAAGAAACGTTAATGATGAGTCTCTTCTACTTACTTTTCACATTAAGAATTTTAACCTTTAAATTATTTCCACATCTGTATAGATTATTCTTGGTTGGTAGAGAAAATGGTAATTTTGCACTTTTGCCCTTTATAGGTTCCTTGAAGTGATCACTAATATTTAGGACAATATAAATATTACAGAAAGAGGTCCTCAGCTGTGCGATGCAGCGAATCTTCATTGGCAAAGGGTCTGTCACTGTGTGTGCTGCACTGGACAAATCTGACTCTGTCCTAGTTTCCTGAATGCTCTATCATAAAGTCAGGCTAATTTTAGTTCGATGTGTTAACAGGATATAGTTTTTAAATTTTGCTATTGAGTCAGCGACACCTTTTAACACTTAATTGTATTCTATATGGCCATTATAAAGGTGTTTGCTGTAATACTGTAGATTTCCCAATGGATGTTGCTCTACTGGTATATAAAACTTCCACAGTTAAACTCCACTGTGGTACTCATCAGTGTACCTTAACCTTACATTTTTGTGCAATGGCTTTCTCAATTCAGAATGACTGTGTGAATGCACTTTGTGGCCTTTTAAGGGGGTAAGAATTAGGAGGGAATTCATGTTCATTTTTTTAACATTGTTATATATTAGGCAGAAACAGTATTCATATTTTTCTGGATTTTTAGATATGTTTTGGAGATCTTACAGTATTTTAAGTGTGCTGTGTACTGTGTAATGCCACAATATTATGGAAAAAGCCACATGCCATTGAAAGCTTTCTCTGCTGTCACAAATGAAGTTTAATGCCCTCTTAAATTTCTCACCTTGACTTATTTGTAATCAATAACTGGATGTTTTTGAGGTGCTCAATTGGAATTTACAATATTCCAGTCTATTTGGAGACCAAAGGCAAGTTCAGATTGTTACCTTTGGAATTACTGCAGCTTTGACATTTATTACACGGAACATACCAAAAATAAATCCTCACCTGGGGGTTTAACTTAAATCTGTAGAGAAGGTCTCAGACTAGAGCGATTGCCTCTTCAGGTGCCATTGATACTGCCTAATACAGTGCCATTTGCTCTGTGAAGATCCATAACTCTTAGTTGTGTTGAATGTAGGACATGTTCTCCTGAGTTACAGAGATCTCAGATGGTGAAGAGTGGCAAGAAAACCAGCAGCTAAGGAACAACTTGTGTAGTTGGAGCAAATCCATAATAAGTGTCCTTCAAGGATGAACATGTTTTATTCTGTATTTTGCAAAAACGTAACATTAACCTCTAGTGCGTTGTGCCCAGCTTTTAAAGTGTTGGTGTGTGTTCTGCAGGAAAGTGGGGGGTTATAGTCTTAGTATTGACTTGAAAAGCAATTCTTGGAAAGGAACAGTGAGGTCTGTTTTGTTTTTCCCGAGTACTGTCTCCATAGTTTACTTTATTCAAAAAAAAAAAAACACATATATATGTGTTACATATAGTTTGTCTTTAAAGTATTTCTTTGAAGATTTTCTTAAATCAATTGTAATGTTTAAAAAGCTGTGCATACTCAGAGCATTGGGTTTTAAAAAACAGTTTTCAATCAGATAATCTTCTAAAAATGTCTTAGAGAGCTAGTGTGGACCTTGTTGTATACTTTTGTTACGGTCTTCTCAGAAAACTGGACTTAGTCAGGCGGAGCAATAGCTACTAGAAGCAGACCCTCACACCGCAGGAACTCTGCTGCTGTGGCTCAAAGGCTTGAGCTGTGACTGTTCCAGGTGTTGAATTGCTGAGCTGTGGTGGGATACCATACAGTGCTTTAAACTTCCAGGGAATGATCTACCACCAAACTTCTGTCTTTGTTTTTGTTTGTTTGTTTTGTGATAGGGTCTTTTGTTGTTCAAGATGACCTTGAACTCCCGATTCTCCGACCTCTGCCTACTAAGTGCTTGCATTACAGACCCGCCCCTTCATGCTCACCAATCTGTCCCAATTTTCATTATGTGACTGTGTAGAACCAGCCTGACTCACTAGAGGGGGCTCAAGCTGGCTTGTAATTCTGAAACCATGGCAGCATCATTAGGTCATTTAGCCCAGCCTTTTGTCTCCTAAACCTGGATGTCTCCTTGTTAGGATGAGCACAATTTGGGGTGTTCAAAAGAATAAATGTTTATTTACTAAAGTGGCTTTTTAAAGTCACCACGAAATAGTGGTTTCAATCTGAAGAACTTAAGTGGTAGGAATCACTCTCCCCTTTCTCTAAGGACTTTGTTCATACCTCTCAGTTTACGTGCTCTTCGTCCAAACTGCTAGTGTTATAGGGACCCCTGTAGGGCTAATACATAGCTCCTTTATCCTCATTGATCATGACTTTTAACATTCCTAAGAAGATAGGTCTGATTTAAACGGGACAGAATTTTACCATATGAAATGAAGTGTGCTTTCTGCCCCCTCACATACCTTCTCTACCGTAACTTTGTTTCACTTTAATTGTACCTTGATTTTTATGATACCCATTTTAGAAACTAAAAAGTCTAATTCTGCTCAGTTATGTTGAACTTTCTGAATGTACCCCAGTGGATGTGAATTAAATTATACCGATGACTCATAGTTTAGTCAGCTTTAAAAGAGCTGATGAGTTTTGCCCTTTCATATGAGTGTTGCTATTGTTGCATTTTTGTACATGGCCGCAGATGATGTGCATTTATTCTGTATTTATGTTAACTAGCTGACTTGTACTTGAATTAAAATTCAAAAAATTAAAATGCTTTTGAAAATGTGGTTTTTAAAATACTATCTTAATACTTTGTTATGGTAAAGATACAATCATTGTGCTGTGTGTAGAACAGATTGCATTGCTCTCTGAGTTAGGCATTAAGCTCATCTATTCATACAGTGAACTGCCTACCTGTAGACCTGATGGTAGTATCTATAGGTATCAAAAGGTCAGGTAGTATAACTCCTTCATATCTTGGTAAATACCTGTTCTTGTATGGTCCTACAAGTCTGTTGATGTTTGAGTCCAATGATTTTCATGTATCAAAACATCCAATTTAGAGAACATTGAACAATTCGAGTCTGATTAGATTGTTAAATTGATGCACTTTGGGTTGTAACATTTTTGCATCAACTTTTTTGTTCTAATTGTAGATTTCAGGAAAGTTAATATTTTTTAACCCAAAGGGCTTGTAGAATAACCAAGTGAATCCATACATAGCAGGTGATGTAGGTAAAATAGATGTTAGTGGGCAGGTGGAGGTACTTGCTGCCAAGCCTGACCTCCTGGGTTAAGTCCTTGAGATTCATCACATGGTGGAACACAAAAAACCAATTCTTGCAAGTTGTCCTCTGACTTCTCCATGCACACCATGGCACTCGCTCCCACACATACACACGTAATAATAGTTGTTGTTTTTAACTGAATTGTGCACCTAGTGCCCACCCACTTTACAATTGTAAAATTGTCCCTGAGCCCGTCAACAACAAACATGGCATGGTTTTCCAGGCACTGAAGCCAGGTCAAATTGGTCCTGTTCCGTGGCTGGTGGTATTCTTCACACTAAAGGTGCACTGACAAAGTAACGGTTGAGATTGATGGATTTAGTTCGTGTCTCATGCTAAGGGGTCAGAGTGTGGGTGTATGTGTCTTCCTAAACATCAAAAGAGCTGTGGCAGGGAAAAGAATGGATTTATGCTTTCTCAGACTCAGTGTCACGTTTGTACAACTTGTAAATCTCAGACATTTTCATTGTGCAGATCTTTCCTGTCCTTTGTTAAATTAATGGAATGGTTTTCTTTATTGCCTCCTCAAATACATTATTTGTATGTGGGAGACTGCTGGGTTTTATGTTAATTCTATATCCAGCCATTTTGCTGAGCATCTTCATCAGCTGTAAGAATTTTCTGGTGGTGTCTTAGAGTCTCTTGTGTAGAATCGTATCATCCACAAGTGGAGGTGCTTGCACTTGAACCTCTTCCTTTCTGGCTCGTTTTCCTTTTATTTGCTCTGCTTATCCTGGGCTTTAGTTTAAGACTTCTAGTGCAATTAAATAAGAGAACGGAAAATGAATGCCTTTGCATTACATTAACAAAATACAAGTTTGTCATGTAGCCTTCATGATGGTGAGATAGGTTCCCTCTGTTCTGAGTGTCTTTAGGACTTTTAATATGAAGGGGATAACATATATTGATACATGTATATTGAGCCATCTCTGCATGTCTGGACTAAGTAAACCCAGCTTGATAATTGTGAATGATCTTTTTTAAATACATTCTTGAATTCTGTTTGCAAGTAGTTTGTTGAGAATGTTTGCGTCTATGTTCATGAGAGAAATTGGTCTGAAATTTTCATTTGTCACATTTTTTTGTCTGTGTTTGGTATCACGTTAATAGTAGCATCATAGAAGAGTTTGGTGATGCTTCTTCCTGTTCTGTCTTGTAGAATATTTGGAGAAACACTGGTTTTAGTTCTTGGAAGATCTGATAAAAATCGCCAGTGAATCCATCTGAACCTTAAATTACTACTACTTAACTATTCATTTTCATGGTATTTTTGTAGGTCATGCATCTATATTCATCCATTTCTAACAGCATTCCCAATTCAGTGAAATGTAAGTGTTTAAGTTCAGACCTAATGATGTTATAAATTTCATCAGTATCTCTTGTAATGGCTCCCTTTTCATTTCTGTTTTGTGATTCCTATTTCTTCTGGTCTGGCTAAGGCTTTAACAACTCCATTTAGCTGTTCAAAGCAACTTTTTGTTTCATTCTGTTATTGTTTCTATTATATTAATTTCTTCCCTGATATCATTTTTTTCCCATGTACTGATGGAGTTTGGCTTGTTTTTGTTTTTCCAAGGCCCTAAGTTGTATCATTAAGTAATTCATTTGAGATGTCTCTAATTTTTTTTTTTCCAACTCGAATGCTCCTCCCTCTGTGAAGGATTTTATTTTTCCTCATGACTGCATTTGTCTATCGCATCTCTTAGACTTTTCATTTCTAATGTCTTAATGCATAGTTTAATCTTTTTCTTCCCTTTTCTTCTTCCAAGATTACTTCAATGTAGAGATTCTTATATCTAATTCATTAAATGGAATTCCTGAATATTAATTGTGTTAGGAAATTAAAACATTTGCAGATTTTTTACTTTAGTCATTTATGTGGTCAAAGGCATTTCTGGCATTTTCTTTTTCCACAGAAATAAAACGATATTAAAAGGAGTCATTCTTACTTATTTCTTTTTATTTTTTTTTATTCATTTTACATACCAACCACAATTTCTCCCCCCCCCCCCCCCCCCCCCCCCCCGTGTCTCTAATTTCTTACTGAAGGAACCAGTATCGATAAAAAACTTCTCTTAGGACCGCCTTCATTATTTTCCATGGGCTTAAGGATGTTGTGTTTTCATATTCATTCTTTCTCCGGGAAATTTTTAAATTTCCTTCTTGATTTCAGTTATTCATTCATCATCCAGTGTGGTGGTGTTTAGTTGTCTTAAGTTGGTACATGCCTGATAGTTTCTCTGTTTTTAAAAAATTACATTTTACTTCTTTGAGTGTGCACAACCACCAAGAAGGAGGAGAGAGACTAAGTAAAACACAATGGGACAATAACCCCATTCCTGCCTGTACCCAGTTGTGTGCCTTGGCGCTAGTTAATGGGAGTTTGCCAGAGTGGCGCCAGTGTGGACTTCTGCAATTCAGGTGGTGAATGCTGAGCCTCGTCCCATGGGTCTCAAACTCCCTTTGTGACCAAATATGAATTGTCCTGTGGGGCCATAGAACTCAGCCAAGGTCATGTGGATTGAGGTGGGGACCTTACGTGGTGAATGTCAAGATATCTCTGTAAATATGCTCTTAAGAATAAAAATGTCAGCCTGGAGAGATGGCTCAGTAGTTAAAAGCACTGGCTACCCTTGTGTAGAGGACCTGCGTTCAATTCCCATCACCTACATGGTGTCTTAAAACAGTCTATATGACTCCAGTTCTAGGGGTTCTAGTGCCCCCTTCTTGCCTCCACAGACAGCAGACACATATGTAGTACACACATACATGCAAGCAACCATGCATGCACAAAAACATCTAAAAGGAATAAAAACAAAAGAAAATTTAAAGGTTGAATATATCAGCCCCATCTTAATTAAGTAAAGTATTTTGATGTTATAAGCAACACTCAAGCAATTTGATCTAGTCAACATTTATAGAATACTCTAGATAACAACAAACATCTTTTAAATGAATATATAGTGTATTCACCAAGGTAGTCACAGGAAGTCTTAATAAATTTTAAAAAAATCACTTTAGGAAGGAATAAAGATACCTGGAATAGCCTCCCCAATACTTGAAATTAAACAGCATACTTCTAAGTAACACATGTATCAAAGAAGAGGTCATGAGATCTGTTAGGAAACAATTTTGAAGTAAACAATAGTAAAAACATGAATTTTCAGAAAATATGCCCAAAGGGTAGAGAACCACTTAAACTGTTGCTTTAAAGGTGAGACAGAATCAATGATGCTACCTTAAGCTAGAAAAAGATGAAATTAATTCCTAAAAAGAAGAAAAGAAAGGTGATCGTAATGTCAGTTAAATAGAAGATGAACTGTAACATCAACAGCTACATTTTTTAAATATCAGTGAGACTGATAAGAAAGCATATATACACACCAGATGAAAGATGATGAGGTTGCCGTAACCGGACATGCAGAAAGAACCACATCATCTTTGATCTTCCGTGTGCACATGCCACTTTGGTGTCTCATGTAGTAGACTGTTACTTATGGGTTAAAGTTTCAGATGGACCTCCACTAGACCATTGCAATGACCTTTAAGGCCAGAAGCTGAGGTGGTACATTGTATGATACAAGGATTCTGTGGTCATGGGCCCATCTCCCACACTTCCTTCCCTGTAAAGTGGCCCCCAGTTTGACATGGAGACTGCATTCTTAGTTCTCAAATGGTGGTGTTGGTGAGGCAAGCAGAAATATCAAACATGAAATTCAAGTCTAATTCTGTTATTCCTGAACCTTCTCAAATGCAAGACCCTGTAAGTGGTTTCCTGGTCTCAAGAAATAGTACCATGCTTGGCACTTAGCTTCAGCCTCCATTAAAGGAAGACTGCCACTGGGTGGCAGCACTAGCTACATCAGACCTGACAGGCCCATACTGTTGGACCCAGGGATTCTTTCATCTGTATGGGCGTGAATACTTGGCTACAGTACCTGTTTGGAGCACTAGGGTAGGAATTAAAGTTTTTCAGACGCATCACTGCTAGATGACCCATCCTGTTCCTACGAAGTCACAGCTCTGATCCTAGACATACTAGACCTATCTGGTTAGGCGTTTAGTCTTGGAAGACAGTTCATTTCATGTTGCTGCTGCTACTCTCTGGTTTTCATCTGCCTGCTAATCACTGCAGCCTTGGCTAGAGCAACTGGAGATTTTAGTAACAGCCATCCAGGTCCATGTATTTGTGCCTTTTTTTTTTTCTTTTTTTTTTTTTTTTTTTTTTTTTTTTTTTTTTTTTTTTTTTTTTTTTTTTTTTTTTTTTTTTTGGTTTTTCGAGACAGGGTTTCTCTGTGTAGCTTTGCGCCTTTCCTGGAACTCGCTTTGGAGACCAGGCTGGCCTCGAACTCACAGAGATCCGCCTGGCTCTGCCTCCCAAGTGCTGGGATTAAAGGCGTGCGCCACCACCGTCCGGCTATTTGTGCCTTTTGAATGTATCCTGTATACCCATCTAGTGTGCTTGTCTCCACAGTTTCGACAATGAATAAAAAAAGATGTGTCTGGGCTGGAGACATGGCTCAGTAGTTAAGAATACTGAATGCCCTTCTAGGAGACCCGTGTTCAATTCCCAACACCCACTTGGTGGCTCACACCTGTCTGTAACTTCAGTTCCAGGGTTTCTGACACACTCAGACAGACATGCTGGCAAAACACCAATGAACATAAATAAAAATGTTATTAAACAAAACAATGTATCTCAACACTGCCCATATCTTGTTCCCTTTATTTCATTTTGCCAGGAATGAGAACATCATGCCTTAAGCCAACCAGCCAGTGACAAGGCAGTCACAACATACACCTTGGGACTGAGCAGAAAGACTAAGAAATCTGGGTGCCAGAGCACAATGGAGCTACCACAGCACTCCATAAACAACCCACTTCTGATACTCAAGAAAAATAAAACCTGTTTAAGTCACTAGATTTTGGATTGTTGTTGCAAAAAGAAAAAGCAAGATGCTAATTGTATGATCATGGAAATGTTAAGAAAATTGCAAATTATAAGGATCACCAAAACTATTAATACTTGCACCTACAAGCATCCTTGAAGGTTTTAATCATGATTTACCAGCCACACAAGGACCAGATCATTCCAAATACACACATTTTACCAGAGGGTATGAAACAAGGCTGTAGCTAGAGTTTTCCTGCCTGGCCCACAGTCAGGACAAATCTCTGTCACCCGCCAGTCCCACAGCCACTCAGACCCAACCAAGTAAACACAGAGACTTATATTGCTTACAAACTGTATGGTTGTGGCAGGCTTCTTGCTAACTGTTCTTATATCTTAAATTAATCCATTTCTATTAGTCTATACCTTGCCACGTGGCTCATGGCTTACTGGCATCTTCACATGCTGCTTGTCATGGCGGCAGCTGACAGTGTCTCCCTCCGCATTCCTGTTCTCTCAGTTCTCTCTGTTAGTCCCGCCTATACTTCCTGCCTGGCCACTGGCCAATCAGTGTTTTATTTATTGACCAATCAGAGCAATTTGACATACAGACCATCCCACAGCACAAGGCCATCCTTTGGATTAGTATATCTTGATATGAAAGTGGTAAGAAAAGCTGCAAGTAGATCTCACTCATGGACTTGGAGCAAACTGAAGTGATTCCTGGCTTTTAAAAGGTCTTTTCAGGGCTGGAGAGATGGCTCAGCGGTTAAGAGCACTGGCTGCTCTGCCAGAGGTCCTGAGTTCAATTCCCAGCAACCACATGGTGGCTCACAACCATCTGTAATGCGATCTGGTGCCCTCTCCTGGCCTGCAGGGATACATGCAGACAGGAAATTGTATACATAAGAAATAAATAAATCTTTAAAAAAAAAAAAAAAGGTCTTTTCAGCTGGGCGGTGGTGGCGCACGCCTTTAATCCCAGCACTCGGGAGGCAGAGGCAGGCGGATCTCTGAGTTCGAGGCCAGCCTGGACTACCAAATGAGTTCCAGGGAAGGCGCAAAGCTACACAGAGAAACCCTGTCTCGAAACCCCCCCCCCCAAAAAAAACAGGTCTTTTCGGTTTCTTTTGAAAGAGGATCTTTGTAACTCAGAACAGGCTGGTCTCCAACTTAGAGTCACCTGCCTCTGTCTGCTGAATGGTAGGATTACAAATCTGACCTACCATGCCTGGCATTCATGACATTAAACAAAGTCTATTATGTATGTGTGTCTATGAATGCATGTATATACCTGCAGAAGTCAGAGGAGGGTGTCAGACCCCCTGCACACTTAAACACTGAACCATCTTGTCAGCTCTGTTCCTGGCGTTTTTTGTAAAAAGATGGCAAGTCGTGACAAAATTGGCTTAATCCCATGAATTCCAGGTTCATTTATTGTTAAATTTACCACATCTGGCCAGGCGGTGGTGGTACATGCCTTTGATTCCAGCACTCAGGAGGCAGAGGCAGGTGCATCTCTGATTTTGAGGCCAGGCTGTCTATAAAGAATGAGTTCTAGGGCAGCCAAGGCTACACAAAGAAACCCTGTCTTGAAAAAACCAAAAAGAAAAAAAAAGAACACATCTGAAGTTTAGTGAAGGAAAAGCATGTGATCCTCATGGAAATGCATTCAGCAAAACCTGGTGTTTGCTCGCAATTACTTATCAAACTAGAGATAGGAGACAATTTTCCTTGATTTAAAAATATTTTCCTATCATTAGGGGGATGGATCTCTGAGCCTCACTGACTAGCCAGCCTAGCCTAGTCACCAAGATCCAGTGAGAGACCTTGTCTCAAATAACAAGGTGTTCCTTGAAGGACACCTGAGGTTGACCTCTGACCTCCACAAGCACTCAGGCATATGAGTGCATGCCCCCATGAACACATGAAAATCCAAAATAACCAGTAGAACAGAAGGCCTAAATAGCCTGGATGCTTGTCAAGCGAGCAGAGGCAAGTGGTGTTGCATTTACAAAGTTTGGGATAATTAGAGACCATGCGGCTTGAAAGCTGATCTAGAGGAAGCAGTGGGGCTGGAGGCGGCACCAGGAACAGGCACGCGTGCTTAACACAGAATCCTGATGGAAGATGGGTGTGGTGTGCATGCCCGCTGTCCCAGCACTTGGAAGACTTGGGCAGGAGATTGAGAGGTTGAAGCTAGCCTGGACTACGTAACAAAACACTTAAAAGGAGAAAAGAAAAAACAAGAAAATGTATTTGGGTCATAAATAGCATGACGAAAACTGGACCGACCATCCAACAAAATGGTAATGGCTCAGTGGTTATCCAAGTGAGAAGAAAGCAAACTGGACATTCATCTCCAGTTGGTGCACAGCTCATGCCCTAGAATCCCTCCCTGGTGGATTAGACCTAACTAGGGCAGGTAGGCCAACCTTTTACAAGTGTAAGAAATCATAGAACAGTCCATGTAGACTGGTGGGAGGAAGGTTTTTCTGAGCACAATATTTAAGTGCACAGCAGACAGGAAATGACTGGTAAATTAGTCTCCATTAAACTTCAGAACTCCTTTTCCTCAAAGCACTTCACAGAAAGGAAAATCTAATCCAAAGCCTGGAAATATTCGCAATACATATAACTGTCAAGGGATAGAATCAGAATACATAAAAAACTTCTATGAATCAGTCAGCTAAAGCAACCCAATAAAAATCTGGACAAAAGTCCTAAGTAGGCATTTTACAGGAGAATCAAACCATGATAAATGCCGGGGGGTGGGGGGGTGGGGGAGTTCATCTTAGTAGCAATTACGAAACAGCAAGTTAAATTGCAATGAAATTTGATTTTTAAATCTTCCAGAAATGCACAAATTAATAAATCAGACAGTATGAAATGGATGGGAGACAAAGGAATTCTTAGGTGCTGCAGTTGTCTACAGTGAGGCTGTGTCAACACTGGAAAAAAATATGTGTTGTACAGTTGATGCTAATAGCATAGAAGCTGGCCAGTTCGCTCCTAGACACAGACCCCAGAGAAAACATAGCTCAGATGTTCCAGGAGTCACACAAGAATGTTCATAGCAGCCGGGTTGCCATAGCAAAACAGTGAAAACACTCTCTGTGTCCAAGAATAGGAGAATGGAGAAATTCACATGAGGGAAAATGAATGAACTCCAAGACGAGGCTGACTCAGTTCAGGACCTGATTTTGAATAAGAAAATTAAATCATATCAGTAAACAGAAAAGTAAGCCACTGCTGAAAGATCAAACCCACAAAATGCAACAATGTATTTAGGCAAGCAAGGTTCCTGTCAGTATGGTACAGAAAGCCAAGAGAATGATAAACAAAAAATTCTTGATATAGTCATCTTAGGCAGGAGAGAATATATTTCTTTTCTATCACCACACAACTAACTACCCCAGACTTCACTCAGATATTAGATAATAAGATATTCACTTACTATCAGTTAATTTCTAGAGACCCAGGAGCCTGGGTCCTCCATCTCAAGGACTCTGAGCGGACTCTGAGTGGCATGGTATCCCCTGGGGCTGGAAGGCAGTTGAGGAAGGATCTGCTTCCACACCCTCCTGTAAGAACTGCCAAGCCTGGTCCCGCCATTGTTGGGCTGAGGGTTATGGATCTGTAGTAGTTTGTCCTTGACTTCCTGAGCTCAAGGAAGCTCTAAACCCCTAAACACTTTCCCATGATGCCCATAGAAGGAACAACCTGGTGTGGCATTTCTGGAAGCCGCTCTCTCCAGTGCCGCCTCTTTCCTCACCCTACCCATCTCCTGGGCTGGTTGGCTCACGGAGCTGCAAGCGGACAGGGCTTTGTCTCTAATTACATCCGGGCACCTGACCGGAGACCCAGCACATGAACAGGTAAAGCAGTGTGGACCGAGCAGAAGGATGCAGGCGTTTGTGGCGAAACGTGGTTTCCATGGAGAAGGAGTAAAGGGCTGTAAAGTTCCCAACTGGGTGGGGTTATAAAGAACAGCTGAGGAGGGGAGTCACTTTTAAGAGCTTTTGAATTTCACATAATGGGTTGTATATTTGTGGTTGCTTAAAATAACTCATTTTTGGGAGACGTTTCTTTTTTCCAAATGAGACTTTTCATCTTGAAAAAATTTAAACCTACAAAAGTTGCTTAATATATGTCCTTCATTTATTAACTCATTTGTTAACATCTTGATACATTTACTCTGTGTGTGTGCACACACAGCACACACATGTGTTAGGCAATAGAGTCCATGAAGATATCCACATCCTAACCTCAGGACATGTTGTGTATATGGCAAGGAGGGATTAAGGCTGCTAATCAGCAGACCTAAACTGAGAGGCTATCCTGGGCTATTAAGGCAAGCCCAGTTCAATCATAAGTGTCTTTGTAATTGGGAAGAAGGAAGGGAAAGAGAGGGTGAGAAATATTCAGCCAGCTCTTACTGGTTTTTAAGATGAGGGAGGCCATGAGCCAAAGAATTCAGGCAAATTCTGGAAGCTGAAAAAGGCAAAAAAAAAAAAAAAAAAAAAAAAAAAAAGCACACAGATTTTTCTGCTGGAGTTTCCAGAAAGGAATGCAGCCTAGTGGGGCCCATCTCAGACCTCTGGCTTTCATGACTTTGAGACAGTAAGTCTGGGTTCCGTAAAGCCACTAGATTGGTGGTAGGTTTGTGTGTGTGTGTGTGTGTGTGTGTGTGTGTGTGTGTGTGTGTGTGTGTGTATGTGTGTGTGTGTGTGTGTTAGTCAGCTTTCTTTTGCAGTGAAACAGTACCTGAGAAAATCACTTTATATGGAGCAAGGTTTATTTTGGTTCATGGTTTTAGAGGCTTTGGTCAACGGTCGGTTGGTTCCGTGGCTTTTGTGCCAATGGCAAGACAGAATGTCTGGACAAGGGCACATGGGTAAGAAAGCTGCTCAATGCATGGCAGCTGGAGTCACAAGAGGGGCCAGCATCCCAGCATCCCCCTACAAGGACACACCCTAATCTTGGTTGTCATCTTGACATACCTGAAAAAGGAACCTCTATTGAGGAATTGTCTCCATTAGATTGGCCTGTGGGCATGTCTGTGGGGGCATTTTCTTGATTGCAAACTGATGGAGGGGACTCAGATCTCCATGGGCAGTCCCACCCCTATTGTAGAATATTATTTTTAAGATGTATTACATTTGTTTATGCTATGGAACATTTGTTTAATGATGCAAAGATGTGTTGCATTCTTTTTTTTTTTAAAGATTTATTTATTTATTATGTATACAGCATGTATGACTGCAGGCTGGAAGAGGGCACCAGATCTCATTACAGATGGTTGTGAACCACCATGTGGTTGCTGGGAATTGAACTCAGGACCTCTGGAAGAGCAGTCAGTGCTTTTAACCTCTGAGCCATCTCTCCAGCCCTGTGTTGCATTCTTTTATGTTGCATTTGTTTAACTCTGTGAAGCCGTGTTACTTTGCTTGTCTAAAACACCTGATTTGTCTAATAAAGAGCTGAATGGCCAAGAGCTGAATGGCCAATAGCTAGACAGGAGAAAGGATAGATGGGGCTGGCAGGCAGAGAGAATAAATAGAAGAAGAAAAAGCAAGAAAGGAGATCAAGGAATGAGAAAAGGAGGAGAGGAGGATGCCAGCCAGCCAGCCACAGTCAGACATGGAATAAGAAGGAAAGATATACAGAAATAGAGAAAGGTAAAAGCCCAGAGGCAAAAGATAATTTAAGAAAAGCTGGCTAGAAACAAGCCAAACTTAGGCCAGGCATTTATAAGTAAGAATAACCCTCTGTGTGTGATTTATTTAGGAGCTGGGTGGTGGGCCCCTGTAGCTAGAGTTTTTCTCTCCGGGTCCCGACAAGCCCCGGCAGTCCCTTAGCCCACTTATAAAATAAATATACAGACGCTTATATTATTTAAACTGCTCGGCCATTAGCTCAGGCCTACCACTGACTAGCTGTTACTCTTATACTCAGCCCATTTCTGTTAATCTATAGGTCGCCACGTGTTCCGTGGCTTTACCTGCTGCCTTTACATCATGCTCCCTGGACGGCAGACTGGGATCTCCTCCAGACTTCCACCTCCCTGTCTCTCCTCTCTGTTTGTCCCGCCTATCCCATACTTCCTGCCTGGCTACTGGCCAATCAGCGTTTTATTTATTCACAACATACAGGACATCCCACAGCAGGCCCCCAAAGGAGCAAAGAGCCAAAACAGGAAAAAGAGTAAAAGACAGCAACACACCCCTGAGCAGGTAGTCCTGAATTAGGTAAGCAAGCTAAGTGAGCAAGCCAGGGGAAGTGAGCCCGTAAACAGTGTGTTAGGTCTCAAACCTGGGACAAATGGCTAAGGTGCCTATTTAACATATCACAGCGGCCCCTGGCCACCAGCTTCTCCCAGCATCCCTCACCCCGACCTGTTACAGGGCCCGCCTGCCTGGCGTACCCTGCCCCTACCCTAAACTTCTCCAGTCCAGGGGCTGAGCCGCCCTTCCCCCAGCTGCTCTTCCGCATGTAGTTCAACCGTTTTGGTTCCCTGGCCTTTCTGTCTACTCTTTGGGCCTCTTGGCTGCTGGACCTGGATCCTCTCTTTCCCCTCTTCTCTCCCCCTTCTCCTCACAGGACACACAGCTCAGTCAGGACATGTCCACTCTGGGCTGCCCCAGCTGTCCCTGCCTTTAGCTCTCCCGCATACTTATAAGAAACTCCTCCTCTGCCGTTCCTAGGAGCAGTCACGTCCTTCCTTTGTTTCTCTTTTTCCTTTCACCGCGCTCCTCCATGCTCGCCGCTCCAGTTCCTGCTCCAACTCCCCTGACAGTGGACGACACCATGTAAACCAAGTAAGCCCTTTCCTCCCCAAGTTGCCCAGGTCAGAGTGGTTTCTTTCAGCAACAGAAGAGTGACTAGGACTTCCCCGGTGACCTAACTTCCCACTGCCACCCAATAGCAGTAAGGCTGGGAACCCAAACCCTTAACACATGGGCCCTAGGGAGTCCCTCAAGACCCCAACTACAGCATTTGTCCAAGTAGCTACACAGTGGGCAGGTCATGTATGTATTTTTACTCAGATTTTTTCCTTCTAAGTTTCTTCTTTTGTTTCACTTTTGATCGTTTCACAGGGATGAGGACATTTATTCTATATAGTCACAATGTAATGGTCCAGTTCAGGAAAACTTGTATCGGGCAGTACACCTGTTATCAGTGTTCAGCACACACTCAATTGTGCCTGTCCAGTTCACAGTCACAGTCCAGTTCACAATCTCACATACTTATCGCATCTCTTTGAGACACTGATATTTTCTAGTGCACAGGCTAATTCTTGCATAGAATGACCCACACTTACAGTATGTCTTACTGTGTTACAGGAACAGTACCATGTTGTTACTGTGGGAGTTACAGGGTATTTTTATTTTAAGTTTTGTTTATTATTGTCACATATGTCTCTGCATGCATATGATGTGTGCATGAACATATGTTCCACAGCATGCATGCATGAAGATCAGGTGACAACTTTCATTTCTTTCTCTCCACTGTGGGTCCCAAGAATCTAGCTTAGGTTGTCAGGCTTGCAGGGTAAAGGCTTTTGTCCTCTAAGCCATCTCGGTGGCCCTATTGTAAGGTATGTAAAGAGCCGGTCACTCCTGAAGCAATCAGAAAATAATTACCAGTGCATCTCAGCTTCTGAATTTAGTGAAGAATGATTCAGAGAAGGGCTTTCAGAACCGAACTGAGTAGGCGCCACCCACTCTCAGTCTCTAGGGGGTGCCAGCGCCTGCTGTGGGGCATGGAGCCACTGTCTGGTCTCTAAGTACATTCTTCCTGCCCTCTGGGGAGCAGGCACCAGGAGCCTGCAAAACCTGGGCACAGCAGCATGCACAGAGGAGTGTCCCTAAAGTATAGAAAACGCTCCAGATGCCAGGAGTCTGATAAGTGGTACTCATTGAAACGAAACACAGAGGGAATAAGAAATTAGTTTATAGCCTTGTGTAGTAAAGGCCAATTAAATGTAGTTTGAATGCATATATTTACCATTGGGCATTTACCCAGTAGTAACATTCTATTTAGGCCAGGTGTGGTGGCTCATGCCTGTAAACCCAGGACTTGAGAGGGATTGCCGGAAGTTTGAGGGTAGCCTGGCCTGGGGGACATAGTGAGTTTCAAATTGGCCTGTGCTGCAGTATGAGACCCTGAGTCATAAAACAAATCAGTGAGCAAAACCCCACACTATTAGTACTATTGAGTATATCCAAATTTTGTGTGGCATATTAATTAGTTTATGATTGAATGTTGTAATTTAGCTAGAATGAGATTGTAGTGTTGGAAATAGCAACCAAGTATTCCCAGATTTCCCATCTCCCAGAAAAAGGGTCTACAAAATATTGACATTGTATCTTTAAAAGCAGTTTAATTCTTATCTAATTGCAACTCAGACAAGTACCCCCTTCATCTCCTGCTAAGCCTCTTTCTCTTTCCTGGGATGGGATTTTACACCAACTTGAGCGGCATTAGCACAATACTTTACCATGTCACTCAGGAAACCAAGGATTTAAAGTAATATTGTGTTTATTGGTACAATTTCCTCTTCATTCCCTGGGGGTTTCAGCTGAAAGCAGGTGGGACAAAGGAGAAGAACCCAGGCCTTCAGTAGCCATCCCAGCCCCTCCCTTATCCATAACTCATTGAGACTGTTCACAGCCTGGGGAAGTATGGGAGGCACTCCTCAGCTTTCAGGTGTATTCCTTTATATTCAGCAAGTGTCTGCTGAATTAGACATATCCTGGAAGAGCTAGCTGGCATCTGGAACTTCCTTCCACAGCTCTGTATGCATATGATGAAAGACCACTAAACTATGCTCACACCATATCCTGGAGAGAGCCAGCTCTGGCCAGCAAGCTTGACTAGAAAGGCCTTCAGGGAGAGTCTAGATTTACACTGTGTTCCTGGAGTTCCATATTTGGGAAATGAGACAGATACCAAGGACAAGAAGTCTGGCCCATGGCTCCCCACAAACTACTATATTCAATAAGGCAGTGTACTCTATGTGAAATGAGGAAGGGGACAAAGGCAGTCAAACAATCAAGGACCCACTGGTATCTTGGATCACGTGGTTTTCCAGTTCCAACAGGTCTTCAGACCCAGAGTCATCACCTACTCTGGGAACTTGAGTAAGTTGTTTTCTGTCCCCCCCCCCGCCCCCCACTATAAGACTACATGATGGAACACCACAGGGCTGTTCAGAGCATAGCACTTGACAAACACTTGTGCAAAGGCCTGATGCACAGAGGAATGGCACCCTTCATGGTCCCATGTGGAGGAAAGAGCTGGATGCAGCTTCCTCCAAACCCCAAACCATGTGTACATGCTTAGAGAACCTTCTGGCCTCAGTCTTTGTTGTTTCGAGAAACAAGACAAAATTAGCTTTAGAAAGGAAAGAATTGGGTAAAGAAAGCATTTTTCTTGATTGGAAAATGAAATGTATATATATAAAAACCATGAGAAAGTAAGACAGTTAATTGAGTATCTATTTAGTATCTATGGACAGGAGAGCAAAACCACAATGTGTGATAAGTTCACCTGCAAAAAGTTCTGCACAGCCAAGGCCTTGTTGAAAGATGAGGGTGAGCTGGGTGTGGTGGCACATGCCCTTAATTCTAGCACTCGGGAGGAAGGCAGATCTCTGATTTCGAGGCCAACCTGGTCTACAGAGCGAGTTCCAGGACAGCCAGAGCTACACAGAGAAACCCTATTTTAAGTAAGAAAGAGATAGCTAGATAGCTAGATAGCTGGATAGATGGATGGATGGATGGATGGATGGATGGATGGATGGGGGGGGGGAAGGTCAGTGAGGATGGGCTGTCAGAACATTGAACTTCTGAACTTCCTCCCTCGGCTTCCAAAGCTCTGCTTTCTGTGGTCCTGGACACCAAACCTGAGCTTCATGCAGGCTAGCAAGCATGTCGTCTGCCGAGAAGTCCCTAGCCCTGCTTCTGCTTCTGATGCTTATCTATAACCCTGCAGCAAAGTACCCTAATAAATGGCCTGACTGAGACAGAGGTCTGTTTCTCTTTCTCATAAATGAAATCCAAAGAAAAGTGATTGCAGCTGGCACAGCGGTCCTGGCAGTCCCCGGGGCCCAGCCTCCTCCTGTGCCTCTGTTCCCTTATCTTTAATGTCAGGCTTTCGTTTTCAAGGCTGGGTCCGAGACTGGAGCGCTGGTCTTCCCAATCACAGGCTATGCAGGAAGCTAGGCATGGCAGGAGGGCAATGGGGTACCTTGCAGCTGTCTGTCCCCGCCTAAGGAGCTTACCCAGAAGCCCCATTCAACAGCTGCTGTACATCCCTTTGCCCCATCTCCTGTGAGGGAGGCTGGGAAACGCCGTCTTTCAGCTGGCATGCATTGTTCTATGGATGAAATCAGGAGTGATTAAGAAAGGACATTAGTGTGGCATTTAGTGATCTCAGTGACTTGCTCGGAGTGTTGATAATGTAGACATACCTCCCTCCCCAGATGTGGAAAGCTGCTGACCTTCCAAAGAACAAAGGCTGTGCCGTTTAAGAGACATAACGTCTAATCGTGGCCTCGCTACCGAACTGTTTGCTGGCTTGAGCCAAACGACAGCCTCTAAGCTTCCTTTCCCTCAGCTGTACACAGAGGACAGAAATAGAACCTACCTTCTAGAGTCACCATGAACTCTGAAGAAAAAAATGGTTCACGGAGGCCCTGCCAAAGCCTTGAGTATCCATTTGCCTCCTCCTGCCCGGTTACACACTGAACAATAGCAGGGCTGGTCCCTCCGTGACGAGGAAGCCTTGCGCTGTCCCACACCCAGCTCGGTGAGCAGAGGAAGCGGGTCTTTAGGAAAACACCCGCTTCACACCTGTCAGCTCTTGGCCCCCGACTCTGCGGGATGGATTCGGAGACAGCTGGGTTTGGTTTTTCTGGGCTCTTCTCCACTATCCTTTCCGGCAGGGCCAGCCAGAGGCCAGACTCCTGAGCGTAGTCTAGTCTCCTGCAGCATCTGCCTCCCCTACACAAGCAAGGCTCTGACTGGTGACTGTGTGGGCTTCTCGTCCCCTTCCCGTCTAGACGCATGCTTTTAAAGGGAGTTCTCTTCCTCAAGCACCGTTTGCCACCAAAGGAACCAAGGTTCCTCGGAAACGGGGCCAGGGGGCAGGATCTATACACAAGATAAGCCTGGGATAGCTCACATCCAGAAAGGACATAGAGCCCAACAGGAAGGCCAACCCTTCCGATGGCCAAAGATGAGGTGACTTGTGCATCAAAAACAATAATGAACAGAATATATGGAAACATATAGTTTTAACATATTTTATTCTTAGCTTGCTTCGTGTGCAGTGTATGTATGTATGTCATGTATATGTACGCCTGTATGTGCATGTAAGCATACAGATGTATATGGAGGCCGGGATTCAGCATCAGGTGTCTTCATTGCTTTGTACCTTAGTTTTTGAGGTGGAGTCTTTAACTAAACCTGGAGCTCTCTAGTTCAGCCTGATTGGCTGACCATGAGCTTAGAGATCCCCGTCTGCCTCCCCCGAACTGAAATTACGTGGAAATTAGGTGTACGTGGACAAATATGACTTTTTGCATGGGTACTGAAGATTTGAACGAGGATCCTCATGCTTGCTCAGTAAGCGCCTTACTTACTAAGCTGTCCCTTCAGGCCTCCAGTTTCAACATGTTTTAGATGGCAGTGAACACTTCCTGTGGTTTTCTTGTTTAAGGTTGAAAGGTCATTATTCTGAGAAAAGGTAAATGAACTAATCAAGTAGAAATACTTATGCTGTCTTTAATGGGTAGACTACATATCAAAGTAATCAAATAATTGATGCTTACTTTATCTTTATAGAATAAGCATAGCTCTCTGCACTAAGAGGGGCTGATGGTCCCCAGGGACGTGGCACTTGGCGCGGGAACAAGGGGCTGGACACCCTGGTGAAGGGGAGAAGCAGCCCCGGGACCATGCGGGCTGGAGCGTTCATCCATGGCCTAGGCCTCAGGAAATCTCCTAAGCCTCCTTGAGAGTCTTCATGGGGGTCAGAGGCGTTTCCCCAGCCTTAGATGTCTGATAGAGATGCACTGGAGGATCCCTGGTAGAGGATGCCCCGGTGGTCCTGGGGCATTTCCTGCTGGCTGGCAGGCAAGAAGCCAGGCTGTCCAGGCTGGTCTGAGTCCTGGAGATCCTCGGGCACCACGATGATGGTGTGTCCAGGGAGCGTCACTCTCATGACCGAATCTGGCTCGGGCTCCAGCAGCAGGTCTCCACCTTCCAGATGGAGTTTCAGGGCAAGGCCAGCAGGCAGGAACAAGGTGGTGCTGGTGAGCTGCTCGCTGGCCGGCCTGGTGGGCGCTTCCAGGTCTGGCTGTGCCTGCGACCCCGGGCAGGTGCACTCGTGGAGGCGTCGGCACTTGGCAGGCTTGGGTCCTTCTGGCTGTGGTGCCCAGCAGGGCAGCGGGTTGTCGGTGGGACTGCGGGGCTGCACTCCTGGCATCATGGTGGCAATGGGGGCTTGGCACTTGAGGAGAGGTGCAAGACAAGGTCCGATGCAACTGATGGACTTGTGTGCTCGAGGTCTTCCTTCGGGGACAGCTGTCGTCTGGCTTCTTCTGCAAGAGACTCAGTGGACCCTCTGGGAGAGAGGAGATGTGATCAGGAGAGGATCTCAGTTCCCTATATAAGCCTTGCTTCCAAGGAAGCCCCGCCCACGCAGGGCAGAAACCAGGCAAGGTGTGACCTTTGACCTTCAAGAACCCACCTGTGTGCAAGTGTGCATGTGTGTTATATTCTGTTTTTGACACCTGAAACCAGTTTTACTCTTTATGGCTGTCTCTCTGTCTTCCCTCCTCCTCTGTCTCTACTGTCCCCAATTGGAGGAGCTCATCCTCATACATGCCAGACAAACTCCAGAGCTAAGCGCCAAGGCCAGTCCCTTATTGGGCCTGTTGGTTTGATTACTTACTTACTTATCTACTTATTTCTTTGTTTATATCAAACAGGGGTCAGGTAGTCCATATGGCCTACTCAAGTTGTATGCCTAAGATCCTGATGGGTGAGGTTACCATGCTTTTTCATTTGCATTTTCATTGAATGTTTCTTTTTATTTTTCTTGTTTCTTTTTATTTTTTATTTATTTATTTTTTGGTTTTTTGAGACAGGGTTTCTCTTGTGTAACTTGATGCCTGTCCTGGATCTCACTCTGTATCCCAGGCTGGCCTGGAACTCACAGAGATCCGCCTGGCTCTGTCTCCCAAGTGCTGAGATTAAAAGCATGCACCACCACTGCCCGGCCATTGAATGTTTCTTACCTTTTAAATAGTATATCAACGAATCTACTACATGGCACTGTGGATATCCATTGGAAATCTCTGTTAAATGAGAGGCACTGAGGACATCTAAGCCATATGCCAGAGAAGGAGAATAACTACATTCTGATTTGGAAAAACCAACAGCAGAAAGACAGTCAGGACAAAGGGGGAAACATGAATGTGGAATGAACAAGAGATGACTTTAATAGATCACCATAATGTGAAGTACAATAATGATATTTTCTCATTTTTTCCTTTATTTTTAAATATAGATTTATCCAAGTTCTATTTTTTTTTTTTTTTTTTTTTGAGACAGGGTTTCTCTGTGTAGCTTTGCGCCTTTCCTGGAACTCACTTGGTAGCCCAGGCTGGCCTCGAACTCACAGAGATCCACCTGGCTCTGCCTCCCGAGTGCTGGGATTAAAGGCGTGTGCCACCACCACCCGGCTCCAAGTTCTATTATTTTATTGATACCTTCACATGAATGATGCATCTACACCACCATGAACCCCCAAAATCCTTTGTGTGCTCCCCCTTCAAATTCCAAATTCCTGCTATCTTCTTTATTACTGTTACATGAATATACAGCCTACTGCATGTATTTAGTGTTGTTCATATGCACATGTGTCCATGACTGACCACTTGGGACTGGACAACACCTATGTGGGCGCTAGCCCTGGAGGAAACCGTTCTTCCCTCTCTCTGCAGCCACTGACCACCTGTAGCTCTTTATCTAGAGGTAGGACCATGGGAAATTCCCCCTGTCCACACTGGCATGTCAACTGGTGGTGTTATCAGGCCAATCTCATTCATTTCTTTTTGAAGTCTTTGTTGGAAGTGAAATGATGTGATGTCCGGGTTCACTTTAAAATGCTCCAGAGAAACAAAGAGCGAGAGAATAGAAGAAAGATAAAAGAACATCCAGAAGTCGGGTACAACCTCCCACTGGGGAGTCGGGAAGCGGCCTGCACACGTATGCTCAGATCCTCCAAGGCCTACCTGGGCCTAATGATCAAGGGTCATGACTGAGGAATACGGTGAGCCCTCCCACCTCATGGAGTTTACAAAGAACAGAAGGTGGCTCTGGGAAATAAAGGAAAACAGTGGGAAAAGAAGGCTAATGGGCTTACCCAAAACTGGATTGCTGAAAAGCCCCCCAACTGAGCACACTGATCTCTCACCCCTACTTTGTGAAGTTATTCATCGGAAAGCCGAACCTCTAGAGGCTACTACCCCTCTGTCATTTTTCTGTTCCAGTGAGCTCTCCTTTCCCGTGTGCTAGCAGGAGTCCCAGAAAACCCGTGCCCTTGGCTGACTCAATCAACCTGTACTCTCTGAGCCTATCTATCCCTGTGATTCAGGGATTGAATACCGTGAGGGGGTAGCTTGGTCAGTCATCCATCCCAGGAGCTAGCAGCATCCCCTGAACCAAAGCAGGCTGTGAGTGGGGCAGTAACACCGCCTTCTATTGCTACCAAACAGGGCGGTGGGGGGGGGGGGGGGGTGGTGGAAAGGACTTGATCCTTGACAAAGAAGACACGAGAGGCCACTCTATCACTTCACCACCTGTCTCCACTGCCTTGGCTGTAAACAAAGCTGCTGCTGCCTACCTGAGGTCTCCGTGAGATCTATTAAGCTCCTGTCAGTCAAGCCGGTGATGACTGGAGCTGTCTTCTTCCACTCTGTCTTATGTCCATTCCCTTTTGTAGACAGAGACCTTAGACTTCAGAGTCTCCTGAAGCCTGCACATGCGTGCATTGGAACAGCCATGGTATGTCACCATATTCTCCGCCACTGGTGTCAGGGAGCCCTTGGATTGGCAGTAATAATTATAACAATAAAATTAGGAGGCCGATGTATTCTTCCTACATGGAAATTGAGTAGGCCACCATAAGGTGTTTGCAGAATTCATCCAGTGAACCTGGCCGATTGGCTGTGCTTCAATCCAAGTATGCTTGGTCAAAACTCTCTTTAAAAATTTTTTTTTAATGTATTTCTATTGTGATGTGACTGGGGCTAGTCAAGTAATGTGGCATCTGGCTTCATTTGTCCCCACGTTGGATATCGCAGGGTAAGGGACTTTTAGCATTTCGCCTTTCTTTGGATCTAAATGGTATGCAAGAAGCTACTAGCTTAACATTTGACAGCTAGAAATAATCTGGTGAAGTAAATGAGACATGGAGGACTTGGGAAGCAGACCTCCTGCTCTAAATCCTGAGTGTGCTAAGCATTTCTGAGACCCAGTGTCCACAACTATAAAAAGGGGGATAGAATTTGGCTGTGGCAATTAAACGGAGAAATCGGATTTTCTCACAAATGGCCATTTCCCCTCCCATCTGTGGGCCGTTGTTTCCGGAATATAGTGTGCCTCCAAGGACAGCAGGGCAGGACTCCCTGTGGGGACTGAGCTACATGACTTACCTCCTTTGTGCGTACCTTTTGTTCACCATCTGTCCAGCGAGCCAAGGCCAGCTGCCACATGAGCTTAGCCTACCCCACCGCCACTGGGGGCTGGGCAGGGCCTCCTTCAAAATAATGTCCAGGATGCCTGGACTTTGCCTATGCCTGTGGGCCTCTCTGCCTCAGAGCCAAGCCCAGATGGACCCGAGTGGAAAGGGATGTGGGAGACGACAGAGGACAGGGTTTGCCACAGTGGCCTGGACTCTCCTTCCCTTGACCCTGCTGTTGAGCTCAGGTCTTGGCAATGTTTGCTTACAGGGTGGTTCTCACCACATGTGGGGACTGCCCAGACAGAGTCCTATGTGTGTTGGGATCTGCTTCACATACGGCTCGTTCTGTTTCCTTCCAGCTAGCCTGTGTCCTCCTTGCTAGGCATCAACTATTCACTGTGATTAGGGCTATTCGTTAAGAAGTTTCTTGACTCTTGCAGTAACAGGATTAGGCTCTGTCCAGGGAGAACTTGTGGAATGGAGTGTGTGTATGTACAGAGGACAAGGAAGATGGGGGGAGGAAGGAAAGTAGAAACACAAGGAAAAAGAATGGTTTTAAATACCGCGAGTGGTCGTTTCCGTGTGAATTTATATGCACATCTAAGACTTTGAACACTCAGGCATTAATGTTTCAAGTTCGAACAAGTAAAGAAAGACACACAAAAAATCATTAAGCAAATTTGCCTTCCTGAGAAAGAAATCAAATGAACACTTTGTAGAAGATTGCTGCAGACTTTATACATCTGATTGTCATTGACAGCCCTGTGAGGCAAACAGTCTCTTCCACAGCAAAGAACAGGAAATGGAGACTCAAGAGAAGGCAAGGGAATTGCCCACAATCACACAGGTGGCAGGTGGTGGGCGCTGACTCAGGCCCAGGTTTGCCTGGCTCCGAAGCCTCTGCTCACCTCAGCAGGCACCCGTTCCCTGTGATGGGGTGCTCACTGCTTGCTCAGGAACTCGCTGTGGGCCTCAGGGTAGTGGGCACACTTGGCTTCAGTCTTCTTCCCAGTAAGGTGGGTGCACCACGCATTCGATCATTCAAGGTGATTTTGAGCCTTAAGTGAGATGTTTCGATGGAGACAATAGCCTGGTATTCTTTTTTTTTTTTTTCCACCAGGGATCTCCTTGGTAGAGAAGGGAAGCATGGGACAACTCTGGCCCTGAGAGCAGCAGGCTGACTGACAGCTCCTAGAAGAGGAAAATAGGCCACACAGTGAAGAGGAGGAAATGAAGAGGTGATCATAGGAAGGGAGAGGAACGACCGGAACCTTGGAGACAGAGTAAGAGTAAAGGAAACACACTGCTGGGGGATGTCTTTCTGTACGCTGTGAATATATGTTGTCCCCATTGGTTAATAAATAAGCTGCTTTGGCCTATGGCAAGGCAGCTTCGAGGCAGGTGGGAAATCCACGGAGAAAGGCGGGGTCTAGAGATACTCGAGCCAGCCTCTGAAGGAGCAACATGTAATGGGATGCAGGTAAAGCTACAGAACATGTGACGATACATAGATTAACAGTTATGGGTTAAGTTATAAGAGCTAGCCACCAAGAAGCCTGCCATAGGCCATACAGTTGATAGTTAATATTTAGCCTCTGGAATGGTTATTTTATAAGCAGCAGAGGGACCGTGGGGCTTGGTAGGACCAGAGAAACCTTCTGGGTACAATACATACATACATACACACATGCATACATACATACATACACACACATGCACACACATATATACACACACAAACATACATGTCCATACACACACACACACATACACACCAATGGTCTGATTTCACTTACAAGCGTGGTACTGACTGGGACTGAACATTGCTCTTCTGTTCTCTGGAGGGAGCCTTTAGTCTTTCAGCATTGCTTTTGGTGTATTTCTAGTTTCCTGGTAGGTGTCATTTATCAAGTGGAGAATTTTGCCCTTGATTATTACTTTTATTCTTAGTTTTCAAAAATCTCAAGTGGAAAATGAATTTTATTAAATGTTTTTCTTTGCAGTTATGAGATAATCAGAGTTCGTTTTTTGTATGTTGGTATTCTGATTTACATGGGTTGATTTCTGAGTGTTGACTTAATCTTGCATTGATGGCATAAGTCTTACTTGGTCATATTATATTACTATCTTTTAAAATACACTGGAAGATTAAATTTGCTAATTAAAAAATGATTTTCATTTTATATGTATGAATGCTTTGCCTGCATGTATGTCTGTGCACCACGTGTGTGCCTGGTGCCTACAGAGGCCAGAAGAGGCCAGGCATTAGAGTCCCTGGAATTGGAGTTATAGACAGTCATGAGTTGTCATGTGGGTTCTGGGAACAAGATCTGGGTCCTCACAAGAGCAACAAGTGCTCTTAACCACTGAGCCCCTAATATGCTAACTTTAGAAAGGATATTTGCATCTGTGTTCACAACAGTCTGTGTTTTTCTTTTCTTATGGTGTCTCCAGCTTTCTGAGTGAATCGGGAGGACTTCCTTCATTTTCTGTTTTCTGGAAGAGGCTGCGTAGAGCTGGCATTATTTCCTCTGTAAAGGCTTAGTTGAAAACACAACTGTAACCATTTGGAACTGGAAAATTTTTTGTGGCAATATTTTAAACTCAGAATTCAAATCTATGCTTCCTACTGATGGAGTTGGGCTCAGTGGTGTCTTTCAAGGCACTTTGCTATTTCTTTCGAGTTGTCAAATACGCAAAGGGTTGGTAGGGTCATATGTTAGCCTTTCTCCGCTGCAACCATTACCTGAGAGGAACATTTTGTTTTGCTTTGTTTTTTGGTTTTTCGAGACAGGGTTTCTCTGTGTAGCTTTGTGCCTTTCCTGGAACTTGCTTTGGAGACCAGGCTGGCCTCAAACTCACAGAGATCCGCCTGCCTCTGCCTCCCGAGTGCTGGGATTAAAGGTGTGCGCCACCACCGCCTGGCATGAGGAACATTTTAAAGGAGGGAAGATTTATTTTGGTTCACGGTTTCAAATCTTTCAGCCCAGCATTTCTGTCTCCATTGTTTTGGGCCTGTGGGAACTGTAGGACCTTCCATCACGGTGGAAGGCTACGGTGGAGCAAAGCCTCATGACAGCTAAGCACAGATAGACAGGCAGACAAACACAGCCCAGTGCAAGATGTGGCCCCCAAGGAAGTGCTTCCAAATCTGTTTCCTCTAGCCAGGCTCCACCTCCCAAAATTTCTATCACCTTCCTTCATAGCTCCATAGGTGGGAACCACACTTTCAACATATGAATCTGCAGGGGTGTTGTGTAACTGTTTTCCCAAAATTAAGCGTTCTCTCCCAGACAGAAGCTCAGGAGGTTCAGGAAGATCAGAAAACTTACAAGCCCCAGGAAACTAACAGACTTTACAAGCTTCACAAGTTACATACGTTTCTGCAGAGAGAAGCTGGGCTTAGCCGTTCAGGGCACTCCAGGGACACGCCTTCTGTGAGTCAGCACCATAAACTGGGTGAGCTTTCCCGTGATGCCACTACGGCTAACCACGTCCATCCCTGTAAATAACCCCTCACTGTAGTCCTGTAAGGATTCCCAATAAGCTCACTGAGTCACTCTGCAAGATGGTGCCTGTTTCGACTGTTTCCTGTCTGTTGTTGACGCCTTTTTGGGTTGATAGCCCTCTGTTCACAAAGGAAAAAAAAATCACACAAGGGAGCACTTCATATTCAGAACATAAGTGACAGTGGTATAAAAAGTTTTCCATTATTATCCTTATAATGCTTATAGGTCTTATTAATTAGCATAGCATCTCTTCTTTCATTTCTGAGAGTGATTATTTTTCTTGATTAGTTTGGCCAGAATTTTATCCATTTTATTTCTCTTAAAAAAAAAAACCCTGATGTTTCATTGATTTAAATATTTGGTTTTGGTTTCATGTTCACTAATTTATATTATTATCTTGCTTAATTTTTTTCTTTTGGACAACACTTGTTTATTATTTCCCTTAACTACTGAGCTATCTCCACCCCCTATGTTATTTTTCCTATCATTCAACTGAAAATAAATTTAATTTTCCTGTCTCTTTAATTAGTGAGGTATGAAGAGGTTTGTTGCTTCATTTCCAAATAGTACATGCCCCAGGCATCCCTCAGTTAGTGGTTTCTGGTTTAATTCTGTCACTCTCACGTGATCTGACTTTGCATCATGCAGCTTCTTTTAAACATGATTGGATTAGTCTCAGGACTCAGTGTATGGCCTACTTTCATTTTCTAGGTCCACTTAGCGTGTATGCTCTGCTCTTTGAAGGTAGAATTAAACGTCGGTTGACCTGTGTGATTTCAATGTATTATGTTTATTGGAAGGCCTTTATATTCTGTCTGGATGAACACACTCTACAGACTTGCCCTGGGGCCCATAAGGGCACATGTGCATTTGCAAACACATAATAAATAAATGTTACAAAATTTAAAAGAAGAAACACGTATTCTGCAGGCATTCTATAGCTATCCCCAGATCAATATTGCTAGTAGTATTGATTAGATCTCTTTCCTCCCTCAGAAGTTAAATTCTAGACTTGATGAAGTCATTTTTGTTCCAACCATTTTATTAGCTTCCTCGTTCTGACCCAGATCACCAGTCCCCCAGGTCGTACTCCACTGGGACCATGTACACTCGGTAACACTTTCATAAATGAAATAAGAGGTGGTGCTAAAACCTTGGATTGCAACCTTAAAATTGTTGGTATTTTCTCTTCATTAATACTTTTGCTCCATAAATTTTAAAGCCATGATGTTAAGCATATGTGTATATATATATATGCATATCATTGATATGTCTAACTGATTAATGCCCCTTTATAATTATTTAATAATTATGTCCTTTTACCTCAGTATTTCTATCTTGAAGTCTTATTTTTTTTTACTGTCACTAATATGGACACTGGTTTTATGATAGTGGTTATTTGCCTGCTATATTTTTAAAGTTTCTTTTCATTTTTATTTATGCATATGTGGAGGAACTTGCCCTTGGAGGCCAGAAGAGGATGTCAGAACCCCTGGAGCTGGCATCACAGGTGAAACAGCTGATGTGGGTGCTGAGAACCAATCTTGGGCCCTGGGCAAGAACACGTGCTCTTAACCACTAAGCTGTCTCCTCCATCCTCCTCCTCCTCCATTTCATCTTCCTCTGCCTCTCGTTTCTTGGTTAAATTATTGTGAGAATAATTCGTAGATTTAACTCATAGAGAACTCACTGGCTTCTCCTCCCTGATTCCTGTTTCATACCATAGAGACAACTGCCATTGAGGTTTCTTGTGTGTAACTGTGAAACTATTTCACAAACACAAGCACATGTAAAAAGTGTGTAGCTGCTTCTTAAGACAGGACAGAGCTGTCATGTGTGGGGAAAGGGTTTGGGATTCCACAGACAGTGTTGTTTCATTTTTCTCACTTGATGATATGTGTGGACTTCTACATCACAGGGTTAGAGAGATACCATGTTTCCCAGACAACACACAGGACTCCAATACAGGCATGTGCCATGACTTCCTTACCCAATTTCCTAGTGATGAGTTATTAAAGTTTATTTTTTTTGTTGCTACAAACCATGCTGTGAAGATGAACTCTCTTGTAAAAGACATGTTTGCTTACATGTGTGAGAGCATGCATAAGACAAATTTATTTCACTAGAATTTCCTGGTGAAAAATGTGGACATTTACAACTTCGATAGACACTGCCTAATTGTGCTCCGTGATGTGCTTATGCATGGCCTTTTCGCTCCACAGGCACAATTTGTCTTCAGCAGTCTGTGAGCATGCTCAGTCGCTGAACAGTACATATTAGCTTTCCACTCAAACAGAAACTGAGCATTTGAGATCAATAAATATTTAATTAAGTGTCTCTACAATGTATTACTTCTAATGTTATTATTCATAGAAAATTTGTTATATTAAAAAACAACTTGTAGGTTATATTTTGTTCACTCATAAGAATTCACAAGTATATATGACTGCTCAGCAATAGCCCATCATAAATCAAGTAGTCTATTATAAATTACAGAGCTTATAATAAATTAAATAGCCTATCATGAGAATTACTGATAGGCATTTCTAAAAGTGAAATTGGAAAAACTCTTTCAATATTTCAATATTAGTGAAAATTATACTTAATGTGAATGGATATATATTTTATATCATATAGGAGCTCATTTCCAAAAGTAAGGAGAGCCTGGGACTCACAAGCATCTTGGAAGGCCTCAATTGTCCCAAACACGTAAGAAACTGCTGGAATCTTTAGATCCTCATCATGGTGCATATTCTCAAAAGTTTCAAACTATAACCATATCGTGGGCAAATGTTTTGCTTGGTTTTTTCAGTTTCATATTTAATTATGACGACAATTGAGTGCTTCTATGTACTTATGTGCCATGTTTCTCCATCACATTGGAATTTGTTACTGGATGTTGATTGTTTTCTTCTTCCTCTTCTTCTTCTTCTTCTTCTTCTTCTTCTTCTTCTTCTTCTTCTTCTTCTTCTTCTTCTTCTTCTTCTTTTCCTTCTTCCTCCTCCTCCTCCTCCTTCTGTTTGATTGTTTTTCAAAACAGAGCTTATCTGTGTAACAATCCTGGATGTCCTGGTCTCACTCTGTAGACCAGGCTGGCCTCGAACTCACAGAGGTCTGCCTGCCTCTGCCTCCTGAGTGCTGGGATCAAAGGTGTGTGCCACCACTGCCCTGCTCCTTTTCTTTCTTTTTTTTTTTTTTTTTTTTTTTTGGTTTTTCGAGACAGGGTTTCTCTGTGTAGCTTTGCGCCTTTCCTGGGACTCACTTGGTAGCCCAGGCTGGCCTCGAACTCACAGAGATCCGCCTGGCTCTGCCTCCCAAGTGCTGGGATTAAAGGCGTGCGCCACCACCGCCCGGCCCTGCTCCTTTTCTTATTGACTTACGAGGTCTCTTTATGTGATAAAGTGAACAGTCCTCAATCATGTGGAGTTATAAATATTCTTCCCTCCAATTGATTTGTTTTCAGCCTTACAGAGTTTGACACACTTTTTCCTAGTTTAATTTAAAACTTCCTTCATGGCATCCTAAAGGATGTCTAAGAGCAAAACAGAAGTTTTGGATGGTTCCAGCATGGAAGTGGCTTGGTCTGAAGGGACCACATCTCAGGAGGCAAGGTTAGATTGCAAGAGAGCATCAGCATAGCTGGTTCCCTTGGCAGGCCTTGTCTGGATCTGCAACAAGGATGAGAATGAAGTGTTGGCTTATTAATACCATGCACTTATTAGCTGGTGTTCTACCGTAAGGGAGAGCTGGCCTCCATGTATGGGTGTATTTGTGTAGATACAAATTCTTTTTAAAGATTTCTTTTTATTGCTTTTTAATTATATATATGTAGGGTATGTGCACATGAGTGCAGTGCCTGCCGAGGTCAGAGATTTTGGGTTGCCTGGAGCAGAAGTGGCGGGCAGTTATGAGCTACCTGACATGGGTGCTGGGAAACAAACTTGGCTCCTCTGTAAGAGCATATACTCTCTTAACCACTGGACCATGTCTCCAGCGTCTAGATATGAATTCTCAATGAGCTCAGTTGGCTTAGATCCATTCATATATTTGGGTGCTCAGTGCTTTCAGGGGTCCCCTTTGTCATAGGTCATGCATACTGCTAATATTTGTTACACCATGATGCTCAGTGCTTGTCTTGTATCTGTCATGTCCCATCCTTGCACCAGCCATTTCTCCCAGAATCCCTGGTTCCTCAGAGCAGAGAAGACTGGTTCTCAGAAACCAGGGATTGTGTGCTGGTGTGTGCTCATTGTCATGATGGCATCAGTTGTTTGGGGCCCTTCCACTGGACAAAACCAGAAACACTGGTGTCCATTCGTCCAAGCCGCAGTTAGGTTTGCTTGCCTTGTTCATTCAGTTCTCCTTTCAACCACAATGACAACTGCTTCCCAACCATGCGAGATTCTTTAAGGTGGTATGGACGGACCATGGAATGGATAGGGGAAAAAAAAAGATTGTAATGAGTTAGTCATGGATCTTCTAGGAACCACCCTTAAAGACCTCTTCAATTTTTGTTCAGAAAGATTTACAGTGGAAACTGAAATTAGGTTATCTGGCCAGATGATCAGTAGAGGTGAATATATGGATACAATGAATTTGATGCCCAGAGACAGTAAACCTGATAGGAACTGGAAATCTCTGTAGTAAATAATTCCTTATTGACTTTGGTTTGGTCCCAAGAGCACACAGATAACAAGATGAGACAATGTACACGGTACGGAGAAGATAAATACGTCATGGGCACTGCGGGATATGCTAGCACCAGTGCACAGCCTGGTACTGAGCAGAGTGGCTAAGATGACGTGGAATCATTGGGATGTGCTTTGATGTGTGTTATTAGAAGCAGCCTGCCTTGATAAAGAGGCGGTAAGGATGCAATGAAAGCATCAAACCCAGGGAAGGGAAGTGGGAAGATTTCTGCTCCTGTTGAAGTTCCACATAAGGGGTTTCCTGCAGAGGTTCCCCATGTTGCAAACTGTTGTTTATGACGAGCTACAATTTATGTGTGTGACGCAGCCCTTCCACATGCTTAGCAGGATCCTGAGCCAGTCCTATGCTCACACATTGGTGAGATGGTGTAAAAGCAGAAAGCACCTCGGGCAGCCTCGGCCAGTGCCCAGGGTCAGCAGGCACAGACGCCCGCAGGCAAGCAAAGTGATCAACCCAAGAGAACATGACTGTTTCTGAGCATGACTAGAGCAACCTAGAAAACAGAGCAGAGGATCGGAGTGGCATTTGTGTCTGTCCAGATCTAGAGATTTCAGTTCACACGTACACGTGCCAGTGGATGCAGACAGCATTCAGCTGGTGTGTGGAACTTCCTCTGAGTCTCAACCGCTCCTGGCAGCACCCAAGTTGTAGCTGGGAATTGTGAACACTGAGAGAGTGAAATGCATCATGCTTTCTATTGTACAAAATCCTATTTTTTTCAAGTAGAAAAGTTAACTGAATTATATAGGCGGGACAAAGAGAGAGGAGAATTCTGGGAAGTGGAAGGCTGAGTTGGGAGCCGCTGCCAGCCGCTGCCATGACAAGCAAGAGTAAAGTACCGGTAAGCCACAAGCCACGTGGCAACGTATAGGTGAATAGAAATGGGTTAATTTAAGATGTAAGAACTAGATAGCAAGAAGCCTGCCATGGCCATACAGTTTATAAGAAATATAAGTCTCTGTGTGTTTATTTGGGTCTGAGAGGCTGCAGAAGCTGGGTGGACACAGAAAAACTTCAACTACAGAATTACGGCTACACAGACACAAACTGATAAAGAAACCATGCACGTGCTGTGACTTTTAGTTAAAATGGTTCATACTGACTTGAGATCTCCTTTCAGAAGAGTGGAGGACCAGTCTTTAGCCACACTCATGGCAGTTGGGAGCACTCACAAGTGTGCCTTCTTACAGTTTCTTTTCCTCCCTAGAGTTTGCAAATTGTTCATGTAAAACATTCTTTAAATATTTGGGTTCTTGTCTGTAAGCCAGCAGATCTGGAGGCAGCCAGAGGTTCTGGTATTCAAGTACAGGAGAGGCTCTGCTCCCTTCCCTGTAGGTGGACATCTAAAGTGAAGGCCTAAGAAAAACTGAGTGACAATCAGACATCCTTAGGACTCTGGGTTAACTAGAATGTGAAGCTGGGTGTTGTAGGGCACCTCTGTAATGCCAGCACAAGGAGACTGGAGTGAAAGGATCACTACAGTTTGAGGCCAGCCTGGGCTGCACCATGCGTTCTAGACCATCTATGAATACACAGTAAGACCCTGTATCAAAAAATATGCATATTTGTCACAGAAGGTTATTTAACATCTTACAACTGAACATGTATGTATGTATTATGTATTATGTATGTTGCTTGTATAGATGCTGTCACTGTAAACATATATGCCTGGGGATACTGTTTTTATTTTAAAATACATTTTTAGTAGAACTTGTTTACAAGTTCATTAAAACCCAATAACTTCTTATTATTTTTTAACTGAAATTAGCTCTTTTTCTCCTTCACTGTGTTTGTTCTTTTGGAGTATAATTGTTTTTTTTTTAATTCCACTTTATTGTCCCCAATATTTAGAGTTAATTTAAAAATATTAAATACTAGCCCACTTCCAAAACTATATCACATGTGGAACTCAAGTGAAGGGTCACCCTCCCCCCCCCCCATCCTTTCTATTCCTGCCCACTGACCTGGGTAAGTGACCAGTATCAATTGTTTCTACTGACTTTTGCTGTGCTGCTCTGTAAAAATGTTCGTTTTCTATTCTTTTTAATTACATGAATGTGGGGGCCAGGGGGGTTGGGTATGTGCCTGTGAATGCAGGTGCCTGTGGAGACCAGAAGAGAGCATCAGGATTCCCTGGAGCTGGAGTTACAGGCAGTCCTGAGCCTCCTATGTATGTGATGGGAACCAATCTGCAAGAGCGGTAAGTGCTCTTAATCCTGGTGCCATCTCCCCAGCCCCCTTCTATTGTGAGCAGATACGTGGATAGTCTCTTATTGCCCCTGCATCTTGCTTAAAGGCGGCACACTCTTGTGAGCTTCTCCTCCTGATAACGTTTTGTCTTTTATGAGTTTATAAAGCTCTCCTGAGTTCTTCTTTTACAGCTGTATCTTTTTTTTTTTTTTTTTTGGTTTTTGTTTTTTTTTTTGTTTTTTTTTTTTTTTTTGGTTTTTCGAGACAGGGTTTCTCTGTGTAGCTTTGCGCCTTTCCTGGGACTCACTTGGTAGCCCAGGCTGGCCTCGAACTCACAGAGATCCGCCTGGCTCTGCCTCCCAAGTGCTGGGATTAAAGGCGTGCTGTATCATGTTTTATTGTGTGGATGCGTCTCAGTTTATTCAACCTAAGTCCTAACATTTTGGTAGTTTCTCCAAGTTTGCAGTAATAAAGAAGGTTACAGCAATGATTGTGTGCAGTTGTGTCTTCACACCATTTGAGGTGCATCATTTCTGGGGTAAATTTTTTTTTTTAAAGATGATCTGTTTTGAAGGGTGAATGCTATGAAGTTTTGCTAGATGTTACGCATCTCTCTTCCATTGGGTGCTACTAGTTGTGTTCCTGCCAGTGATGTATGAGAGTGGTGGCAATGACCCTTGACCTCAGAGTCCTATTTAAAATGAACATGCCAAGCTTTCTTTAAAGCCAAATTCTGCTAATATGCAGGCTGGACAGTCTCCCTACTTGGGATTCAAGAGAACCGAGTGAAGGCATTAAGTCAGGGGCAGGGTATTCATTCATTCATGGAGGATCTTTATGTGATGTCAGGGAGTTTGTATTTTATTCAATGGGAAGGCAGCTGAGGAATTTTGTTTTGTTCGATTTTCTGCAAGGCAGCTATGTGGAAGGTCATGCATCAGCCAGATCATGGCAATGATTGGGGATCTGTTGACATCGAGTAGCCGATCAGTCCCGTTAATGGCTGAGGCAGAAAAACTGTGTAACTGCTTCTTGTATTGAAAGCACACAATAACTGGAATCCTAGCTGTAGTAACGACATGGCTTTGTTTCCACCGTGCTGAGTGGTTCAGCGTCCCAGCAGAATGGCCAACCATGCTGGTCCCCTCACTGTCAAACACACTGGCACAGTACCGAAACAGGGCCTCACCTTAGCCCCCCTGGAAGCCCACCCTATGTCTCAGCTACCCAGTGGCTCACTCAGTGACCTCCTTTAGGATTTTGCTTCAATGTCACCTTCTCTAAGATGCCCCAGTATTTGCAATCTCCTCGCTCTTCTCTGTCCTTATGTGCTTGTCTCATGTTTTCCCCTTAAGTAATGCTGATTGTCTAACTCTCCCTCCTAGTGTCTAAACTCTATGAAGTTGAAAGTCACTGATGTCCCTTGACATATCCTTAGTGCAAGGAGAGGTGCTGTGGAGGCATCATAGCCATGGCTGACTTTGGCTCACTATGATTAGGGTACTGAACTGGCATCTCTCAGCCTTGTCTTCAGAGTTGAGAAAGGTCTATAGCTTCAATCCTCACATTGTTTCAAGGTAAAGTCTCATATTGGAAGGAAAGGGCATAAGTAGGTGGAATTTCCCCTTCTCCCTTCTATCACGTGAGAAAAATCTTCCTCGGGAGGCCCCAGGAGACTTCCTCTTCAATTTCACTGGCCATTTGTTTGCTTCTAGATCAATCACTGGAAGAGGGAAATGTAGGCAGGCATGGCTGAGACCTCTCAGGATTTGTCTCCTGGGGTTCAGTGGCCTGCTATGGGATGAAATGTAGAGCTGTTGTTCTATTAATATAAGAGATGGGGAAAGCTTTTCAGCGGCTAGCCAGGGGTACTTGTCACGTGACACTGGATAGTGTTTGGAGAATACTGGAGGAAGAAGTGAGAAGGCAGGGAGAAGAGGAGAGAGCCTCCCAAGCTGTAGGGGAAATATCCAGCCTAGGAGAGCCGACTGGAGACATGAAGCCAGCTTAGTCCTTCCAGCCCCTGTCAAATTCACCCATCCCAGCTTCATGGATAGACATTTCAAATGTGCACCCTTCATTTTTGGAGAGTACTAGATATGTGGCCTTGAACAGACTGTCCACCTCTCTGAGCCTCACAGGGGCCACTGTGGCTCCAGGAGAAAGCACATGGACCTGTCTATGCTGTTGCCCAAATGATTATTCCAAATTTACCTCTGCTCAGTGGCTTTGGCCAATATAGCATGCTTTCCTTAATTGACAATTCTGCATTCACAGACTTTTGAGTAGATGGGACTGTCCCTGCAGCTTTCTCCTTAGGCCACTTTGGTGTTTTGGAGAGAATGAATGACAATGTCAAGGACAGCAAAGATAATTCAATGAAATAGACAAAATGTTTGACTGCCTCTTGGGTAATAACCAGCAGAGAGAGGTCTGGGTAGCAATAGATCAGATAGTGTGGTGTGGATGACTGTCAGTGTATGAGTGGAATACATTCTCTGTTATTATTTCCAAATGTTCTCAACTCAAGCCTTCCTCACTGAGGGCATGACCTAACTTCCTCCCATCAAGGCGGTGCTATGCAGGATGTATCAGCTGCACTCAAGATTTTAGAGTCATATATATATATATATATATATATATATATATATATATATACACATATGAACTGAAATTCAGGTCTTTACTCTGTGTGATGCCGTTAAATGTAAGACACTCTGATTCCCAAAGATAAGACATGCCTTCGAGGGGATGATGGATGATGAAAGCCAAGCTGACAGGCGCCATTAGTGAGGCTCTCTTCTCCCCTGGTGACTTCATGGTTTCCCAACCAAACCCTGTCTACCCATGTATGACTACCCGTGGTGACTTCAGTCTCATCAGCCAGTCGAGGATCAGATCAGCAGAGAACGAGAGCCAAGAAGAACTATACTTTTCCCTAACCTCATGCTCAGCATATTTTTCAGGACTCAGGAAACGTTGAGCCACCTGCTTCTCTCTCTGTAAAGAAAAATTAACAAGTGTTTTTAGATACCCACCCAGTTCCCAGTCTCCTTATTGGATTCTGTTAGTGATATTTTTAAAAAGGATACGAATCTTTGGTTCCTGCTTTCCAAGAACTAAAAATGCCCTCGATCACAACGCCAAGCCAACAGAACTGTGTTAAATTCCAGCTCTGCCATTTACTATCCTGCAGCCTTAAACAACCACTTAGCCTGTCTCTCCAAGCCCATGCAGAAATAGAGCCACGGGTACCCCTGCCATCGTGAGCTTTAAATTGCTACTCATGTTAGAGACCTGGCACAGAGCAAGCACTTGGAAAATCTGAGTTCCTTCATCATCAAGCCACACGGCAGTTAAATAATATAACAAGAGACCTATTACAAGACAGCCTGTAATTCACTGCCAAGTGAAATGCCATCCAAAACAAGGCTCTAAGAATTGAGTATAGGGCAGAGCCACTCACGCTGGAGGAGGCAGAGGGATGACTGGATGGCAAAGGAAGTGCCTCGCATTCTCCTGGGATGGGCTGATTTTCTCAGGTGCAACACAGAAGTCTTGGCCCCATGCCCCTTCTCTGCACCATGGTAAAAGGTAAAGGCTCAGGCAAGCACCATTAAAGGGCCACAGTGAAAGACAAATAACGTAGCTCTGTCTTCTCGCCACGTTCAGACCACAGACACTGTCTTCCTCAAGCTGCGTTCCCACCACCTACCTTTTGGGGTAGCCTTTCAGCCGATTCTAGGTGAATCATCTTCTCACTGCAGAATAGGTCCACAGAGGCCATTGGACAATAAGAGATCAGGTACAGGGCTGATTACTATATGCCTGGGACTAAAAAAAGCCCAGTGCACAAAGACATGTTTGCTCTGGTACTCATAATGAAGAACAGCTATTTTCAAGAATGTGTAGGGAAATTTACTTGTAGAAACATCTGTTAGTAGCAATGATCATCGACGGTGGTAGATGGTACTATTCCTCCCAATTCTCATCTCCTTGGTGTGTACATCCTTTTTCCTGCCAGAACTCTCTCTGGGTGGAGTGCAGCAGATTCCCACAAATTTTCAGGACTACATGTAACCTACTTTAGGCAGTGGCATATGAAAGAACACAACACATGCCCCATCGGGGCAAAACCATTAAGTGAATTTCACAGCTTATCTGGCTCCGTACCCTGTCTCGTACCACAGGACCAGTGTGTCTTGGACGATGCTACTATCAGCCTGAGTCCCAGAATGAGAAATCCCAGTGCTTGGGGACAAACTATGTCGAGTTTTGCTGGCAGATGCAGCAAATTAGAAATGTTTGTAATTGGGAACACTGAGGTGTGGAGGTGGTCTGTTACCACAGCAAAAGCAGACTAGCCCATCATCCACATTCATCAAGCACTGGCCCAATGTGGGGACCCTCCCAAGCACTCCGTGTGTGATCTGTCATGTATTCTTCACATTTGTCACGTAAACTGCCTTTTAGCCAGGCTTCTCCAAGGTAATCATCAGAAAGTTACTTGGGCTCTCCAAAATAATAGAATAATAGAATCTAAATGTGCCTCTCTGTGTGGGAAAAAAAAAGGGGGAAAGCCAATAAATACATGAAGCCATAGTCCTTGAGCTGTTAGACCATAGGCAGTGAGACAGAGCTGAGATACGAAACGACCATGATGACTTCTACACTGACCACAACCTGCTGTGCACAGAGCACCTGCAAGTCATAGGGGAAGCCAGGCCAGCTCAGCTATGTCCTTGACTTGAGAATACGGAACAGAGCAAGAAGGCCAAGGCGACTTCATTTGCAAAGGAGAATACCAGGAAGGAAAAAGCCACTCGGGGGGCCATTGAGATTTACAAGAGGTCTCCAGGAGGATTCAGCCGATCAGTATAGATCAGTAGTACCAAAGGCCTGGAGAGCAGTGACCAAGAAGCTCAGAGGATCGATCTGGAACTCACATAGGTCTAAAGACAGAAAAGCTCTCACCAGCAAGACTGAACCTTGGGTAAAATGAATAATCAAGGTATCTCAGTGGGAAAAGATTACTAACCACAAAGAAGCAGGCATATAGAGCCCCAAATGAAGAGAAAACCCAACCACTGGAACTGATTCCCAGATGGCACAGAAAGTAGAATTAGTAGACGATGACATAAAAAACAGTATTGGGACTATATGCCAGACATTCCAGAAGCTAGAGGGAGAACCGAGCATGTGTTAAGTAAAGACACAAAGATGTATTGAAGACCCAGGTTGAATTGAACCAAGGCCATGAGATGAAAAATACAGTGGACGGGATTAATGAAGATTGGACTTGCAGAAGCAAGAAGCGAACTTGAAGACACAAACATAGAAACAATTGAAAATGAAGAAGCCCACATAGAAAAGGATGACAAGGCACAGATTAACAGCTGTGGGCAACTTCAGGCAGCCTATGAGGTAACAACAGTTCTTTGACATTAATAGAGTAGGCAGAAAAAATAATGTCCACCGCAAAAATTCCCAAGGAAGCCGGGCACAGTGGCATACACCCTTAATCCCACCAGAGGCCGATCTCTGTGAGTTCAAGGCCACAGCCTGGTCTACATAGTGAGTTACAGGAAAGCCAGGGCTACAGTGGGACCCTGTCCAAAAAAAAAAAAAAGAAGAAGAAGAAAATTCCCATTGAAATGAAAACTGTTTCCTTAGAGAGCCAAAATGCTCAATGAAACCCAAAAAATATGAAACACATACAACTACATGAGACACACCAAAACCACTATGAGTAAAACTAATGTTAAATGCAGCAAGGGTCAGGGCCTGGAGAGATGGTTCTTCAGTTAAGAGCATTTGTTGCTCTGGAAGAGGACTTGGATTCAGTTCCCAGCACCCATAAGGCAGCTCGTCTGTAACTCCAAGTTCCAGGGGACCCAATGCCCTCTTCTGAACTCCAAGGGTAGTAAGCACAAATTTGGTCCACAGATATACATTCAAACAAAAACACTCATAAAGATAAATGGGATATTTAAAAAAATTAAATGCCATGCCTATGGGTCGAGACTCCTTTGGAGGTTGAAAGATCCTTTTGCAGGGGTTGCCTATATTATGATTCATAACAGTAGCAAAATTATAGTAATAAAGTAACAACAGAAATAATGTGGATGGGAGGATCCCCACAACATGAAGAGCTGTATTAAAGGGTCTCAGCATTAGGAAGGTTGAGAACCGCTGATCTCAACACTTAGAAGGAGATGGAAGTGGGAGGCCATCCTTGGTTAACAGGCAAGTTTAAGGCCATCCTGGTCTACATGAAACTGAAAAAAAAAAAGAAAAAGAAAAAGTCAGGAAGGGTGAAAAATAACAAAGAACTAATGCATAAACACTAAACAAATAGCAATTACTCTATCCCAATAATTGACAGTCTCATTAAATGTAATCTTCTAAACACCCTTGACAAGACAGTAAAACAAGTCACAGCTCTGAGCTACTAAATTTATTTTAAATTAAATAAGGACCCATGTAAACCCACAGCCAACATATTGAAAAAGATATACCATGCTAATCTAATTTCAAAAATCACCTGGAATGGATATATTAATATTAAACCAGGTAGACTTCAGAGTGATGAGTAATATCTGGTACAAAGAGGATCATATCATAAAGGTACATAACAAACCGGAAGTGTAAGCGCCAAAGAGTAAACTCAGGACCATTCTGGTCATACAAAGATGTTCTCTGAGGACGACAGAGTTAAGTTAGAAAAGATGCTGCAGGCCGGGTGGTGGTGGCGCAAGCCTTTCATCCCAGCACTCGGGAGGCGGGGCCAGGCAGATCTCTGTGAGTTCAAGGCCAGCCTGGTCTACAGAGTGAGATCCAGGACAGGCACCAAAACTACACAGAGAAACCCTGTCTCGAAACCCACCCCCAAAAAAAAAGAAAGAAAGAAAGGAAGAAAGAAAGAAAGAAAGAAAGAAAGAAAGAAAGAAAGAAAGAAAGATGCTCTTCTCTGGGAACTCTACGAATGTTTTAAAATAAAACAACACAACTCTAAGCAACTGGGAGCCAGAGAACACATTTTTAAAAAAAAATCAGAATATTTTCAATGTAAAGAAAACGAAAACAGCATAAAATTTGTGGGATGCAGCTAACATCACACTTAGAAGGAACATCACACTTAGAAGGAAATTTGTTTAACTAAGTGCCTATATTAGACAAGAAAAATAGTCTCAAATCAGTGATCTCTGCTTAAAAGTTAATGGAATAGAAACAAGGAAAACAGAAAACACATTAGACCAAAAACTGATTCTTTGAAAAGGTCGATAAAACTGATGAGCTTTTAATGAGACTGGAGAGGGGAGAGGAGGAGGAGGGTTGGGGAGGAAGAGGAGAAGAAGGACAAATTACCAAAGTCAGGAATGAGAGAAATGGCATGGCTGCTGATTCTGCATGTATTTAAAAGATAATAAGGAAATCATAAGCCTGGCTTGATGTTAATATTCTTTATAATGACATGAAATGGAGCGATTTCTTGGAAAATATAAATTACCACAGTTTGCCCCCTAACAAATGGATAACCAGAATAGCTATAATCTATCTTTTAAAACTAATTCCCTTCTATTTTAAAAGGAAGAAGACCCATAAAGACGACCCCAAGGTCAAATTATTTCACTAGCTAATTCTATGAACCTTTTTCTTTTTTGGACAAGGTCTCACTACGTAGCCATGATGGCCTAGAACCAGATATAGAGACCAGGCTGGCCTTCTGTGGGCCTCTGCCTCCTGTGTGCTAGAGTTAAAGGTATGGGACACCACGTCCAGACTATGAAACATTTAAGGAACAAATACCATGAATTCTACACAAACTTTTCCAGAAAACAGAAGAAAAAAGGAATATTCATTCTTTAATGACAGACTGGGTTGGTGCTGTCTCTGGACAAGATGTTACCAGAAAAGCAGAGCTAAAAACCAACTCATAAAACCTCATGAGCAGACAAATGGAGTCCAACCATGCAGCAAAGGACCTCCTAAGTTGTATGTATATACACATACATGTAACAGTAATAATACAAGAGGGGTCATGAATTTGAGAGGGAGGTAGATGGCAGAAGAGATATTGAAGAGGGGTTGAGAAGGAAAGATGGAAATGATGCAAATATTCCTACATGAAAATTCGCAAAATTTTTTCAAGTTTAAGAAAAAAAAAAAGGATGAATGCGTCATGACTAAGTGGGATTTACAGCAGAAACCGAAAACGACTTCTACATTCAAAACTCAATCAGTGCGATTCACTCTGTGAGCAGACTCAGAAAGAAAGGAAATTGAGGAAATCATGGACCATTTGAGGAGGTTGGAGGAATAGATGGGGGAGGGTGAGACAGGAACAGCAATTCAGAGCACAGAACTACAACTACCAACGTACCTCAAGACCAACCTGTTGTGTTGAGGGCAGGACTGCCATTGCCAACCCTGGCCTCTGGTCACTGGAGACAGATATCACTGCTAATGAGAGGGGACATTGCCAACCCTGTCTCCATCAGAATGGATTCATTCATATCCTGGGTTTGTAGAAGAGCTGGTTCCAGCTTCAAAGACCCAAGAGGGAAGTTCTGGCTGGCCAAACTGCCAGAAAGACTGAGCAGTGTGATAGCAGCAGGGAATCCCTTAAGTCTAAGGAGCCTAGTTCAGCTGCCCTATGCCCAAAAGTGACAAATGTCATGGAGAGAGGACACCTATGCGTTCCATTCTATGGGCTGCATTTTGAACTTCCTGGACATTTGATAACATGCAAGACCACTGCTTGAAGAGGAAACACCAGGCAAGTCATTAGACACATCCCCTTTAATCCTCTCAACTCCGTGTCATGGGTATCATCACCTCCCTTTTATGTAAGAGGAAAATGGAAGTGGTAGAAAATCAAAGCTGAATATCCTGTGCCACCCTCTCTGGTCAGACCACACTCTGACACCACATCCCAGTGTCCCCAGGCCTCTATGTGTGTGAGTGCTCTAGTGCGTGTGTAGATCTGGGCATACAGCCCGCATCAAGTTCACTGCTCACTGATCAATGGGTGCCTCTGTCACTGAACCTTGCCGGCCTTTCTTACAGGAGACCAGCTCAGGTGTTCCCAAAGTCCTTCTTAGATGCTGAGACCTCTGAACCTCACAAACTCTCTTTGGAGACTCAAGGCAATCTCTTAACTGTGAGATTTTGTAATGCAATGGACCAGAATCAGCATTCCCATGGAGAAATGGGGGCACAGCAAGGGAAGGTCCAACAAGAGGATTGAAAGCAAGCAGGGAAAACTCCAACTCTCTTAGCTCTATGTCCAGTATCGAGGGCTCCCGAAGCAACCGTATGGGCTCCAATAGGCTTGGCTATCTCCACCCTCCAGCTCGGGCCACCTGCAGTACGCATCACCTCTCTCTTGGGTGAGTTCCTCGGGCATGATCTTGGCATCATCTTAGGGTGTCTACTGTGATTTAGATTTTACCTTCCCAGGTTCACACTTAGCCTCTTAGGCCTCATCACAAGGGCTGCAACCCTGCCACACATCGCCTGGCCCGACCAGCTTCTGGGGACTTGGATGCAAGCCTCCATGACTCACTCACTCTTGCATCTTGTATTCCTGTAAAGCCAATACTGCCAGGTGCTTCAGGTAGCTTGAGACGTGGACCACAGGTGTGGCAGCCTGTGTGCTAAACCTGGAGTGGGAGTCGGGGGGGGGGGGGGGAGGAGAACACTTCCCCAGGGGATTGCTTTCTAGGCATGAATTCTCAGTTTCCACTTTCTCTTCTCAAATAACTGCATTTTCACAAGTCTGAGCCTTTGGTGGGTGGGGTCTTGCCCTCAGCGCATCTTTCTTGCTGTTCCTAAAACAGGAATTCACAGTTTTCAACTTTCTGCTCTTTCTCACTACAAACCTAAATAATAGCACTGAGCACTGCCAGTCTGACAGCTTGCCAGTCAGCCCTGCCATTTCCTCTGCCAAACACAGCACTCCTTCCCTTTCAGACCCACTCTCAATCACATCTCAGGACAGTGGCAGGAATGAAACCAGAGTCTTCTCAGAATATAACTTAAATGGCTTCTCCACCAGTTCCTGGTGGAGACCTTGTTCCCCTCAGAGACCTCATGAGCTGAACCTTCACTGTTCAAATTTTTGTCATTATTCTGGTCTTCCAGACTCCCACAGGAATGACTGGATAAGCTTTGTTTATAGCATTGTTGTGAAACATTCCATCCTGCAGGAAGCTCCTTAAACTGAAAGGTAAACGACTTAAAATAGCTTCAGGATGTAGCTGGAAAAATTCTCTAGCTCCACCAGGAAGTCCCTGAAACTCAACAGATTCACTAAACCCCTCCCTGCCAGAGTAAGCAATAAAATCTAAGCGTCCCCCTCAGATGATTGAAACCAAGCTGCAAAGAAGAATCTCAGAACAGCAAAAGAGGCAAAGAAGACTCTGAGACCAGACTAGTTACCTGGAAGCAGCAGAAACCAGCCAAGCTGGCTGAAGAGGTTAGACCTTATTCAGTTATCACGATGCTGGCCATAAATATTTACAAATATTGTTTCAGCTACTCTAGTTTTTGTTTGTTTTTTTCATTTTTTTTTTAAGAAAAGAGTCACTGCCAAGTGCCAGAATATGATCTGACAAATCCCAGAAGATGTCAGAATCAAGTGCCGTGGAATTTTCAAAGAAGAGGCCCCTTACCCAGCCAGAGCTACTAAGGAAAAATATAGAGCGTTGTACCTTGAGAAATTAACAAGAAAAAATGTAGGCTTGTTTCAAAAGGTATAAGGATGAAAAAGACATCTTGAAAGGCTCCTATCTTAGAGTGAGGACAAGAAGAGAGGCAAGAGCAGCTGTGAGGGTGGGAAAGGCAGAAGACACACTGGAGGACATCTGTCACCTGGGGCACAGAAAGCTTCCTGGAGGGGGATGCGGGGCATGCAGGCCAGAGAGCAAGTTAGAGCGACCTTGGCTAGATCCACAGAAGGCGAAAGGGTCAGCATGTGCCAAGGCCGGTGTTGGGGAGAAGGAGCCGGATACACTTCAGGAGTTCCGTGGTTCGTTATGCTCTGTCCAGGGCCAGACGGAGAGAGGTAAAACTAGATGGCTGGGCAGACGCAGACCCCACTAAGAAGTATAAAGACCATCCAGTGGGTCATGCCAGGCCAGTGGCCTTGAAGGATGTGTCAGAATATTTCTTTTACGAAGACTGCCTGGGCATCTAGTAGAGATAATGCACCGGAGCTGAAGAGAACAGGATCTAAATGTTGACCCCCCCCCCCTCATCGGGGTCATACCATATTGTAGAACAAGTTGAGCAGTCTATTCCTGTTGAAGACAGGCAGGCAGACTTACACTCCTTTTCTCCTGCCCTGCCCACAAACATCATTCCAGCAAGCTCTGCACTCCAAAATGTCACAGAACTCACAGCTTTTCCTCAGCCTCTGTGAAACCACAGTGAGTGCTTCTGCAAGACCAAGAGTCTCAGGTTTGACAGCTGACAGCTGGGAAGCAGGTAACAGACCATACCTGGAGAAGCAAAGGCAAGAGAAGGCCAGTTCATGGTTTTCACGTGTCCCGTTACGACGTTGTCCTTCATAAATCTGCACGACTGAAAATCTAAAACGAATGTTTTGGACATCATCTCATAGACCTTCTGCCCCATGCATGACTCTTCCTCATTCAAAAATTCTAAGAATGCTGTAGATTTTGGTTCCCCGATAGAAAGCATAGGAAAAATGTACTGGACACCTACTTTGTAATGTGCTACGATATAAAACCACACGGAGAAGAAATTCTTCTGTCCCTGTTTTTCAAATGAGAGGGCTAAAAGCAAACATCTCTAGACTGAGATCTAAGCCCATGGCTGCTTGGCTGTATGGTGATATTTTATTTGTACTGAAATGTGGTTTTATTGAATGTTAATAAATAAAGTTGCCTGGGGGTCAGAGCTAATAGCAAGCCATAGCAGAAGTCGGGCGGTGGTGGGGCACACCTTTAACCCAGATTACATGACAGGCAGATCTCTGTGTGTTCAAGGATACAGCCAGCATGGAGAGACACGCCTTTAATCTCAATACTAACCATAGAAGACCTGGAGGTCTGTATAGACAAGCAGTGATGAGGAGGTCATGTGGCTGGGTTTACAACCAATGAGAAGGCAGAACAGAAAGTCAATAAAAAGACAGATACACAGGAAGTAGCTCTCTTTGCTGAGGGGAAGGACAGCAGCGGCAGTAGGGTAAGAAAGGGTTTTTAGCTCTTAGCTACTGCTCTGACCTCTTGGGCTTTTAACTCTGCAATTGGCTCTGTGTTTCTTATTTAATAAGACTGTTCATCTACATGGCTGTATGTCCATATTGTGTATTCTTTGGAACGAGACTATGCCAAGTTCATCAAGGATTTATTTTAGATCCACTCCCTGGCAATTGGGAATATCTTTTATTAGTTATGCGATGCTGATTAACAAACAATCCCAAAGTTCAGAAGCTTAAAAACCACCAACATTTTCTTAGTGTTTCCACCCATCAAGAATCAGCACAGCCTAGTTTGTACCTCTGGTTTGGGTATCTTTGAGTTGTAGTCAAGACATCAAAAACCCTGGTGGGAAGGCTCCCATGGTGGTAGGCTGAGCTCAGTCCCTCACCAGGTTTCCTCACAGCACAACACCTGGCTTCCTTCAGGGGGCAATGCCAAAAGAGCAAGAGAGGCAATGAGTGTCTAGTGCAGATGGTCTTTTTATTACCCAATCCGGGGAGGGGACATCCTGTCTGCCCTACTGTGTTCTATTTGTGAAAAGCAAGACAGCAAGTCCAGCTTACGCTTCAGAGGAAAAGGGGCAGGATGAGACTATCCAAAGTCAGAGATCGCCAGAGGGCAGTTTATAGGCTGCAGACTTTCAGTTTAAAGAACATTGATCAGGTTATCCAAGCTAATTTCCCAAATGGCGAACTGTTTCCTCTTCCTGTGTGGCTGTTTCCTCTGAGTAGAAACATTATCTCCAGGAGGGAGGAGAGAAGGTGCAATAAGACTCCAGAAGCTAATAAAACTTAGAAGGCTCAGAAAGCTCATGAAAGTTACAAGATTCACAAGGCCCCTTCTCAAGCTTGTAAAAGCTGGGGCATAGAAACTCTTCCGCCTACAAGCTGTGCAGGGAGCCCCAGCGATACAGCTTTCCCGAGCTGTCATCCATATGGGAGTGGGTTCTTTAGTAACAGCTTTGTGGCTCCCATGCTCCTATTAGTAACTTCAACCATTTTACTGGTCCCCCAAACTAGGCGAGGGTGGAATTATTTCTCTGGTCTGTCATGGATACCCTATCTGGAATGAACAGACATTTGTTCCCATTTCAAACCTGGGGACAAACCATGTCCATGCTCTTCAGGGGTTGGAGGATTTGGGGAACTTCAGTGACACCTGGGGGTGCTGTTGTACCCGTTTCTTGACGCCTGAGGCACATTCACATTTGTAAAGGCTTGTGTAGTGAACCTATCTGGCACACCAGTGTGTTTGCGAGGGGGGTAGTTTTTCAGTTTGTAGCTACTGAGCCCTCCCCATCTTGCTCTTAAGCGGTTGGGAAGTCCTCCAGCAAGGAGGATTAGAAATGAGTGCTGGCCATTTCTAGATAGAGGAACCATTAGCTGGAAAGTCTTGGGTATTTTGTTGTTGTTTTCAGGTTTATATTTTAAGTGCATGAGTGTTTTGCCTGCATGAATGAATGTGTACCATGTGCATGCCTGGAACCCGTAGAAGTCAGAAGAAGGCATCTGATCCCCTGGAACTGGAGTTCTGAATGACTGTGAACCACCATGTGGGTGCTAGGAACTGAACCCTGGTCCTCTTCAAGAGCAACAAGTACTCTTGACCATCTGAGTCATCTCTCTGGTTCTTGGAAAGACTTGCTAAAGTTCCCTTTGTTTCTGAGTTTTCCTCTCATGCTATCCAGTTCTGTCAGTACCACAGCAGCTGGCAGAGCAGATGCTCCAGAAACATCCTGAAGAGGGAGGGGATAACAAGCAAGTGTGTCCACGGGTTACATTCCTTCAGCCGCTCTTCTGTGCCGTCACCAGGGCATCCAGAGACATACAGGTACAGCAGACAGAACTGCAAACATAGATGAAGCAGTATAAGCAAAATCATAACCACCATAAACACTTGCTCAGTATACCTTTGCCTCACCACTGAGCTGTTCTGATTGGTAAAGCATCTTTCATTGCTCAGACCTCTGTAGCAGCTTCCAAACTGGCCTGTGCTATTCATCCATCTATTCACTCTGCCACTGGACTATCTTTCCGGACAGCAAATCTGTCAAGGTCAAAAAGGCTTGCCTAACTGATCTTGGCGAAAAGCCAAGCCTTTTGGATGGTCTCCAAGACCCTAAGTACCCCTCCCGTTTTGTCTTACCTCCTGTTTGGGCTCCAGTCACACCACACAGGCGGTTACAGGTACCTACGTGAGACTATGATGCCTTCTGCGTCCAGCAGCTAATTCATGCAGCCACTTCCACAAAGAAACATTCTCAAATTGCCCTCTCCAGTCTGGGAAAGGAACTCTGGAGTCCGGGTCAACACATTCCCCTCACAGGATTGGATTGCAGGTGCTTGTCTTCTGTGTCTAAAAAAAAAAAAATGGACACTTTCTGATCTAGAATCTTTGCTCGAAGCCCATCAGAGAGAAGTGAGGTCAGCTAGGACTGTGGAATGGACCTGATGTCAACTCTGGGATTGCAAGCAGGTTGCCCTGGCCAGGAACCTTCGCTTTCCTCAAACGAATGTGAGAAGTACAGAGTCCCTCGCTTTGGCCACGCCCTCTTCCTTATCTCTGAGCTCAAGCTAGTTCGGGAGCAGCCCACCATCAGCGCCTGGAGCCCTCTGAGCAATGATCCTTCCCTCTGGCTTCAGGTGGGCGGGGAAAGGCACCGTGAAGCAGGTGCGGCTTGAAATTGGCTTTGAAAGACGAGTTGGAGTCTGGCTTCAGAAATAAAGTGTGGACATGTATGTGCCTAAGGCAAGGGGTTATATTAAAGCATTCTCTTTCCCCGTCGCTGTTTCCCACACGCCTTGAGTACAGACACTGAAGCTATCTGGTGACGGTGGTGTCTCCTCTCTTCATCCCCCGCCCCCAGAGGCACCCACCCTGGCTCTCCAGGCACGCTTGAATGAATGGGGGAGGACCCATGCGCATGAATGAGCGAGTGTCCAGGCCCGCCAGCCGGCAGATGAGTGAATGGCGTCCGCGCCACTTCGGCCCAAGGGCGCGGGCGCGGGTTCCACTTCCCACTCCCGCCAGCTGGTGGCCTCCAGAAGGTGGCAGAGCCGGCAGCGGCCCGAGCTGGGACGGCCCGGGCGCGGGATGGTGGGGGAAGGGGCGTTCCCGGCGGCCGCGCCTTCCGCGGCTATTGGATTAGTGGCCTTCAGGGATGAGCTCAGCCGGATCGGCTTTCAGCTGCAGCCTCCGGGCCGGCCGGGAAGGCGGGGAGCGGGCGGCCGTGGAGGAGGAGGGGGAGGCAGCGGCTGCAGCATCCAGAGCTGGCCCTGGCAGTCGGCGCGCCCCGCGCACAAAGGCGCCCAGTCCCTAGGGAAGGCGATGAGCGCACCGCAGCCCGGGCCCCGGCCACCGCTGCAGCCATCGCGGCGTGCGTCCGGGGCGCTGGGGAAGAAACCTGGTGCTCCGGGGACCGGCGGCCGAGGTGCGGCCCGTGCGCCCTAAGCGCGGGACTCGCCGCCCTCCAGGTCAGGCGCCAACCCTCGGGGCGGCCGGGGCGCGTGCTTCCGCGCCCCCCTGAGATCGGCGCAGTCGGGCGCTTCACTACCTCCGAGCCCTCTTGCCGCGCCTGAGCGCCAACTTCGCCAAGAACGTCCCTAACTCCAGGGCACCCTGCGGGGAGAGAGGGCGCTGCTGCCGGGCACAAGCCGAGAGGACGCGCCGCTGGCCGGGAAGCCAGCATCCGCGGGGTCGCTCGGACGCCCCTGAGTGGGCAGCAGCGGCAGCAGACCTCTCTCCCGGGAGTTCTGGACCTGCCAGCGCTGGGGATTCCTCCCGGGCAGGCGCTCGCCCTCTCGTTTATGGTAAGTGTTCTCCAGCTCCTACTAAAGGGTGATCGCCGGCCGGCACCGGTCACACCCGGTGCTCTTGGGGTCCCTCTGGTCGCGGTCCGGGGGAATGTCTCTGCGAATTGTGGCATTCCAAGCTGGTTGGTTTGCGCCGGGGCATTGAGGCCAGCCTCTGATACTGTAGGTTTGAAACCCGCTGCTTCTCCGTGTAGTGGAGACAACACAAAAAATTACTCCCAGAGTCACCCGGCTATGTTTCAGTCCTACATCCGTCACTCTCTGGGGTGACCTTGGGCCAAGCACCACAACCTCGGTCTCCTCATCCGGAAGATGGGGGTGATAATTGTGCCCCTTTTACTAGTGTGTGGGGAGGAACTGCAGGGCGGTGCGGAGACCTGCGCCTGGCACTCAGGAAGCACTCAGTCAGGCATTAGCTAGCATTAATATTAGCCTTGTGAGCTCCGGCACATCATCCAACTTCCCAGAGCTGCAGCAGCTGCCTCATCTGTGTGACGAGGACAGTAATTTCTGGGGGTCTGCTCGTCGCTGCGGAAGTAAAGCGCCTCGCACTCACTAGGCGCTGGTGGTGATTAGTATGGTTTATCTCCGACTCCGGGGCAGTGAAGACTGACTGCTCGCGGCCGGTCCCCAGCCTGACTGGGAGACAAACTTGGGAGAGAATAGGGGGCTCAGAGGGTCCTGGGCGAGGGGCTTTGGGAAGCAAGGAGGAAGCCAAAGCCCTGAGTATGGCAAATATGCCCATCCTGATTGAACCAGGAAAAACAAGGGACCCCAAACCTCTGGTTGGTGAGGCCCAGGAAGTGTGACTCCCACCGCCCGGTTGGCCAAGCGCGCGGGCTGCTGAGCCAAAAAGAGAGAAGAGGGCACGTTTGTACGGCTGTCTCTAGAACTCCCGGTGCTGCAGACCCGGGCTTGTTTTCGAATTCTGCTTCCAGCACCAGCCCGCGGGTGTGACCTTGAGCGGGTTCTCTAAGATCCGCTGCTCTTCTGTGCCTTCTCTCCCTACTCTCCTCTCCCCCCCCTTCCCCTCCTCCAGGATTTGGGTGCGAACTCCTCCTCTTGTCCTCCCACTCATCTGCCCCCCAACAGTTGTTGGGCCTGTCTAGATCTAGAAGAGAAGAAGCGGGTAAGGGAAAAGTTCACTCTTCCCACCGTGCCCTGTGGGAAGCGATCATGCCCTCACCTCTGAGCCTTCTGGTTTGTCTCCTCGCTTTGGCACCTCTGCCTTTCAAATAAGGCCTGCAGTTTCTGTTCCCCGGGCTGATGGAGGATCCTTCAAACTCTTCCCTCCAGCCCCTTTCCCAAACCATTCAATATTGGTTTAGGGCTGCAAATAAACCCACTTTGTAGGAAAAAAAAAAAGTCAAAAGTATAATATAAGTATACTTTACAGGAGGTCACAGTTTTTTTGTTGGTGGTGGTGGTGGTTTTTGGAGACAGGGTTTCTCTGTGTAGTTTTGGTGCCTGTCCTGGAACTCACTCTGTAGACCAGGCTGGCCTCAAACTCACAGAGAACCACCGTCTCTGCCTCCCGAGTGCTGGGATGAAAGGTGTGAGCCACCACCACCCAACTGAGGCCACAAGTTCTTGAGATACACACCCCAATTCTGTGTTTAAACTTCCATAGCAAGGGCAGTTAAAAAAGAAAAGAGTAAGCCTTTGCAGCCTGTAAACAAAATTAGCATCACCAGTCACGCCACTCAAATGTCTCTTCAGTTTGCATTTCTCTTTGATTTTAAAGACTGATGCATCCAGTGATATAGAAATAAAATCTGCAAGGAAAAGCGCTTGCCAGAAGCAGTCCAAAGACGTGACAGACTGGGGAAAGAGTCGTTGCTTATTGAAGTGGCTTCATATCTTCCAATTTGGAACAGATTTGGGGTGTGTGCTGGGAATGGAACCCAGGGCTTTGTGCATGCGAGACAAGTGCTCCACCCCTGAGCTACAGCCTCAGCCCCAAATGTGTGAAGAATCTTCAAGACAAGGAAGTGTCCCAAGGACAAAGACTACAGACAATTCACACACAGAGAGTGAAAGAGAAACCACACGAAAACCTGTATGCCTTACCTCACTCAATAAGAAAAATGTGTGCGAAAGCCATACAATTCAACTGTTCAGACATCAGATCAGCAGATAGTAATAACCATTCCCCAGGAAGAAGCTTTTATCCTTAAAAATGTAAACAGACCAAATTCCTCCCTAGTTAGAACTTCCTCAAGGCTGCCAGGAGTGAAGGCTGAGAATGCCCTCCAGGCCTGGCTACCACCGACCCCACCTTCTCTTTCATCATTTGTCTCCCCCACCCCCAGACCCTGGCCTAAGATCTTGGTTTTGCTCCAACACTCCCGGGACTTATTCCTTTCCGGACTCCCACTCCACCCCACCCCACCCCAGATGGTCACAGGACCGGAACCTTGCCATCCTTCATGGAAGCCTGTCCTGGAGACTTCATTCATGTCCCAGGATGTGGCTATGGCTCAGGCCCGAGGCAAGGTCTTTGCCCCTTGAGGAGAAGGCTCAGTGCAACTCACCATGCTCCAGTTTGTTCATTTTTTTTCTAAGCTGTCTGGCTCATTGCCACACATCGGTGCTCCTGAAAGAGCCCTCTTCTGTTGGCACGGTAACAAAAGATCTCCAGGAGCTCCCTAGATAGAACAAGAAACTGGATGTGGAAAATCAGGAGGGTAGAAGGACCTAGGTCTAAGCACCTAGTCTTTCCTAGTAATCATTAAAAAAAAAAAAAAAAAAGGATACTTAATGTATGCACTTAACTTGTGTGAGCATGATCATTCATACTTGGCAAAAAGATCAATAATAAAAAATTAAAAATCTAGCAGCACATTTAAATAAAACATGGTCCTTACATGAGCTGACTGGCTTTCCTGCTGCTGCTCAGTTACAGGCGTCTGTTCAGAGGCTGCAGGAAGCAGCTGTCTGGCCCATCCTTTGGGAAAGACCCCAAATGAGCTGTCGTAAACTTTGTGGAGCGTTGATTGCACAAGATTCTTGTTTCACAGGTTGAATGTGAAACTTAATCCATATTTTAAATGTATATGTCAGCTGTGAAAAAAAATTCTTGTTGGTAAAAACACAAATTCTTGAGTCCAACAAGCATTTCTTCTTCTAATTTTTTTCTCTCTCGCCTTACAGCCCACGCTGGACTAACTCATAGTGTATGTAGCCTAGGCTGGCCCCAAACTCTCAATCTTCCAGACCCCTCCAGGTGTGTGCCATCACACCTGGCTCTGATAGGTACTTCTTAATGCAGACAGGTAGTGTGCACAGGACTAGTCTAGAAGACGGAGTGGGGAGGGGAGAGGGGGAGGCAATGAGCTGGGAACTGGTTAGTCTTCTAGAAAGTAGCAGATGATGCAGGAGACATCCGTGGGACTAGATTGTTCGGATGACATCGTGGGACAGAGAGCTGGAGGGAGGGTGCCATGGTGGGTGCACAGAGGAGTGAGAGAATGTCAGTAGGCAGTGTAGGTGAGCAAGTCCCCGAAGCTTGGGGTAAGAAGGGGTAACCTGACTTAAGAGCCTGGTATCACTGGAGAAAGACCATCAGGAGAGGCTGACTGACTGTGAAGCCCTTGGCTATCAGCTCAAGGGGTGCATGTTTGAATGAGCAGGTGATGGGCAGCTTGATTGGATTTAGCCTCTTGGCAGCAAGGTGGGTGGGTTAGAGTTCCAAGATGAGAATCACAGGCCCTCCCTTGGAGACTGCTCCAGGAATCCCGCTAAGGTGGAAACCAAAGGGAAGTAGAAGGCATTGAGTGGGAGTGACAGGCAGAGAGGAACCTGGATTATGGAGATGGAAGAGGCTGAGCTCAGCCCAGGACATGTGATTCGCAGATGTGCCGCAGTGTTGGGAAGGTGGACGTGTGCTCAGTGGAAAGCTTAGAATGGAAAGAAGCACTACGGAGTCACCCACAGGAGCATCTAGAATGACCAGAGGCTAGGTGAGGGAGGGCAGCAGGGCTAGAGACATCTGCAGAGGGATGGAAGGACAAATTTTAAGAAAGGATGCACAGAGAGGAGGGGAAAGAGTCTAAGATGCTGCTTTGAGGTGTTGCATGTATCAGACAGGCAGGACAGTTGGTGTGGACACTCTGCTTCTCTGAGTGCCATGCATTCATTACATGCAGGAGTAGTGCAGAGCAGTGCCAGCATCGCATGGGTTATGACCCTGTGAATTGTGTTTATGATGGACGGCACCTCTGCCTTTTCCAGAAATGCGTGAGCGTGGCCCAGTTAGCTGGCCTATAAAGATATCCCACCTGTTAGCCACAGTCTCTGCAATACGTGAGGGAATAATACAAGTCCTAGGGATGGAGCACTTCTCACAGGCAGAGTCCTCCTGTCTGCCTTCTCCTGAGACCCTTCTTCTTTCCAAGACTGGTGTATGCAGCACACCCAAAAAGATGCCCCAGGCTTACCAGAGGAGTTCCCAAGTCCCCACTGCAATCTTCTAGACTAACCCTGATGCTTGAATGGTCCTGCTTTTTCTTTCAGGAAACCTGTTTTCAGACAAGCGCTTATGTCCAGTGAGTTATGCTCACCTTAGGGGATAAATAAGAGGTTAGACATGCAGACTACTGGGTTCTTTTAAAAGATGTTTTCCTAGACGGTCCTCAGCCTCTTTTGTCATTCTTTGCCCCAGCTTGAACCAATGCTGGGCCTCACAGAGGACAGCTGTATTACCAAACCAAACCACGGGTACCCAGGGCAGCTACACCACTAACCAGGACTGCACATGGTCCCACTGGATCTGACCTATGTCTCTTTCAAATGACCTTGGAGAGCATGCTGGCCTGGTCACCACCACCCAGCAAGCCTCCTGCCTCCCAGCACCCGCTCTCCTTGCTGGCTGACAGCTGAGCTTTTATCCCAGGAGCCTCTGACTGTGTGGGAGGAGGATTCCCATGGAAACCCCAGGAGGAGGGGAGGCTGGGGAAGCCTCATTGATTGAGCTCTAGGAAGATGGGAGCGGCAGGAATCAGGAGTCACCTGGACTGGACAGATGGCTGCTTTTGTGAGTGCTGGGGGAGAAAGGCTGGCCTGGCCAGTTGTAGAGTGAGCTCCCTGTGTGCATTATGGGAAAATCTAATGGACATCTGTGATTAAAGCCCTGGGGGTTCCATAGTTTATTCGCTGCTGGTAGGTTCATTCTGAGTGATCATCTTTTAATAAAATACCTATCCAATTTAGTGTCCGTAGCAAGAAAAGCTTACAAATAGTCCATAGGCTCCTGGACCAGGCAGGTCTCATTAACCCTGAGGTGGCCGTCTGGAAGAGTCTGAGGTAGCATGATGCCTTACTCATTTATTTACATTGCAATTGCCAAGTCATCCACCCACCATTTTCTCTGTACCAGACCCTTGTAGATGAAGTCCTAGGAACTCAACCTGGGCACCTCAGCTCCTGTTCTGGAGGTGTCCCAGTCCGGCTCCTCATGTTAGGTGCTGTGGTGGGGACAAGCACAGGGCCTCTGAGAGCCTGGAGCCAGTCGGGGGAGGTGTTGGTCCAAGAGTTGTGGAATTTCTCAGATAGCACATGGGGGAGGGAAGCAGAGACAGGGAGGGACAGGGAGATGGAGAAAGGGGTTCAGTGAGGGTTGTGGGCCGGGAAGGTACGTTGAACATCCCAGGAGGGTGAAAGTTTGAACCGTCTCTTAAAATCCTTAGGAGGGTGTAAGCAGAAAGCACGGTCCAGTCTTGCTTGTTATTATAAATGAAACTTACCATCTACTAAAGGAAGTTTAGTGATGTCAAATGGCCTCGCTCTTTCAGTCCGTCATCATTCACAGCTGTCACTGGTTCTGACCCCTCTGGGGTGCATTTCCCTAGAGGGGCGTAATTGGATTGCATATGTTCCTCTAGCTGTGGATCCCTAGGGGGACATCATTACCGCTAGTTAAAGGAAGGTATGAAACTTGCCCTGGTCCCTGACCTCAGCAAAGCTAAACCCCAAGGCCACACTGAAGGGAGGGCATGTCACTCAGCCACCCCATCACCGAATGCCTACAGTCATTAGGGTCCTTGTAGACAGACCTCTCCCCTCTTAAGCCCAGGCAGCCAGACCTTTTGAGACCGACTTGACTGTGGAAAGTGTGATATAATATGCAAAGCACTGAGGCTTTTGGAGCAGTGTGGGAAGGCTGCTTCACGGTGCCTCATTGCCCTGCTGAGTAGTAACACCCACCAGGGTCCCGGAAAGGGCCATCAGCAATCTGAGTTTTTGTTTTCCTGCTCGGTCATGATTGAAGCCTCCGAATGAAGCAAGCGGATGCTCTAGATAATGTCTTTAAGCATCGCCGTTGGAGCATGGCATAAACATTCAGTTTGGTTTGGGAAGTGGATCCGGTGCTCTCTGGTGTGCTTCGGTGTGCCTGCTGCTTATTGGGCTTATTCCCACCCCAGGAAGTTAGGTTTATTGTTACGTCCTGTGTGCCTGGCCATGGGCCACACGCTGCAATAGGAAAGAGAGAACAAATGTGGTTGGCTAGAGGGAGGGGGGAGGGACTAAGTGTGGCAGAGTCATTGCTGTGTCCCCAGCTCTCCGCTACAGAGTGCCTGGCACACAGCGGGCATTTCCCAAGTGTTTGTTGAATGAATAAATGAAGCAGAGGAGGTGTAGAGCAGTATCTGTGGAGGAGACCAGCAGATTATAGTCAAGAACCAGCTGTTCGGAGAAGATGGCATGTCCTGTGCTCCGTGTCCTCCGTGGTGCCCTTCCTAGCTCTTTCCTTGCTCCATTCTCCGAGAGAGCCTCTCTGAGCTGGGTGCCTCCTCACAACAGCCTACCTGTGTTCCTGCCCTGTGTGTGGTCCCTGCATTTCTCAAGACAGGAGGTGCGTCTCGGAGGACACAGAAGTGTAGAGATAGCTTTTGTTTCTGGGTTGGTGGCCTTAGCAAAAAGCAGATGACCAGGTCCAGAAAGATGTCCCTCCGGACTAGTCTGGGGTGTACAGAAGTTGGAGCAGGCCTCTAGAGACTCGGAGGACCAGGGCAGGTTTCCTGAAAGAGGTGGAAGAAGTCACCATGCTAGGACCCCGCCTCCAAACACCTCCACACTGTGAATTCTGGGCATTCAGAACAGACATTCACTCCCTAGCAGAATGCTACAGCAATGGCAGGGGGCACAGACAACTTAAGGACCCTTGTCCTTCCCAGGATTCCTGATGAGGAGGCTACTGATAACAGTTCCTGCCGCCGTTGTGGAGGCAGGAAAGGCAAAGAGGGAGTCAGCAGCGCTTTAGTGATGAGTCTCAGAAGTGAAGTCCTTGCCCAGGGCCCAGATAGGCAGAATCCAACCAACCTAGATCCCTGGCCTGCGTTATGTCGTACGGCTGCTGGTTTTCTTTAGTGCCTTGACCTTAATGCACATGAAGACCCTGCACCGGGGAGCAGTGAAGGGACAGTCTGTTTATATGCCCACCTTGTTATACCCCGAATGTCAGGAGCCCTGTCTGCCACTCACAGGGATAAGAACTTGGAGGGAGACTCTGCCAGAATGACCCAGCATGGAACAGTCCAGAGCTGGTAAGGAGCTGTCCCAGGGAATACTCTGGGACATCTGCAAAGTTGTCATGCTGTGTAAGTGGATATAACTGGGGGGAGGGGGGGATCAGTCATGCAGAATGGTGACAATGACCTAGAGGAAACTGTTCTAGACAGTATGGAGGACGATGTGATAGCCCAGGCTTGCCCATCCAGCTACCCTAGGCTTGCTGTTCAACTAGTTATGTGACCTCGGTTCACATTATGCCGTGTCTCTGAAGCTGGGTCCTCCTTTGAATGAAGGAGCATGCTGTCTGCCTCATAGTGCCTGTGGGAAAGCTGGCAGACTGACTGGCATCTGTACCATCCTGGGTTTTCCACAGCATCCACAGGCTTTATCTTCAGAGCTTCATTCAGTGGCCTCTCAGGGCCTCTTTGTGGGAACTCTGATCCTGCTACACATTGCCTGATTTCAGTGGCTCTCTGGAGCGTGGAGCAAATGTATATGACCCACTTAATCTTGTATCTTTCATGCCTGCAAATCTAGTACCTAATAGGCGGTGCTGACAGCTGGTGGTCTTGGCCACAGCTGTGGTGGCCTCTGTATGCCATGGTGGCTGGATCGGGAATCACTTTCCTAGTGCTGATATTTGAGGGTAGTGATGGAGAGGCAAGAGAGATGGGAAGCCGATGAGGCTCTGAGTTCAGGATGGGACCAGCTCTGCCATCTTTCAGCTGTGTCGTTTTGACTGGGCAGCATCCCTCACCACTTCAGTTTCCTAGACTAATTATTATAGGTACATAAGGTGTCTTCTAATGAACTGTAAAAGTGCCAGGTTGCAGCTCTCTTGCCTCCCAGCTTCCACCGTTGGCCAGTCTGTATAGACTCACAGATGTGTCCTGGGACCGTGTTGGGTCCAGGAATTACATCCCCCTATTCAGGCCCCGTGCTTCCCACACAAAAATCCGTGTTATCTTTTACAGTGTGGTTGGGGCTCAAGGGCTGGGTAAAATCAACAGGAAGAGTGGGAGGACAAAAGCAAGCTGGCTTCTAAAATTGCCCTGGGATATCTACTTTGCTGCACTCGGGCCCATCTTTTTTTTTTTTTTTTTTTTTTTTTTTTGGTTTTTCGAGACAGGGTTTCTCTGTGTTGCGTTGCTCCTTTTCTGGATCTTGCTCTTTAGACCAGGCTGGCCTCAAACTCACAAAGATCCTCTTGCCTCTGCCTCCCAAATGCTGGGATTAAAGGCATGCGCCACCACCACCCGGCTCGGGCCCATCTTTTATCCCATTCTCCCTCCTCGAACTCTTCCCTCCACAATAATATTCCTTGTCCGTTAGATTCCGTCTGTCTCTTCCATTCCAGTGCACTCTTTTCCTCATAGTGTTCTGTAAGATGTGTACATTTTTTTTTCAGTGCTGTGACAGAATACTTGACAAGGAACATGAGGGAGAGTTTATTGGAGGTTCTAGTTCAGGGGCCACAGTGCAGCATGGTGGTGAAGAGTAGGCTGCAGGAGTGGGGAGGGGCTGGTTACTCTGCATCAGCTGCCAGGAAGTAGAGACTTGGGGAAATATCAAGGAAAGAGCAGGAAGATGCCAAATCCTATCGCTCCAGGCCCAGCCCCTGGAACTCATGCTGAAATCATCTGGGCTCCAAAGAGCTTAGGCAGCCCAGCCCTCCAGGTCTGCCACCTTCAACACACACAGCCTCTCTCCTAGGCCAGATCTACTCTATACCTGCAGCTTTCCTCAGCAGATGTCCCATAATTCTGACATCTCTAACATCCTGGGTTCTCCAGGGCAGCATAGATTTTTTACCTTCGAAGCTTCATAGTGGTGGACTCCCAGGGCCTTCTTTCGGGAACTCTGACCCTCCCATGCGTTGCCTGGTTTCAGTGACTCTCTGGAACCATAGAGCAAGCCTCTGTGATCTTCAATGCCTGGTTCAGTACCTCGTGAACCAAATAATACTGCCAACTTGAGATGTAGCCTGGTCACCTTGGTCACAGCTGAAACGGCCTCTGTAATGCCTTGTGAGATCTGGAACTGCTTTCCTAGGAAGTAAACGGCCTCTGTAATGCCTTGTGAGATCTGGAACTGCTTTCCTAGGAAGTTGTCTGGATCAGGGAATCCCTTTAGATGCCTTCTTTGTTCAGGTTCTCTCCTTTCAATTCAAGTTGGGGTGTTTGATGAGGGGGGGTCTTGTCTGCATAGATCTTTCCTATTGTCCTAGTATAGAGCAGGGGATTTCTCTCTAATGGGGTGAACCTCATTCACGATCACAGCCTCCCCTTCTGCATCTGCCTGGTAAGCAACTTCCAACCTCCTCATTGTCTTAGTTTCTTCTCAATTGCAGTAACCAAACACCGTGACTAAAGGGAAGCACTTAGCTGGCAGTGGTGGCACACGCCTTTAATCTCAGCACTTGGGAGGCAGGGTCAGGTGGATCTCAGTGAGTTTGAGGCCAGCCTGGGCTACAAAGCAAGTTCCAGGACAACCAGGATAGAGAAACCCTGTCTCGAAAAAACAAAAACAAAAAAAAACAAAAAAAAAAAAAAGAAAAGAAAAGAAAAAAAGAAAGAAAGCATTTAATTTGGGCGCGAACTGTTCCTGAAAGTTGGTTCATTATGACAGGAAGCATGGCAACAGGCAGGCAGGCATGGCAATGGAGCAGTAGATGAGAGCTGACCTCTGATCTATAAGCAGCAGGCCGAAAGGGGGAGAGGAAGAGACTGGGAATGACATGGATTTTTGAAACCTCAGAGCCAGCCCCCAGTGACATACTTCCTCCAACAAGACCACACCTCTAATCCTTCCCAAACAGTTCCAACAATTGGGGGTTGGGAGGGTGGGCAAAGCATTCCAATATATGGGCCTATGGGAGCTGTTCTCATTCAATCTACCATACTCACTCACTTACTAGCCAGATGGCACATTTGAAAACCACTTTTCTGCTCCATAGATGCTAACTTTCACTACAGACCTGGATAAGACTGGTTAGTTAGTAGTGATGGTTCCACAGCCCGAGTGTTACCTCCCCTCAGAGTTTCCTCTGCCCAACGCATTAGTTGGTTACTTTAAAATCAGCCTCACTCAAGTTCTCCGGACAGGGGCATAGCGAAGCCATGTTCTTTGCTAGAATAACACACATGTGACTTCTAACCCAGATCTCAATAGGATCCTTGTTCTGCCCTGACACCTTAGGAGCTGGGCCTCCACGGCCCACATTTCTCTCAGGATTCTGGCCTTTCAAACTCCCACCAGAATACTTTGCTAAGTTCTGCTTATAGTGTTCTGAAGTGGTTTTTTTTTTTTTGGTAACCCAGCCTTCCAAACTTTTCTATTTTTCTCCTTCAGACAAATCCCAAAATTTGTCTGATTTATCACACGGCCAGATTTGTCACAGCAGTGGCCTCACTTCTCACTGCCAATGTCCTGGATTAGTTCCGCTTTGTCGTTGTGTGGCAAAACACTTAACAAGAATCAACTTAAGGGAGGAAAAGTTCAATTTGGCTTACAGTTCATAAGGATACAGTCTGTCACACAGGAGAAGGCAGGAACAGGAAGCCAGCGGGTCACATGGCATCTGTAGTTGGGAAGCAGAGTGGATAGGCAGTGGAATCGGGCTGTAAAACCTCAAAACTCACCTCCCGAGACATTTTCTCCAAAGGGTTCTGTCTCCTAAAGATTCTACACACTTCCCAAATAGGGCTGCCTGGGACTCAAGTGTTCACGCACACACACAGGAATGGGGGACATTTCACATCCAAGCCACAGCAGGTAGGTTGATCATTTAGTTAAATCTGTCTTCTGTTTGCTTTTCCTCATTATTTTACTGTTGAAACAAATGTATAAAATGTTGTGCACAATTGAGAATATAGCTAAATACATGGGGAAAGGGAAATTGCTAGATTAGGTACATTTGCCATTTTGAAAGATGGAGTTAATTTACCACGCACTGAGTTGACCACAATGCATTCAGTTCTGTGATGTACAGGCTGTCAGCTTTTCTACACCTCCTGCAAGGAGCCATTCATCTTCTGGATCTTAATAATCTGATACATAAAGGAAATGGCTTTCCACTGCAGTCAAAAGTTGTTTCTTGCTGGGCAGTGGTGGTACAGGCCTTTAATCTCAGTACTTGGGAGGCAGAGGCAGGCGGGTCTCAGTGAGTTTGAGGCCAGCTTGGTCTACAAATCGAGTTCCTGGACAGCCAAGACTGTCACACAGAGAAGTCCTGTCTCAAAAAACAACACAACAACAACAACAATAATGAAATGCATCTAAATGTGTTAGGTTAGGAGTTGATAAGGTAAGTGGTAAAGTTTGGTTAGTGTACAGTTTTGGTATTCCTCAAATTGAGAAACCGATTTAAGATTTAATTACAAGTGTTACTTTCTGAATAAGTTTAGACTTATAGAAAAACTAAACCAACACTTACCTGGCTGCATGAGGCCCTGGTTCAGTCTTCAGCATGAGAGGAGAGGAGAGAGAAAGCGGTGTGGGGGAGGGGAGGATTAAACAGAGAGGTTTCATTCACTGCCGCCACAGACATAGTCATCCTTCTTTACAGATAGTTCTTACACGGGTATTACAGAGTCGTCACAATCAACGAACCGATATTGCTGCATTATTGTTATCCAAATGATTGTTTGTTTTGCCTACAGTCCTTTTTTTGGTTCCAGTATTCCAACAGGGAACCCATCCTTTGTTTGGTCCTTATGTCCCCTTGGGCTCCTCTTTGCTTGTCACCAACTCTCGACCTTTTCTTGTTTTCAATGACCTTGACAGTTTGGAGGAGTGCTGGCTGGTTGGGCATCTTGGGTCCCCTGCCCCACCTACTGGAATTTGTTCCGTTATCTTTACGATTAGAATGTGCTTCTGTGCTGGGGGAGAAGGAAGCACAGAGAAAGTGCCACTTCCTTATGCACACTGAGGGCAATATGACGGGCTTGTGTAAGAGGTAATAATTGCTACTAGAAATCACAGTGTGATTAAACTGGATTAGTTATTGGTTTACTTTTAGTTTTGTGACATCTATCCCTCTCTCCACAAAAAAGAACTAGCTCTTGGGTTTTCTCTTAACCCTGTTATTTTTCTACCTAATTCTGGTGCGGGGTCCGGTGAGATGGCTCACCCAGAAGGTGGAGGTCCATGCCACCAAACCTGATGACCTGAGTTCAATCCCAGGACCAAGTCGTGGAAGGAGAGAACTGATTCCCTTAAGCTCTCCTCTGATCCCCACATTCTCACCTTGGCGAGCATGCCCCTCACCCCAAAATAAATGAAAAACTGTAAAAAAAAAAAATTGTTACTGTTAGCACATTATCTATGGCTTCTTCTTCCTTGTGTCAGAGACATCCCACAGATTTAATAGACGGATTTTTGTTACTTTCTTGATACCATACATTTGTATATGAAATGTTAAAGTCTGAATTGTTTAAAGAAAATCTAAAAAATGCTCAGTGACCGGATTTTGTGATATCCCCCACCTCACCCCTGTTACCAGATACTGTCATATTCACTTTCTGAAGCTTTATTTGTGGCCTAATATGCAGGAAAAGTTTTTTAATAATTTATTTATTGCATGTGCATTCATGCTTTGCCTGTACGTATGTCTTTGTGAAAGTGTCAGACCCCTGAAACTGGAATTATAGGCAGTTATGAGCTGCCAAGCAGGAAAAGGTTTTAGTGGTTCCCTGAACACCTGAAAGAACGTGCATTCTTTGCTTTTGAGACACAGAACACAAATCCACACATCAACTAGATCTAGCGTATGACGCAGGCTTTGCCTTTTCGTTGTCTATATTACATTTGGTCAACTGACCACTCGTTAGCTGGAAGATGGGAATTAAAATCACCTGCCCTCAAGTCCCTCTAGCTTTGCTCTGAATTATGGGCTCCATCTGACGTGTTTGATCTTTAGCTGTGGATCATATTCCTTCATTACTGCAAGACATTCTCCTTTGCTTCATTTAAAACTTCTGCTTTGAAATCCACTTTACTTGCCTCGTGCTGAGGCTATTCTAGGTATGGACTTCCCATAGCTGGCAGTGTGTCTGTCCTTCCACTGTTTCTGGCTCTGACTCACTTTGTTTTGGGATGGCTCTCCTGTGTTGTCTGTGGCAGGGGATTTTGTCTGGTTCCTGGTTTTAGTCTTTGCCTTTGAGTAGATTGTTATGGCTGTTCGTTGACATGGCTACTACTTTGGTCTTAGTTTTTACTATCACGTCTTATGTCTTTATGTCTTCTTGCTTCAATAGCTTTTTAAAACAAAACCCTCCGGGGTACAGTCTGTTTTACTTTGTGCCGCCTCCCTTCTGACAGTTTAGAAGGTTTGTGCTTTATTGTTAGTTGGGGAAGTTATCTTTAGAATAACTATGTAGAATGAATTTAATCTTTTGTTTAGACTGCCTGCCTTCTAAAATGAGTAACTGCAAAGATTGTTTACCGATTCGATCACAGTTTCTAGCTGCTTTACGGCAGCTGCTTGAGATGACGGCTTCTCTTGAGTTGCCTTTTTTTTCCTTTTTTTTCTTCTTTGTTCCTCTGATAGGATCTTAGCATTTTTAAATGACATGGCTTCTCTTGAGTTGCCTTTTTTTCCTGTTTTTTCTTCTTTGTTTCTCTGATAGGATCTTAGCATTTTTAAATGACATGACTTTTCTTGAGTTGCCTTTTTTTCCTCCTTTGTTTCTCTGATAGGATCTTAACATTTTTAAATGGCATTTACTCATTTTGTGTTTGTGGGGTAGGGGAAGGGTGTGAGTGTCACATTGTTCACGCAGAGGTCAGAGAACAACTTGGGAATTGGTTCTCTTCCATCTACCTTGGGTCTTGGGATCAAACTCAGGTCTTCACACTTGGCGACAAGCACCCTACTGGCTGAGCTGCCCTCCGATAGCTCCTTCACTTCGTCCAGGTATGGTTCTCGCTGATCGAGGCGCGCTGTCCTGGATTAGGATTTTGCAGACGGTATGTGCAGAAGAAGTGCTGGAAATTACAAAAAGGGCGCAGGATTGCTGGTTCAAGGGGTGATGATTTCTTTTGGAAGTTGCTTCTTTTCAGTCAGCAGAGACCTGTAGCTATGAGCTTCTCTCCTCCCTGCCCTGCCTCCCCTCTGCTGCCTGTGAAGAAGGCAGGTTGTGGTTTCCTCTGTTAGCCTGCCTTCCCATTCCCTCAGAGGCCAAAGGCAGCTCCTGACACCAGACTGCACATCCTGTGCCCAACGCTCTTGACTTAGACCATTGGATTCTTCCTTCAGGAATCCCAGCCGCTGGTCTGCTCTGCAGGCTTTCCCACAGCCCTGACCTGCAAGGTGCCTTCTCGAGGTGTTTTGGACCAGCTTTGATCTTGGCTGCTCCGGGCCGCCTCTGACTGTGTTTGGCAGCCTTTCCCTCCTAAGCTGGGGTTTGGGTTACAAATGTGTCCGGTTTTGCTGAAGAGGACCTTTGCATTTCTAGTTCTGTTTCTCCTTGATTTTGGGTGATTTCAGATAAGAACACGAGTAGTTTTATTCTGCCGCCTTTAAACTATGGAGTGTTGGGAATTTTTGTGATCGAGTATTCTCTCAGACCAAACATTACCCAGAACGTTTCCAAATAGAGTTGATAGCAGTTGCAGCGGAGGCCTGACAACAGAAAGAGAGGAACATGGGGGCCGAGACTAAAAGCAGAGGGTTAAAAAAGAAATCCAAAACATGTGTGTCTATGCTGAGTGGCACGGGGGTCCTTCCTTCCCTTCTGCCCTTTCGTTGGGGTATGCTTCTGTCTGGGTGGGGTGTTAGACGTTCCTGTCTGTGTCAAAACACCTGAGAAAACAGCCTAAAGGGAGAAGGATTTGTTTTGGCTCACAGTGCCAGAGTTTCAGTTCCTTGTGGCAGATCTGATGGCAGAGGCCAGGAGCACACAGGGAATGCCTGTACAAGTACTGGAGGTGCACCTGTCCACCCTCCTAGGCACTTCTCAGTCCAGTTAAGTTGACACTCAAGATTATCGTGGGTGGAGATGGCTCAGGTTTAGGTAAAGTGTTTGCCGTACAAATGAAGGACCCGAGCGTGATCCCCAGAAGCTATGTACAAAAGCCAGGCATGGTGGTTTGTACATATAATTCCAGCCCTGGGGAAGTGGAAAAGGTGAGGATCCCTGGGATTTGTTGGTCAGCCAGCTTAACCTATTCAGTGACTTCCAGGCCAACGAGAGACCCTTATTTAAAAAATAAGGCAGATGGCACCTGAAAAATACATTCAGGGTTGCCTTCTGGGTTACTTACACACATATGTGCATATGCACGCGCATACACACATGCACCTGTACCTACAAACACACACACACACACACAGGTGTGTGCACATACACTCAAGAAAAAGAACTAACTATCACAAGTTCACCTCTTATCAATTAACATGCCAGCTACAACGTTTCACCTCTGGCTCCCGAAAGGCCCAATTCTGTCTCATAATGTCCTAAAGTGCATTTAGTCGCTCTTGTGTATCCCCAAAGTCTCAACAGTTGCAACATTGTTCAAGTCCAGATTATCCTCTGAACCCCCATGCACACATTCAGCCGTGGGCCCCTGCAAAATCAAAAACAAGTCACATGCTTCCAAGATACGATACCACAGACTAAACATCCCCATTTCAATAGACAGCGCTGGGGAACAGGAAGGACAGAACCGAAACAAGACTGAAACTTCAGAGGGAAAATGTGGGGTATGAGGCGTCATAATGTCAGCTCTGGAAGGCCCCAGCACCCTTGGTCCTATGACCAGGTCATTTGTAGATCACCTGGCCTCTCTGTTGGCTGTCTCTGCTCAGTGCCCGCTGCCTTCTTCAGCAGACATCCCACCTTCCTGCCATCTCTGGCTTCTTCACCTTCACAGTTTCATGCATCCCCCTCTTGGAAGGTTCACTTGACTTTTCTGGGACTCCCTTGCCTGCAGGGATTCCACATCTGTCATAGGCTGTCTAGCCACCTAGGCCTTCCTTTGTAATTTAGGTTTAAGCCTCCATGATCCAGTAGTTCTTGCATTCTGCATGCCTGCAAAACCAGCATGGCGGATAATGCTGGATTTGCCACCTCCTCAAGCAATAGCCAGAGCATCTTGGGTCATGACTGAAGTGGCCTGAGTGCCTTAATGATTGAAAACAGAGACTATTTCCTAGGTACCTGGTGCAGGCAGGGTATCCTGGAGTTCTCTTCTTGGGGCAGAGTCTTTCAAATAAGTGAAAACCTTCACACTCTTGAGCCAATTCCCCAGATGCTCTCAAGGCATCTTTCTAGTTGTCCTGATGCCCTTCTTTAATGGTACTAACCCAGTGTTTCTCAATCTGTGGGTCGCAATGCCTTTCCCACAGGGGTCTTATATCAGATATCCTGCATATTAGTTATTTACTTTTGTTGTTACTCCGTAACAGTAGCAAGATTACAGTTATGAAGTAGCAATGGAAATAGTTTTATGTTTTTTGGGGGGGAGGTCACCACAACATGACAAACTGTTTTAAAGGGTTGCAGCATTAGGAAGGTTGAGAACGGCTGCTCTGATCTCTTTAGAGGCCACACTGCTGGGGGTTCTGTATTTGTTACTTTTCTCGTTGCTATGGAAACCCGGAAGGAAGCACCTTAAGGGAAGGGTTTGTTACAGCTTGATACAGTTGGTCATGACGGAGAAGGCTGGACGGCAGGACTGTGGGGCAGATCACACCCATGCTGAGAGATGAGCAAGAGAAGAATGCTGGCTCAGCTCACCTTTTTGTTCAGGCCAGGGCCCCAGCTTATGGGATGGTGCTGCCCACATTTGAGAGTGAGTCTTCCTACTCCAAGCCAGCCCAGAAGCTCCCCCACAGCACGAGCAGAGGTTGGTCTCTTAGGTGGCCCTGGGTCCTGCCAAGTTGACAGTCAGTAGTACCCATCCCAGTATCCTTTTAAGGGTTAGGATCTTCTCGCTGTGTATTTTGCTCCCAGACCTCACTGTGAATCTGGTCGAAGAGCCAAACTTAGTCATATCCTGAACACAGGGCTGCTCTGAGACTCCCTCCCCCAAATTCATTCATTCTTCACCTTTGAATTCAGCCTCTGTGAAGTCTCAGGACATGGGCAAAATGTGCACAGCTTCTTTGCCAGAGAGTAACACAGATGGTCTTGGTTCAGTTCCCAGGAGACATTGTTCTGCCTGGAACTGGATGAGATGCCTTTACTGTTCATTGGCATTCCTCTCAGCACCCTGGTGTCCTAAGGTCCCAGAATCACCCATTAAGCTGTGCTTATAGCATTCTAGGATATCTCTGGCTGGCTTCTGCAAACTCTTCTGAATTCTCCCGACAAATTAGTTCCGTGCGTTTCTGTACCACATCTCAGCATCAGTTTTCTGCGTTTGTCATCCTTTGTGCTCTGACAAAATGCCCGAGGGAATGACTTAAAGAAGAAAGGCTTTTAGGGGCTGGAGAGTTGGCTCAGTGGTTAAGCCTACTGACTGCTCTTCCAGAGGATCTGGGTTCAATTCCCAGCACCCACGTGGCAGCTCACAACTATGTGTAGCTCCAGTTCCAGGGGACCTGAGACCCTCACGCAGATATACAAGCAGGCAAAATACCAATGGAGATAAAATAAAAATAGAAAAAAAAAAAGAAGAAAGGATGTATTTTCCTTGCAATTGCAGAGGTTTCTGATTAACATGGAGAAAAGGGCGTGGCCCAGCACAGCAGCTCACTTCGTGGTGATGGCGGCCAGGAAGGTTGAGAGAACATGCTACAGTGGGCAGCTTTCTCTTTTCCTCCCTTTATTCCATCTGAATCGCCAGCCTATGGAATGGTGCTGCCCACATTTAGGGTGGGCATTCCACCCTCGGTTAACTCTTTCTGGAAATGTCCTGGTTCAGATATACCCAGAGGCGAGCTTTACTAATCTCCTGGGTGCTTCTTGAGTTGACAGTGAGGACTGGCCATTAGGAAGTCACAGATAGGCAAGACAGAGCGTGGCAGCATCCTGTCTTCTTGTCTGTCTTGGGGAAGTCGTCCTGAGCCAAGCTGCTCTCAGGCTAGGGAAGAAGAAGAAGAAGACACACCCCTGTCCTCTGCCAGCTGTGGGAGTCAGGTGGGGCAAAGCTCAACCTTCCTCTTCCCACATTTAGGGCCATCTAAGCACCCCAAGACCCCAGGAGCCTGAGTGACCTTACTGTGGCCAGTCCTTCCTCCTCCTGGAAAACCACCGTCTTGCGTTAAGGCATACTGACTGGGATTAATGTTGTCAATGATGTTTCTATACCCAGGGAAAACACTGGTGTATCCAAGAGAAATAATCCCCTGTGGGATGCCTGGAGGCAAGAGGACACCTGCCTCCAGAGTCCCAGATCTGAGTTTTATCGTATCATCTTTTAGATTCTCATACCACCTGGAGGGAGGTGTTTCATCCCATCTTACAGAGGAGGAAAGTGGAGTCCAGGAGAGGCTTCCGATAGAGAGGGATTTGTATCAGCGTTGTCCGGCTCCACAGTTTGGACCGACCAGCTCTCTTTTCCTCTTTCTCTGCCATTTCTTTTCCTGTGGTGACAGCACACCGTCCTCAAATAGTTGCTGGAATCCTTGTCCCTGGGTGACCCTGCTGGACACTTGCTCTGTGTCTTGCTTCCCAAACCTGGTTACATTTTAAGATGTTTTTTTTAAAGCTCCAGACAACTGGAGCTCCAAACCCATGAGCCACATGCTAAGTGTGTATGGCCCCATGTCTCAGCACTCCAATGTCTTGGGGTTCAGTTGTTATTGCGACAGTGATTTCCAGCGGTTGCTCTGGTGCCCAGAACAGACTCTGAGAGCAAAGGACCTTGGTTTGACGGTTGGCTCAGTCACTTATTACCTGTGAGACTGGCTAATCACTGACCTCTTTAAGATTTAGATGAACGAGAAACCTTAATCATTGAGGGCAGTGTATGCCATATCTCATATACTTGGAAAGTACCAGATATGAAGTATCATTAATTATTATGCACATTAATTATGCGGTAGGGCCTTGCAAAGGGTCCTACCAAGGCCTGGGTATAAATGAAGGGATGAGTAGCTGAGTGTTGATGCTTCTGTCTTAACCTGTGCCCTTTGCTTCCTTCCAGGAGCTTGGGCCCCTGCCACAGCCCAGCAGAGGCTGTGGAGATCAACCATCAGGAAGCCTGGTTCTCAGCCTCGGGGTCCATCCCTGGCTGCGGGGAGTGGAGGCTCCGGCGAGGTAGCAGTGGCCCGCAGCGGTCCCCTCCCCATAGTGAGCCATGGGTCAGAAACTCTCTGGGAGCCTCAAGTCCGTGGAGGTGCGAGAACCAACGCTTCGGCCGGCCAAGCGGGAGCTTCGAGGCTCAGAGCCTGGGCGGCCAGGGCGGCTAGACCAGCTGCTGGACATGCCTGCGGCAGGCCTGGCTGTGCAACTGAGACATGCGTGGAACCCCGAGGACCGCTCTCTCAACGTCTTCGTCAAGGACGACGACCGCCTCACCTTCCACCGCCACCCGGTGGCCCAGAGCACGGATGGCATCCGTGGCAAGGTGGGCCATGCCCGGGGCCTGCATGCATGGCAGATCCACTGGCCGGCTAGGCAGCGGGGCACCCATGCTGTGGTGGGCGTGGCCACAGCCCGTGCGCCTTTGCACTCTGTGGGTTACACCGCACTGGTGGGCAGCGACTCTGAGTCGTGGGGCTGGGACTTGGGCCGCAGCCGCCTCTACCACGACGGCAAGAACCGGCCTGGGGTGGCATACCCTGCTTTCCTGGGACCGGATGAGGCCTTCGCTCTGCCAGATTCCTTATTGGTCGTGCTGGACATGGACGAGGGCACACTTAGCTTCATCGTGGATGGCCAGTACCTGGGTGTGGCCTTCCGTGGCCTCAAGGGCAAGAAACTGTACCCGGTGGTGAGTGCCGTGTGGGGCCACTGCGAAGTCACCATGCGCTACATCAATGGCCTTGACCGTAAGTGTGCTGGCCTAGGTGGCAAGGGGTAGAGGCTTCCTTCCCGCCCCAGGAGAGTTGGGGAGAGGGGAAGCAGAGCAGGTAGAGCAGCAGTTGGGGAATCCTGCAGTTTTCAGCAGTGGTCAGGACGTGGTTTTGAATTCTGTCTTCGCTGAAGTCTTGGCAGCTTAGAGGCTGTGCCTCAATTTTCCCATCTGCAATTGGCACGATGGACATAATCTAACTCAGGGCACTCAAGAGGGTCACATGGCCGTACTCCAACTCAGGGCACTTCAGAGGGTCCTGTAGGATCGATCATATTCAGAACAGTCAATGCATTTGATAAAGCCTGTGAGTGCTAAAGAGATTTATGAAATGACCAACCTGGTCACAGCTGGAGAGCATCTCACCACTGCCCAGTTCCTGGGTGGGAATCCAGCTATTAAACAAGTAGTAGTGTTAGCAACTGTCATTTATTGACACCTACTGTATGCAGATCCGAACACCCAAATCCCAGTTCCTTCTGGCAGCTGTCAAAGGAGGTAAACTACCCTCACCTCCAGCTGGCTATAGCCATGTGGACACGAAGCCCTGGACTATGGGATTTTGCCATTTTTCCAGACAACCAGAAATCTAGATACTGTGAACTGTCCCAGCAACTGCTAAAGACTGTGTGGTTGAAGTGAAACTCCTCTGTGGGCTGCTGGGTTTTATCCCAGCAACATGAAGTCCTCCTTTACTCAAAATGCATAACCTATGAGGCGGTTTAAAAGTCACAGTAATGCCGGGTGGTGGTGGCAGCACATGCCTTTAATCCCAGTACTCGGGAGGCAGAGGCAGGGGAAGGAAGGGTAGCCTCCAGGAAGGGCACACATGGCTACTTGGCCCATCTTGAATCCCAGCACTTGGTTGGGCTTGCTCACACATACCAGCTATTGTGATTTAAACATGAATGTCCCCCATAGGCTCATGTTTGAATTCTCGCCCCCTTCAGGAAGTGGAGCCTTAGGGGAGGAAGTTGATCATGGAGGGTGGGAGAGGATGGATCTTGAGTTTTTAGAGCCTGGCTCCACTTTATGTCAGCTCTCTGCTACCTGGCTGCAGATGTCACGTGACCAGCTGCCTCCTACTCCTGGTGTTTGTTATACTTTCCTTGTCATGGGGACCTTATACCTTCTTAAGCCTAAGCCAGGACGAGCTCGCCCTTAAGTCCCTCCTTGTCAGGTGTTAGGTCATAGCAGTGAGAAAAGTGTCTTACGGACCAGTCCACCAGCACCCATCTGTAGACTTCCTCCCACACCCCTACCAAAACTTACAGAAGTGAGTGCTCGCAGCCCCGATTCCCGGGTTCATTTTAAATGAGAGATATAATTGCCAGCCAGTGTGGCTGATTCCAGACCCCTTTTTCTGTTTTGAAAGACAGAGAAAACAAAAACAAACAAACAAAAACCTTGAAGCATAGAACTCCAGAACCATAAACAGCCCCCCCACCCCCGCCCATGAGCATGCGCACACGCGTGCCGCCGCCCACCCAGGTATGCTGGCCTCTGAGACCAACCATTTTCCCATGTTCACCCTCTTCAGTTGAGAGCCCAAGAGTAACACTCCAGAAAAGGAACCACAGGCAAGGCCTGACACGTGTGTCTGCTTGAGCAGAATGAGAGCTGACCGTTCAAGGGTGGCAGGCCAACACAAAAGTGGCCGGACCTCCCAGCTCTGGGATAATTGGCAACATTTTCACTGGGATTTGTTTCTGTGCTTGTTGGACTAAGATTAATGATGGAATGATGCTCTAGTTTTTGTCTAACTGTAAAACCCTGGAGCAGATGAGTCAGTCTGCTCTGAGCAGGGTGGCCGTCATGGTGCCTTATAGAAAGTGTCTGGAATCCTCTTAGATAGACATGGTGAGGCAAACCCAAGGGATGGGAAATAATGGCATTAGTCCAATGGGACGTTTACCGCTGGAATTAATTTGGGCTTGCACCAAAGCTCTGGAGGGTGTGTCCTGTACCTCTGTACATCCCCAGTTCAGTGCTTCTGTTTCTAGTGAGTCACTCTCATCCCCTAGGACCCACTTTACTCATCTGCAAAATGGGACATGGGATCCCTTTCTTAGTCTGAGTGTTGACATCAATGGTAGCCAGGATCAAATGTCTGAAATCGACAGCAGGGGGAGCTGTGAAAGCCTGAAAAAGAATATTTCCTTTTGGTTATTGACCACTCCGGTCTATTGCTTGGTCTTCAACAGCAAAATGAAGGCACTGACATGTCCCTGTGGCTCTCTTGTGGCTGTTAGAATCAGGGATCTCCTGCACTGCTGAAGGAGGCTGGGTGGGAAAGGCAGCCGTGTTTGATGCATTTTGACCTCATGGGTCCTTTGGATGCTGTCATTGTCCTCTCCAGTGGCTGGGGTTCTTCAGCTTGGCAGAATCAGGAACAAGATTCAGGAGGTGGAGGAGAGTATGGGGTAGGGGGTGTGATGGTGAAGTAGGGTGTCATGATGCAAGCCTGTAGCAGCTCCTGGTTGATGACCAGGTAAGTTTGCCTGGCATTGTGCTAGCCTGTTCTCCAGACAAGAGTAGCCTCCTCTACCTTGGGTAGAGGTATGATGGCAGAGAGGGATGCTCAAGCCCTGACTATGTGGTAGCCCGGGCTACAGTGGGGTCCCAGAGCTGGGGGGTGATTAGGAAAGAGCTATGTTGTGTATGTGGAGGGTGACCTGGACTGAATTCCACCACAAATTCCCAGGGAGGGAAATAGTTTGGCCCCAGAGTCCCTGGGTTGGGAAGGTGGCCCAACATGAAGATCCGTGGGTTGAATTCTGAGCCTTTGTTGATTGTAGACATGGTAACCTGTCTAGGGTTGGGGGATTGGAATGAAAGTATAGTTTGTAATAAAAGGGCTGTCCCGGCTGGGCGGTGGTGGCGCACGCCTTTAATCCCAGCACTCAGGAGGCAGAGCCAGGCGGATCTCTGTGAGTTTGGGGCCAGCTTGGGCTACCAAGTGAGTTCCAGGAGAGGCACAAAGCTACACAGAGAAACCCTGTCTCAAAAAACCAAAAAAAAAAAAAAAAAAAAAAAAAAGGGCTGTCCCTTGGGGTTACTTCCCTGAAAGACCTCCTTCCTCAAAGCCTCAGTGTCCCCTCTCCAGCTTGGGGCGACCAGGCACACCAGCACCAAGCAGACACCTAGTACTTGGAGCCCACTGCTGCAATTAGCCAGCGGAGCTGAAAGAGGTTCCGGGGGTCATGAATGGAATGCAAAGAATGGCCTTTGTAAAGCATTTTCCGCTAATGCAATGGAAGTTGTTAATGGATAACTCTTTTTCAATTTATGATTTTTATGACTGTAAAAGCAAGCCCTAAAAGGTCTTACCACACTGAACTCTGAAGCACGTGTTTGACGGGACAAGAGCTCCTGGCAATGCAATTTCCTCTTGCAAATGCACGATGCCCTGGAACCTCTCGTGGATAGAATTGTTCTTTTGCTATGCTGTGGAATGATACGGTTTAGCATCTGGGAGTTTACTGCAAAGACCTGAAGGATGCTCAAAGCTCTGCAACTGAGAGAGCTGAAAAGTGTGTAGCTGAGATGTATGCAGACCAAGCCAGGCACGTGACTAGGCTGTCTCAGTTGTTTAGAGCCAACCTAGTCATAGCAATAGTAACACTAGCTAGAAGTATCTCATGCTGCTGGGCTCTCTTCTAAGCCCTTTACAAAACTGATCATTGAAATACTCTTTAAGCTAATATAGGGATGGTCATCTTTCATTCACCCTGAAGGAACTGATGTGCAGTGAGCTTGAACAAGTTGCTCAAAATCACACAACTCATAGCTGAGGAACCTGGATTCAGGCTGAGGCGAATGGTGTGAGATGCTTGTGGGGGCCCTAGCAGGTAAGGCAGGGGGAAACACCTCAGGAGAGTCGGCTCCGCCTGACTGTGGCCCTTTGTGGAGAACTCAGCTGAGCCCCTGCCATACTGTCTCTTGCTTTCTCTCCTTCTGTTGCTTCCTCCCCTGCCCACAGAGAGCTCTGCAGAGTGCACTGCAAAGCTAGGCTGGATGCAGAGGATGGCCCTGCTGCTGCCTGGAATCAGGTGTGCATCATCACCGAGCAGATGGTATCACGGAAGATGCCCCATCTGCTCTGACACTCACCTCTGGGGTGGCCTGGTCTTGTCTGGAATTGCTCCCCGGCCTGAAGGCTCCTCTTTCTACATGCTGGTGGCTGAGTGCTAACAGAAGGGCATTGTCTTGGAGTTCCTTAATGATGAATGGGGCATGAGTGACAGCAGGTGGGAGAAAGGAGCCCCCATGGAGGCCAACAGCCTCGGGGCCTCAACAGCTTTGATACAGGGGGACTGATGGTTCTGTTTGTCAGAGGAACCCATGGGCTATACTGTAGGCTAAACATTTTACTGGGGTGTTTGGTTTGTACTGTTTTGGGGGTGTTCTGCACAGACGGCCCCTTGGTGCTTAAGACTGACTTTTGGATAGAGAGTGGAAGCCCAGGTATGGTATCCTGAGACTAGCTGGCTGTGAAGGCCCGTCCACTTGAGCCAAGCAGAAGAAGCTATATTTCCAGATGTCATTCCTAGATGGTTTAATCGATCTGCCAACAAGTATTTATTGGTGCAACCGTGCAGCAGAGGAGGCTGGCAGCCAGCCAAAGCTTCGGCTATTGATGGGGACCAGAGAGGTTTTCCACGGGATGACTGCAAGGACACCCTCCCCTTGTCCGACTGCATTCGTGCTCTGTGCTGAGCCCACCGCCTTCCCTGCTCAACGCTCATGAGTCTGGCGTGGGCAGCGAGGTCCTCCCAGCTTCCCTGATGATGGGATGTGGCTCCTCCACCAAGGTCCATGTCTGACCTCCCCATCTTCTCTCAGTTGTCATTCCAGCTCACTGCCAACCAGAGAGACCCTGTCTCTGCACCATCAGTGAGTATCCCCGGACCCCACTCAGAGGGTTTGCCCTTTTTGCTTAAGTAACGGAGAAGTACTCAGGCAGGGATGATGGCCAGGGAGACATTCGTGGGAAGAGTCAAGACTTAATGCATCTGTGTTTCCTTTGAATAGGTAAAGGTGTGGGTTGGGTAACAGCCGTCAACAGTACACACAGTTGTGTACTGAAGCATCATCCCCACCACGTTCTCTAGTCCCAGCCCCCTCTCATCCTTACCACCAGCCACCATCAGCAGTCTCTTGTGTAGCCTTCCAGAAATATTTACAACAGGGAATTTTTAGATCATACTGTAAGCAGAGCTCTGCATCACGGTTCCCTCCCCCATCTTAATGGATCTTGGCAATTATTTAAGTATCAGTTATGGTAGAATGGCCTCATTTCTTATTAACAGTTGCATGTATTTTCATAGTATGGCTGTCTCATGATTTAATTATTCAGATCCCTATTTTTGTACAACCAGGCAATTTCCTCTAAGAATAAACTTTTAATCTTAATTTGAATTCCACGTATTCCCCCTTCCCGCTACTTAACATTCTCAAGGCACAGTTTACCCATCTGTGCAGTGGGATACTTGGAAGATCATGCCAAGTGCTGTAGAAGTGATGTAAAAGTGAAGTCTGGCCCAGCATTTAGGTGGCCCACTGCAAGTGTACCCATGGAAACTGTCATCACACGTTTGCATTTCCCATCATTCCGAGGAGCTCACCTCAGGCAGCCAGTGAGCACTGTGGATGATTTCGTTTCTAGTTGTCAGTACAGTAGAGTTACATGGCTCTGATGCCAAGAAGGCTGTAGACACCTTATTGCGCTGAGAATTTTTTCAGCTGTCCAATCCAGCCAATCCGAATGTAGGGTGTACACCAGCGCCATAAGAACCTGGCGTCCTTGCCTGCACGGAGTAGACCATGGTATACATGTTTCATGGTGCTGCTGCTGCTGAATGGAGATGCCTCTGAAATCTGCTGCATCTACTTTAGCGTCTGTCCATCCCTCCACATAGCACCTCGTGGACAAGTGCACAGGGTGCTGCATCTCAGTCTTCACAGCTACCTCTTGTGTAGCACCCATGCCCAGATGGCATAGTAGGTGTGCTGTGTATACACACGAATGTACTGGCCTCTCACTACCTGAATAGCTTTTCTTTTTTTCTCCACAGCAGGGACTGAGTCACAACTGGCCTGCGATCACGCCCGCCCACCCTCTTGCAATCTGACCCCTGTGACCCATCCCCACTCCTCATTGTGTGCTTTGCGGGGCACATCTGTCTCCACAAACAGACCAGCTGCAGCTGGTGTGATAGGCCAGGCAGTTCCATTCAGGACCTTGGCATTCAGGAACCGGCCCCCTACCTTTTATTCGCCACAAAAGGAACAGATTTTTCAGCTGAGAAAGAGCCTTACTCAGCTGCCACAGCCCCTGCTTTGAAGGAATTTCCACATTTAATAGTCACGAACAGTCTCACACAGCCCTGCCTTCACCAAGGGCTTGGACATGTAGATGCCAGTCTCTGGAATTGGGAGTGGGCGGGACTGGTGTCACACTAAGTGTCACTCTGGGCCAGTATGGTCTGGAGGTAGCTCTGGCCTCAGGATCTCCCGGCACGCTGAGGTCTGAGTTGCTCTACCTAGCTGGCACCTTAGTAAGTCATTTTACCTCTAAGCTCAGTTTGTTCATCTGAGAAAGAGAAATATTTATTCTGCCGTGAAGTGTCAGAATCACGGATGATGTGTTTCTAGCACACGGTAGGGACTCACAAAGTAGTAGACACAAAAGTGCTAATTTTGTTCCGTAGATTGGAAAATCACTGTGGACAGCGGCTGTTAGTAAACTTTGGTCCACACTGAAATCAGAGGGTTTCACACCAGGGAAGCCTTCTCCATGAGCCGTTTCGAAGGCTTCCCTCTGAGCATCTTGTTCAAGTGTTTCTCTGACAGGCTCTATCTCCTAGTGATAAACTGCCTGGTGAACACGTACTCAGCAGGGCCGTGTGAACAAGTGGTACCACTCCTGCCGTGGCCGTGTGTGTACCAGTCAGGAAGAGATGCTAGGTGGAGGGCCTAGCTGCTGCTGGACGTTTGTGGGGGGAAGGGGAGGAGACAGAGTGTCTCCAAGCATTAGGGTGAGAAAACATGGAGTGCTGCAGCCAATCGGTAGCCACATTGTATAGGCGGTTGTGGAATGGTCCAGAGAACTGGGAGGGCTTGCCAGGGTCATCTACCAGTTAGCAGCAGAACCAGAGTCAAAACCCAGGTTCCAAAGCCTTTGAAGATGTTCCTGGCAAGAAATGAGAGAGTGAATCACCAGTGTGGTTCATGGCTCTGGACTGGAAAGCTGGTATATGATGCAGGATAGGGGAGGTTGGGATGCCAAGGTCAGTGAGTACTAGAAGGACCAGGAAGGCTTTTGTGCGGAGGCCTTTGGCACAGAGCAAGGGATTAGGCCTGCATCGCTCCCTTCCTGCTCTCCTTAACACACACACACACACACACACACACACACACACACACACACACACACACACACACACGGAAGGATCCTGCCCAGAGCCTCTACAGACACTGGAACCAGATACTTGGGGAAAGAACCCTACTGTTTACTATGTGGGCAGCATAGGCACAGCTTTCTGACCGCTGTGTTTCTTTTTTTCTTTTTCTTTTTTTTGTTTTTGTTTTTCAAGACAGGGTTTCTCTGTGTGGCTTTGCGCCTTTCCTGGAACTCACCCTGTAGCCCAGGCTGGCCTTGAACTCACAGAGATCGGCCTGGCTCTGCCTCCCGAGTGCTGGGATTAAAGGCGTGCGCGCCACCACCGCCTGGCACCGCTGTGTTTCTCAGAGCCTTCATCTGGGGTGTGACTGTAGTGATGACATTTGTCCTTGGGATCTTTTGACAGTGCAGATTATGTGTGACCCACTAGGTCTGTGGAGGTCCAAGGTTCTGCATTTCTAACAAACTCTGGGCTGATGCCAATGGTACCACATGCTGCAGGTGTGGAATAGAGTAGGAGTCCTCACCACATTGTCCCCAGAAACACCCACCTCCTACCCACCTCTTCCTTGCCCGGTGACCCTGCAGCCAGGCTCGTCTACAGTTCCTCCATAGTTTGGTCTGTTGGAAATGGTGTGCTTGCCCATGAAAGCAAAGCCTGGTGCTGCTCAGTCTGACTGTACCCATTGTCTCTCCTGCCAGCTGATGCCAGGGCAGGTCCTGGGCCTTGCACCTTGTCGCTCTAGGGCCTCGGTATCTTATCCTCTCCTATCCTGCTCCTTTCCATCTTGTGCCCCCTCCCCCATCTGCCACATGATAATGGCAGAGCTTTGCCGTGAGATTACTGGGAAGGCATCACAGACAAACTGCTTAGCTCCCCAACACGTCCAGGGCTGCTCAGGGCCCTCTGCTTGGTGCCTCACTGAACCTCTTTGAGTTCACTCCCCTCCCATCCACAAACCCATTTTGCACACAGGATGTTGGAGGCTCAGGACGATGAAAAGCCAGCTTATGGAGCTGTGTAGTACTTACCTGTAATTCACAAACTAGAACACTGAGGGTCGCGCCCAGTTTTTTCTGGCGACAGCTAGGCCTTGGCTACAATGTGCTTCCTGAAGATGCTGACATTGGTGCTGGTCACCTGCACTGCTGTGTGCTCTTAAACCCAGGGCAGTCCACTGCACCAATTCTCAGCTCGTCCCATGGCACTGGGGACCATTCTGAGTAGGAGGAGCTAGGAAAGCAATGAATGAGCAAGCATGTTTTCAGGGGCTGTTTCAGTAAGTGGGGAGAGCTGCAGGCTGCAAGGCTGGCGGCAGCAATTTTTTTTTTTTTTTTTTTTGCCTGCCATCAGGGAGCCAGCTGATTCGCCCTGTCTCGTCCTTTGGTTACAGCAAGGGGGTGGTTAGCATGAGTTACAGTCTGGCCCAGACACTAATAAGGCTGCTGTCGGAGGCCTTCCATAATTCAAGGGAAGGCTGTGCTGTGTAATGGCCTTCTTCGTCAGATCTTCCAGGGCTTTGGGCCTCCTTAATGATTTATTTGCCTAGGATGAAATTAAGCCAAGACAGTGTGAGCTTGGAAAATACTGCCTCGCTGGCTTTCCCGGTTCATCCTGTGCAGAGGCCACCTTCTATAAATAGAGCTATGAGAACCCTGCTTCGTGACCTGCCTGCTGGGAGCCCTGACAGGCAAGGGCTGCCCCACCACAGGCCCTTGAGACCGCACCTGGCCAGCACGTGGCCCCTGTCTCCTACTCACCAAGCTTGGAACCCCACTGTGGAACAGTAGAGGACAGATATACTAAGACTTAACCTTTCCCAGCTTGAGAATCCTTTCAGGACATGCTTTTTTTTTTTTTTTTGATTATTTGATGTTCATGTGTGTGTGTTGCCTGCATGCATGTATGCATATGTACCACTTTCATGTCTAGTGTCTGCAGAGTTCAGAAGAGGGCATGTGATCCCCTGGAACTGGAGTTACAGATGGTCATGAGCTGCCATGGGTGTGCTGGGAACCTAGGTCCTCTGCAAAAGCAATAAATGCTCCTAACCACTGAGCTGTCTCTCCAGGACCCAGTGCATGCTTTGGAGGAGCTCCATTTGGACCCAGACTGAGTTCCAGAACTTGCCCTTCAAAAATCATTTCACAGGGGTGCCCCAGGGCAGATGCAGATTTGTTTCTGGTGTTTAGTGAGGTAGAGGACAGTCCCCTGCCTGAGGCTTGGGCCTTGCTAGCAGTGAAGGGCTAGAGTCGTGAACTTAGGCCTTGTGCTAAGAGTCAGATGGGATGTTTATGTCAAGACTTCTTTGGAAATCTAGAATCCAGAAGAGCCCGGTCACCTTAGGGACGTGAGCATAAAATCACATTAGAATTGCATGGTGGTGGTGCTGGGCACAGGATTGGAAGGGGCTCTGCCATCCTGTTAAGAGACTCAGCTACACATTGGCTCTAGACTATACCCCATACCCATTGCCAAGCTTGCCAGTGTCTTTTCTGTGTTTCCTCATAATCTGGGGTGTCACTTGACTGTCCGTCATCCTGACCCTTCCTTTGTATCCTGAGATCTTTAATATGTGCTAGGTGACTCATCGTTTCTTGGGTCTTGATCTGAAGTTCTTGGTCCTGGCTCTGCAGCTCTCTGATTGGCTTCCCCTGGGAGGGTCTCTCAGCTGGTCTGTCACCTGTGGAAGTATTGTGGGCACCCTCAAGTTAGTCACTTGGCACCTCTCTTGGAGAAGTTGAAATACTGTACTAGATATCACCTTCCTGATCAGGAATCCTGCAGTGGCCCTGGAACATGTCAGTCCGTTTGTGCCAAAAGTTCAGCACTGGCTAGAAGCTAGCCATCTGGGATGCCCTGCTGTGATAAGGGACAGATGGGGATAGTGTGGGCAGAGCAGAGCAAGGAGTGGTATCCTGAGCTTCTAGAAGCAGGTTGGGGAATGTTGTACAAGGCGGAAGTGTAGGTCCAGCTTCCAAAGCTCTGAGCCCAAAGACATGTTTAGCAGATGGCTTAGCGTTTCTATTGCTGTGAAGAGACACCATGACCATGGCAACTCTTACAAAGGAAAAACATTTAATTGAGGTGACGGCTTACATACAGTTTCAGAGGTTCAGTCCATTATCATCATGGCAGGGAGCATGGCAGCTAGACAGCGTGCAGGCAGACATGGTGCTGGAGAATTCTACATCTTGATTCAAGGCAACAGGAAGTGAACTGAGACACTGGGTGAGCACATATGAGATCTCAAAGCCCACCTCCGCAGTGACATACTTCCTCCAACAAGACCATACTTACTCCAACAAAGCCACATCTCCTAATAGTGCCACTCCCTTTGGGGGCCATTTTCTTTCAAACCACAGCACAGGTCAGCTACTTTCCTTCCCAAAGGGAAAGGTGTGCCGCCTAAGTGAAGTGTAAGGTACCATTGTTGGGAAAGATGTCCGTACTCTACCTATGTCTCCTCAGGACATCCTTAAGGCCTCTAGGTTGATGGGCAGTGTGCCCAAAGCCAGGTTCCCAGAAACAATCCCATTCTCACATGTGTCCTTCTGTCCCCTCAAGGTCATATAGGTACGTTCTTAGTCCCTCAGGTCTCTGCATCTCCTTGCCATCCTGTTGCCCTGTGACCCAGTTTCTGACACTTGTTGGGTTCTCAGTAAGTGCCAGTTGCATGAATGGATACCTAGTTGAGAACTGGGACAGTGGTATGAAGAGCACCCCTGACCAGGTGGGGGGGCGGGGCGGGAATGTTCCCTTTCCACAGCACTTACAGGAAGCAGGAGTGTGCACAACTCCTCACCGATGCTTCTGGGAAGGAAGCTGGAGAGCTTGCCGGTTAGTGAAGAATTCTAAGTTTACGTTAGTTGTGCCTCACACGTGGCTGCTAACTTGATAATGGGTGCAAAGACATGATCCGGGCAGTCATTGCTGCCCAGTGGCTTGGCACCTGATCATCTGTCTGTACTGGTGTTTATACTGACACCAGCCAGATCCAGGCTGCTACACTGAGCTGTGTAGACCCGGTTTCCACCGCTGTCCAGCTTGGACTCAAGATGAGAATCGGTTTTGTTCTTGTTGTTTTCTTGAACGACTCCTTGGCTCTTTTCTCCATTGTCTGATATGTGTCCAGGGGAACATTGTGATGCCAGGTTGAGCAAGAATCTGACTGAACGGCACTTACATAAATAAATGCATGTTTATGATCCATCTGGATATTGAGAAATGTGATCATGAGAACAGAGTGAGTGAGAAGGGGCAACTGACAACTGTCACCTGGGAACTCCTTGGGGAGATGGACTGAGAGGAACCCGGACGGTGAGGTGGGGGTTGCCAGTGAAGGTTGTATGGAGAGTAGTTCAGTGAGAATGAATGAGCCTGTTGCCAACAGCACTGGACACACTGGGCACCATGAGCCTCGGGGCGGGGGGGTCAACACTGCCTTTCGGACTTCTTTTAGTCCACTGTTTGATTGGAAGGTGTTTTATTATCTCATTTGAGAGCGGTGTCTCCCCTCTCCCTTCCACCCGCACTTGCCTCCTGAGTCTACAGAATAGCCTGTGGTAAGGATGTTGAGGAGGTGCCGTGGTCAAAGTGCATCTGATTCTCTGTTTTACCCACCAACTGGTTAAGGAGTCAGTGGGTGAGAGCCTTGTTGGGGTCATAGCGAGCCACAGAGCAGATCCGAAACCCTGATCATTGTTCTCTCACTTTGTACTGCTCCCAGCAAAAGTCGGGCTTTGTCTTGTTCTGTTTTTAACGAAGGTCATTAGGTTTGCTCACAACCGACTGGGAGTCCAGCCCACAGAAGCCCCTGCGGAGTGAGTGAGGGTCCCCGAGTGTGAGCCGCGGCCAGCGCTGCTCTCTGGTCAGGGGCTTGCATTTCAGTTTCTCCCATCTGGAACAGTGGGCAGGTGATGCAGGGCATGGAGCCCACCCCATTGCCAGCAGCCTCCCACAGCCCATGCTGTCCCACCACGCTCCTAACCCTTTACATTCTTAGAGAGACCCTGGGAAGGCGGTGCCCATGCAAGGTTCTGCTGAGGTACCCTCCACCTGTACTTCGTGTCTCCCAAGATGAGACGCCCGAGGAGAGGCTGAGTGTCTTTCACCTCCAGCTACCCAGGGTGGAATTAGTGGATTGAGGGCTTCTGCTTCCTCTTTGGACAACACAGGCAACCTTCCTTGACTGGTAAAGATAAACGGATTATACAGATGTGTGAAAATTGAAATGTGCTCTTGAGTTGAACTAACTTGACTTCCCCAGAGTCTGGGCTGGATATGGAGGAAGGAGAAGTGGAGTAGGTCCTGGAAAGCGTACTGGGTTGGGAACCGGGAAACTGGTCAGCTGGTTCCGGCTAGGAGAAATGGTCTCTGTCTGTGCCTCGGTTTTCCCATCACAGGGAAGAAGTTTGGACAAGATGGCCTCACGGGTCTCTGCCGTATGGTCATCTTTGATGTTGGTTGTCTGCACTATCTGACTTGTTTGATAAACACTTTTCAGGCCCGTGCCATCTGATGAGGTAGCTACTGACCAAAGGTGGCTTCTACAATTAAATAAAGCAGGCCTCTACTTCCTTGACTGCCCTGCTCACATTCAGATGTCCTCCAACATGCATAGAAGGCAGCCACCATATTAGAGCGTGGAGATATGGGTCGTTCCCACCACCCAGGAGTTCAAGATTCTGGGGAGGATTGGAGGCTCATGGACAGAGCAAGGGGTACAGTTTTCCTAGAGTCTACTAGGCACAGTGTGGGCATTAGGTACGCCACACTCAACCTGAGTTCTTTCAGGGCTCATGAGCCGGTCAAGGAGGGCCAGACTTAGAAGATTCTTGAGTCCGGACAGGAAACCTTGGAGAATATACTAGGTAGGGAAGAGGGTGACAGGAGGAATGCCAGGAATTCCAAGGCAGTCTGGGGCAGTGAGGCTCCCCACCCCACCCCCCGCTGTAATATAGCTGCAACTGCCCGGAACCCAGGTTGAATCTGCCGCTCGCCCACCCAGCTCTGTAATTTCCTTAAGTCCATAAGCCCACTGAGCCTCTTGTCCTTGGAGGTGGGATGAGAAGAGTAAGCAGGATGGGTTCTGGGCTGGGAGTGAGAGGAGACCCAGGCAGCAGTCCTGTGTGCATGGTTAGGCCACCACAAAGCGCAGTACTTCATTCTAGGGTCACACACACTCCTCTTTTAGGGTTCTGTGATATCTGTCTTGAATTTTCAGTAGGGCTAAAGACCGTTTGGAGAAGGGGACAAGTACATTCCTTTGTCCCCACAACCCTGAACACCCAGCAGCTTCCCACAGCCCGTGCTGTCCCACCATAACAGAGGGCACTACCAGCCGGCCGGCCGCTGCCCAGGGAGGCATATTGCCTTCTTCCCCTTTGACCCTGTGACCTTCCAGCCTCGGATTCACGCTTGAGAGTTGCTGAACACTTTCCTTGTCTGTGACACATTTGAGCATCTGGCTGGGTCTGGTTGTCATTTTCTAAGCCCATGGCTCATCTCAGCTCTGATCTCCAACCCTGCCTTGTATAAACAAATCCGGGGCAGAGGTCAGAGGCCAGAGCGGGGCCTTGCCAGCGTTTCCCCTGGGCTGTCTTGGTGGGAAGCGCCTGGAATCGGGTTTCACTGTTGCCCTCCCCACGCTGAGCTAGGCCTTGCATCTGTGCTCCTAGTTGGGAGGTGACGTGTTTTCCTGATTTATTGACGTGCTGGATATACTACAACCCCCTGCTGAGTTTATTGCTCAGGTCTAGAGCTGGTTTTCCTGAAGTCCTTACCACAGACAGGTAGAACAGAGGGAGTTTAACTCTTGCCTGGGAAACCGGTGGTATAGGTAAGTCAGCAACACCAGCAGTGACCACCAATGTGCTTATAACTCCAGGTTCGGTGTGTTAACATGCCGTCTCATGGACAAAAACACAGGCCATGAGACGCTAGCTCGTCTCTCATCAGAACTGATGTTTGGATTCTGGCCTGTCTGATCCTCCGCTTTGGGCCATGAGTCTTCCTCACCCACTGTCTTCCACAGCATCCATCCCTGTTTTGGCCTTAGAATGCTAATCAGGGCTTCTCTGGACTTAGCTTTAAGGCTGGGTTTAGCTGACCTGTGTGACCAGAGCTAGGTCTGGAACCCTGGGCCTCTCTGGACAATGGATTGTCCGGCTTATTTTGCATATCCAGGGAGTTTAAGAGGTACATGGCCTCCCAAGGCTGGCTTAGATGTCTATGACAATCTCTGCTATCTCTGTGCTTCCTACACCCCCATCCAGATGACCCTGGGGGTAGTTCTCATGGTTCCTAGACATGTCCAGCAGGGTACACACTAAAGGCTACAGCCCTTAGATCCTCCTGCCCCTAGAAGGCTGTGGCTAGGGGCGTAGGCCATTGCCTAAGCTCTGCCTCTTCCTCTGAGAAGACCCAGGGGGATGGGTGCTGTGAGTGGTCCCCCTCAGCAGGGCCCGTGTCCCTGGCTCCTTAATAACGGGAGCATGGCCTCCCAGACCTCCTCCTCCAACCTGGCCTCCGCTCCCTGCCTGGATGTCACTCCATTCCCCCATCTGTTCAAAAACCATCCTCCCTTGAGGCTCTGGGATGACAGCATAATGTTTATGAAGCTCTCTCTCATGACCCAGTCCATACCGCCTAGCTGCCGGAACACTTTTGCAGTTGATACAGGGGGTCTGACACCCTCTTGGTGGGACTAAGCCATCACTCACATCCCTCTCCGATGAGTGCCAGCTCTCTCGAGGCCCTTCGGGGCATAGGAAAGTTCTGCAGCTGGGCAGGAAGCCTGGGCCAGACATTCAGCTCTGCCAGTGCTGAGAACTCAGCCCTCGGTATCGTCTGTCACATATGGCAGTCACGGCTGAGAGGCTGAGCCGTGGGGAGGAAAGACTAAGTGTTACCACCTAGAACCCATGTGGCTTGCTTCTTCTCTCCAGTGCCAGCACCAGTACCAACGCAGGTAGACAGTAGGCACACAATAAATGCCTCTTGGTTTTTTTCAATCCTGTACTTTCTTTTGCCATGATCTGTATTGAAAACAGCTAGAAGCTGGACTCAGAAACAGGTGGTTGCTCAGAACTTAACGTCTCCCCTCTACTCCCTCAACCCCCTCACAGTCCTTCCTTTCTCCTCCCCCCTCCCCTTTACAGGCTCTCTCCACATGCCCCTCATGCCGCCTAGGTGGCTGCCCCAGCCTATAAATCAAAACGGTCCCTGGAGACCTTTGACCTAAACCAGATGGCAATCCTTTAAGCTGAGTTCAGCAGCCCACAGTGCTTGTCACCCCCCTCCCTGCCCTGGGTTTGGGGTTCCTGTAAGCAGCTGCCCTGTCAATCACCAACAGCGGCTGAGGGCCGTGACCACTCTTAGATTCTCCGGGGCATTGTGGCTGTGCTCCATTAAGTCACGCCAAGATCTCCTGAGGGTCTGCAGTATGTGCTTTCATAGTCAGTGGCCGGGCTCATTGCCCAAACTGGCATGGCCCATGTTCAGCCCTCTTCCCTCCTTCTGGATGCCCTCCTTGGCCTTACACCCTCCCTGGTCCCTCTGGGTGTCTTCCTCTATGCTTCATTCTTTCTATAAACATTTACTTTCTACTTTCTGCCAGGGCCCTGGAGAGGGCTGGGCAGTGTCATTGTTACTAGGACTCTCACAGAAAGCTGCACATTGGATAACTGTAGGAACAGTGATGGGGCTGGGGGTACCTGGAGACCCAAAGCGCGTGGGAGCTCTGAAGATGTCCCACCACCTTGGAATCCAGGGCAGCTTTCCTGAGGTTGACTGGCTCTCTTTGTTGTTGTTTTGTTTTTTTGAGTCAGGCTCTAAACCTATATCCCAGGCTGTCTAGGCTACCCTAGAACCCACAGCAGTCCTCCTGCCTCATTCTCTCTAGTGCGGGGATAATGGGTGGCCATTGTGTCAGGCAGGGGCTGGTCTGGGTGCACACGTTGGTGTTTGCCAAGGAGATGGAGGATTCAGAGAGCAGACACAGCATGTGAGGGCCCAGGCCCAGGTGAGGCAGCCTGGTGGAGTTCAAGATCAGCTCGCCAGGAAGCTGCTGGGAGTTTTGAAGGGTGTCAGTGGATATTGAGTCTGGTTGCTTATGCCCCAAACCACTAATATGTAGGTTTAAACAAAACTAGATGTTTGTTTTTCTTTCATGTAAGAGAAGTCTGGAGGCAGGCAGTCTCCAGCCACCTGCTTAGACACACTGAACGATGGCTCTGGCCATGTCTGTGGCAGAGGTGGGGGCGGGACACTTTTGTACTTACAACTCTAAATGATAGGCTTTTCTTTAGAAGCAAAAGTTTGGTTCTGCTCAGTGAGCAGGAAAATGGAAGTGACCCGGAGCTAAGATTTAAAGCTATTCTATCCACTGGGGAAGAGCCAGGGCCGCAGCAATGTCGGGGGGCTGAACCTGCTTTCTGCTGTGGGGCAGGAGTGGCCCATTGATGTCCCAGCTTGCAGGCCCTCAGGGTCCAAACCCCTCCCCAAGGCCTGTCTTGGAAGTTGCGGGGGGGGGGGGCTCTCACACTCACACTGCCTGCCTTTAGTGCTGACTTTCCTGGAAATTGCTATCAGGCCACTGGGGGACACAAAAGCACACAGAGTGACAGGTCCCACAAAAGCCTACGTCACAGAAAATCCTGGCACTAGGCCATCTAGGGACCTCCTTACCTACAGGGGGGTGCACCCCAAGATTCCGGAGCATGCCGACATGCAAAGACCACACCAGGCCCTGTGTGTCCTGTGTTCTTTCCCAGGCAGACAAGCTTATGACAGAAATTAATTTATAAAATAGTTGCCATGAGAATTAACAACACAACTGGGCCAGGTGTCATGGTATCCACCTGCAGTTCCAACACTCCAGAGACTGAGACAGTAGGATTACCACAAGTTCCAGGCATGCTTGGGTTACAGTTACAGTCTAACGATGACAAGAACCAAAGGTAGACAAAATAAAATAAGTGACAATATAGAAAGACACTATAGTAAGTGTTACTGAAAATGGATGAATGGTTCCCTTCTGGAGTTTTTCATTCAACCTTTTTAGACCAAGAGGACATAACCCTGAAGAAAATGAAACCGTGAGTAAGGGGGTCTACTCAACTTCAGACAGGTTAGCTAAGGTTGTCTCTGGCAGCAGGAGGAAAGTAGTCTTTTCTACTTTTTCACATGTGTGCATGCACATGTAAGTGAGTATGTGTGTGTGTGTGTGTGTGTGTGTGTGTGTGTGTGTGTGTGTGTATTTATATGCACATGGGAGCTTAACAGCTGAACCATTTTCCCAGGCCCTCTAAATGCTCTTAATACTTTCCAACCCATGTGTACAAAGTAATACAAAGGCAAGACATCTAATGTCTGGAACATATTCTGTATGCCCGCACCACAGCCCTCACCCCTGGGGCTACAGCCCTGCTGTGGCCTGCATCTTCTGCAGACAGTGCCTCACCAACAAGGTGAAGCCTGGACTTAACAGAAGCTAACACTCCATAGTCCCCCAACCCGGGACACAGGGGGCCTTGTACAGCAGCTCTTAGGGGCATTCTGTGTCAGGGCGCGAAGGGACCGTAAGGGAGGGCCTGCTGCCCGCTGTGGGCAGCTCATTCACTCTCCCTTGCCTGCCTCCTTTTCTCATCTCTCCAACTCAGTTTTATCTCCTAAGGTCCTTTCCCCAAACTACCTTTCCCCAGATCTTTGTGGAGGTAATCCAAGCTAAGATCGGCCCTGTGAAACCGTTTCCCACGGAGCTGCACAGAGCCAGTCCCCATACCCATGCTTGGTATTCAGGGCACACATAGGCTGGACTCACCCATCAGCAGCTTGCTTCCCGGGTAGCTGAATGAGACTCTGTAGGAGCTTGGGAAGCTGATGCTCAGGCCTTTCTGACAACCTCGGCCTCGCATGCCGTGGCTGAGACCAGCCCAGCTAGAAGATGGCTGTCAAAAGAGGGGCAGTATGGGGAATCCTTGTCCCTTCTGGGAGGTCAGCCCAGCCTTGATCAAGTTTCCCCCCTCTTTTACGAAGGCTGAACAGAGTGCCCAGATCCACAGCCCTAGTCCAACCCACATGTCCAGCGGAACAGTCTAGGGGGATGATACCAGATGCTTCAGACCTCAGAAAGGGGACACCCAAAGGAGAGAAGGCTTGGGGTGGACAGAGGTGGTGATGTTGTCCATCCTGCCGGGGGGGGGGGGGGGGGGGGGGGGCGGGTGCTGTGTTGGGAAGAGCCTGGGCTGGCAGGAGGGTGAGGTAGCTGCAGAAAGCAGTCTCAGTTGGGATCTGAGTGAGTCTGAGCAGGTCTGGATACTCCTTTGCCTGTCCTTTCCTGGACCACAGTGAAATCGCCTTCCTTTTCCCAATGCTGGTGAGATGGAACTCACATGCTAGGCTGGAGATCTGCCACTCAGCCAGGCTGTCACCCCAACCTCCCCAACACCGCAGCCCTGGCTGCTAGCAGCCTCAGGGGCAGGAGCCAGATGAGGGATGGATGCGTTTGGACCAAGCTTTACCTTATTTTCTGGGGAATTTGTCAAAAGCTTGTTATCTTTGAAAAACCAATTTTCAGGGATTTCACAGGAATCAGTCCAGAATCTGTGGGTGTTGACAGCTCGGCTGTTAATCAGCACTGTGACCTTGGGAGAGTCCCTTCAGGCCCTACTGTGGGATCACTCTTCTTGCTGCTTGTAAAGTGACAGGCTGGCCAGAGCATGCGCCCTGAGGAGGTGAGCAGGATTGGCCACTACACCTGCCTCCCTGCCAAATGCTTCTAACTGAAGAAGCTGAGCAGGAATTCCCATCCTACCCCCTGCCCTGACTCCCCCCCCCATGTGGGAGTCAGGGCAGGGGGTAGGATGCCCAGAATTAAACCCCCAACCCTACTCCCACCAGCCGGTTCCATTGTGTGGTTGGGTTTTACCCATTTTTTCTTTTCTTTTTTAAAAATATAAACTTTTTTTTTTTTTTTTTTTTTTTTTTAAAGACAGGATTTCTCTGTATAGCCCTGGCTGTCCTGAACTCACTTTGTAGACTTGGCTGGCCTTGAGCTCATAAAGATCTGCCTTCCTGTAACTCTTAAGTGCTAGGATTAAAGGTGTATACCAGCACTTTCTAACTGAACTTTCTTGTGTATTAAAAAGGGAAAAAAAATTGCAAATAAAATAAATACCACATACCAAAATGAACCAGACC
>NW_026294402.1:90479701-90637201 GCF_007827085.1 Peromyscus californicus insignis | reverse complement strand
GTTAACCCAGTACACATAATGTGCCCTGTGGGACGCCAACCCGAGTCTGACATGGACCTGCCAGATCTGTCTTTGGGTGCAGCTTCTGAGTATTGTGAGGTTTTGTTTCTTTAATTTTTTCTACGTATTTATCCATTCATTTGCGCATGTGGGTGGGCACACGCGGAGCTCAGGGGACGTTCTTTGGGAGTAGTTCTTTCTCTCTTTCATGTGGCTTCTGGAGATTGAACTCAGGTTATCAAGTTTGGCAGCAAGGACCTTGCCTGCTGAGCCATCACGCCACCCCAGTTTCTGGCTCTCTTAGGGGCAAGTCCACCAGTATGTTTTTTCCTAAGGGGAGTTGGCTGGTTGGTGTTGCTGACCAATGCTTTGGGAAGAACCCACCCAAGGGGCACATGCTTCATGGAACACACAGTACTTAGAACTTTTTGGAGTTACCATCCATGCTCACAACTGTCCTGCAAGGCTCTGCTGCTGGCATTTCACAGAAGAAGAATGGAATCACGCAGAGGTTTGCTACCTGCCCAAAGACTCAGAAAAAGCGAAGATAAACCCAATTCTGTCTGGAAGGACTTGGCACCCTAAGGCAGGAATTGATTCTGTGCATCTTCCTTAAAGTATCTCCCACAGAGGAAGAGGTGGAGCTCAGTTTGTAGGGTACCTGCCTGGTATGCACAAGGCCCTGGGTTCAATTTCCAGCACAGCCTAAACTGGTCATGGTGGGACATGCTGACTTGAGAGGAGGAGGCAGGAAGATGAGGAATTTAAGGTTGTCTCCCGATACACAGAAAATTAGGCACCTGTTTCTTGGGCTGAAGCCCTGTCTAAATAGTATAACAACAACAACAAAAACAATAACAACACCTCTTCTACAGAGCTTAGAGCAGTCTCAGTGGGCTAAGAACAAATAAGTGCTTGTTTTGAGACAGGGTACTTGCTTTGCAGCTGGGGCTAGTCTTGAACTTTGCTATTGTTTTGAGACAGAGTTTGATATATCCCAGGCTGGCCTGGAACTCTACATAGCTGAGAATGACCTTGAATTTCTAATCCACCTGTCTCCCTGTGGATTCAGATTACAGGCTGGCACCACCACGCCTGGCTCATGTTGCTGGAAAGCACTCTACCATAAGCTAAGCTACATTCTCAGCCCCTGGTCTTGAACTTCTGATCCTCCTGTTTTGGGCTCCCAAGTACTGGTATGACACTCTGTCTCCTGCCTGTGGTGCTGGGGATTAAACCCAGGGCTTTGGGCATGGCTAGGAAGGCACAGGTTTTCACGTAATGAAATCTAGCCTGGAACGCCCCAGGCTTCTGCTTCCACTTCCCAAGTGCTGGGATTAAAGGTGTGTCCCGCCACACCCAGCTTTACTACATTTTAAAAAATAATGATAATTTGTTTTCTCACAATTCCTTTTTTCAGTTTTAATTATTTGAGAATTTTATATATAAGTACTGTATTTACATCATTCCCACCCCTCCCTTTTCCTCCTCCAATTCCTTCTGTGTACCTCCTGCACCCTCTCAAATTCAAGACCCTTTTATAATTTAGCATATATATGTATATATATGCATGCACATTTATACACATACACGCATTTATATATTCTACTGAATCAAATTACTGTTGCCCATATATGCATGTGTTTAGGGTTGACTAGGGAAACCTTTCAGGGGGCTCATCCCTTGAAAAAAATTGATTTTTCTCTCCTTCCCTCAGCAGCCATTGACTGCCTGTAGCTCTGTAAGTGTGGGTCTTTGTGAAAATTCCCCCCTCCACCTTGGCATGTTGACTGCTGTGGTCTTGTGTGATCGACCATGTCATTGAGAGTTCAAGGTGCAGCTTCCCTGCCATGTCCAGAACACGATCTCAAAGCAGATGTCCTGGTCCTCTGGCTCTGACAGTCTTTCTGTCCCCTGGTCTGAGATGTTCCCTGAGGTTTTTTTGTTTGTTTGGTTGGTTTTTTGAGACAGGGTTTCTCTGTGTAGTCCTGGCTGTCCTGGAACTCACTCTGCAGACCAGGCTGGCCTCGAACTCACAGAGATCTGCCTGCCTCTGCTTCCCAAATGCTGAGATTAAAGGCGTGTGCCACCACTGTCCCGCTGTTCCCTGAGGTTTAAGCATAGGGGTTGTGTTGTAGACGTCCCGGTTGGGGCGGGGCTCTCTATGAACACTTCTTCTGTGACTTTCGATTATTTGTGGATCTCAGGAGTAGCCTCCATGTGCTGCAGAAGAAACTTTTTTTGATGAGGGATGAGAGCTGCACCTATCTGCAAATTTCATTTTTCTTCTTTTATTTATTTTGTGTGAATGTGTGTGTGAATGTGTGTGTGTGTGTGTGTGTGTGTGTGTGTGTGTGTGTGTGTGTGTGTGTTCGAGCAGGCTTATATGTACATGCACTCACACACTCATCAAAGCACAAATTTTGGGAGTCGATTCTCTGTTACCACTGAGTGCATTCCAGGGATCAAACTCAGTCTGTCAGACTTGTGTGCACTGGACCATCTCTCAGGCCACTTCCTGCCGTTTTTATCTGATGCTTATGTTTTAGTGGATGTCAAATCCAGTTTCCTCTTTAGAAGAATTTCTCACAGCTTCTGATAGAGACTCTTTGTCAAATTCAGTCTTGTAAACCCTCACAACACCCCCACAAAAGTGGAAAGTTACAGCCAGGCTGAAAGACACATCCCGACCAGGGCTGGCAAGTGTTGTCCTAACGGATGCCAGCAGAGCGAGGGGGCGAAGGCTGAGGCCATGCATGTCATGACCAGTAAGGCGGCAGACAATGGGGAAAGCAGCTCAGGCACGATGGCCGTGCCCTTGTCTGCACCTCACTTCTGGGGGGCGGTGTGCCCTCCAGGCCTGGCCTCTCTGCCTGCTCACATTCTAGTGCCAGGCCCATAAAGGCACAGCTGAGTCAGCACACGGTGTTGTCCCGACATGTGGGTTTGCAGCATTGTTAGACCGTGCATAGCTTCAGCAGCAGCTCGTAACACCCTCATTTCGTGTTCTACCAATGCTCAGTCACTCAGGTCTGACATGCGGCCTGGAGTCTGTCTATCACATCTGTCTACCTGCATAGTCCATTCTTGGTCATTTACTATTCACAGTGCTCATCCATTGGGAGACAGAGAAAGGGGGGGGGGGAGAGAGGAGAGAGAGAGGAGAGAGAGGAGAGAGAGGGGAGAGAGAGGAGAGAGAGAGAGGAGAGAGAGAGAGAGAGAGAGAGAGAGAGAGAGAGAGAGAGAGAGAGAGAGAGAGAGAGAGAGAGAGAGAGAGAGGAGAGGCATCTATTTGATTTTGGAGCAGGAACTTACCAAGACCAAAGCCCTTAACTGAAATCTGGGATTCTCTAGAAATCAAATAACAGTTCCATCTGCTCACCTTCTCCCGCCCACCCCACAGCCCCTGTCTCTGCATAGTCCTAGACCAATCAGCGCAAATAATGAGCCACAAGTGTTTCACTAAATCGACGGTTTCTTGTTCACAATGCTGGAGATATGCAGAAGGTACAGATAGCCTTTCATGGGTTGCCTTCTGCACCCCTTTGTGAAGAGGCCACTGATACCTCAGAGGGGTTAGGAGGCAGGGTAGTGGGAAAGAGTGGAAACCAGTCCCAAAGCCAAGCCTGTCCTGGTGGCATGAACTTGTAATCTCAATACAAATACCTGGGAGGTAGCCATAGGAGGATCACGTGCTTGTGATCTTCTTCAGCCGCATAAGAGTTCGAGGTCAGCCTCAGCTATTAAACAACAAAACCAACCAAAAGGAAGCAAATTCCAAATCCCTGGGGAGATGTGAGGATTTCTTCGGAGAAGATTCCAGAATGTTTAACTAGCTGTTCTCTGTGTGGAGGAAGCTTGGCCACTGATGCACTGGAGCCCCTGTGCTGCCCTCTTCCCTCAGGAGCCCTGCGCTGCTCTTTTCTCTCAGGAGCAGAGGAGCCGTTCATGAAAGATTCCAGGTTTGAAGCCAGCCTACACCACATCTTGAGATGTTGGTACCAAAAACCAAAAATGAAAACAATGTATGCTCTCTCCAGGTGTGGTAGAAAGCACCTTGCAGAGACTGAGGCAGGATCACGCTCACCTTGAGCTTGAGGTCATCCTAGGCTGCACAGTGAATTCCTGGGCTGTGCAGCAGGCTCTGTCTCAGAGAAACAAAGGAACATTATTCTGGAGAATGCAGGTCAGTGGTTAGGAGCGCTTCTGGCTCTTCCAGAGGACCCTTTCCCAGCACCCACATCGGGTTCACAGCTGCCTGTAACTCCAGCCCCAGGGGATCTGACACTCTCTTCTGGCCTCCTTGGGCATCCACTCACACATGTCATACTCTCACACAAACACACACACATACATTTAAAAAATTGTCTAAATCTTTCAAAACTTTTATTTTATCCCAGGAGCTTGAATAATTGTTCGGTAGACTGGGTTCATTAAATGAGATGAAGCTTTTTGGGGGTTTGGTGGTTTGTTTGAGACAAGTCTCTCTCTGCAGGTCTGGAACTCATGCCAGTCTCCTCTTGCTTCAGCCTCCAAGTGCGGGGACAGCAGGTGTGAGTCACCACAGCAGGCTTCGGTGTGTGGTTTGCTGGCAGTCACTTCAGTTTGGGAGGGTCTATTTATCATTTATTTATTCTCCATTTATCATTTCACAACTCTTCTTCTATCTCTTTGGTTACTCTGTAAAGGAAAACTACCGGTTTTACCTTGGAGCAAACCATTTCCCTGTTTCCTGCCCCTGAATTTGATCTTGATCCTGGCCTAGCCTGTGTACTTTCCAGGTCCGTGGGAAGGACATTAGAGGATCAAAACGGGTTATATGACAGCTGCCGCTCCTTCCTGCATGCAGGTGACACACTATGGCAGGCCGTGTGGCCTTGCCTACAGGATGGATTTCTGCCTTTACTGTGGGATTATTTGTAACAATGAATGTCCCACGCCCACTGTTTCCTTTGCCAGTGGTTGGTCCAGGGTGAGGTCTTGGCAAAGGGTAGTCATCAAATGCTGTTGGGATGCTTTCTGGATGGTTTTTGCTTTGTTTTGTTTTTCTTAATCTTGGAGAAAGACACATGAAGTCCACTTCTTCCTCCTTCTGAACGCTCTATCATATTCTAAGAGGGCAGTGATGCCTGGGCCCGGAGACATTTGAAATCACAAGCTATGCTCTCACAGATAAGAGCAGCGTGCCAAGAAGCAGGTAGGCACAATGGACCAGCAAGATTCCAGATGGTATCAAGGAACCCGCCACAGCCAAGAGAATCCCTACCCTCTTCACACTCCTGAACACTATAAGCTTTGTTTAATACTTTTCAAAAGTTTATATAGCACAGGTTAGCCCTAAACTTTCCATCCTCCTGCCTCTTCTAGCAAATTTGGGGATTGCAGGCATGTCCCACACGCAGTCTCTTTACAGCTTAAATGAATTTTGATAGCTGAATTTCTGAGTCTTTGCTGTCATTTAAGGAATAAAAGTGGGCTGAGGTATATAACTCAGGGTGGGACATGTACTGACATACATAGAGAACCCAGTACTCGAGAGTCCGAGAAGAGGATGATGGCTAGACAGACAGACAAGACAGACAAATAGATGATAGATTTTTCTTATTTATTTATTTATTTATTTATTTATTTATTTATTTATTTATGTTTATGTTTATTTAGGGTCTCTCTGTGTAGCCTTGGTCATCCTGGAACTCACTCTGTAGACCAGGCTGGCCTTGAACTCAGAGCTCTGCCTGCCTCTGCCTCCTGAGTGCTGGGATCAAAGGCGTGTGCCACCACCACTACTTAGCTTATCTGATTTTTCTTTCTTTCTTTTTTTTTTTTTAAAGATTTATTTATTTATTATGTACACAGAAGAGGGAGCCAGATCTCATTACAGATGGTTGTGAGCCACCATATGGGTGCTGGGAATTGAACTCAGGACCTCTGGAAGAGCAGTCGGTGCTCTTAACCTCTGAGCCATCTCTCCAGCCCTCATCTGATTTTTCTTAAAGGCTCTTTTTACACTTGTTCTTAGCCAAAAGGCCGAGAAGCAATCTGAAAGGCTCTGTGTGTGTGTGTGTGTGTGTGTGTGTGTGTGTACATGTGTTCATGTGTGTGTGTGAGGGTCAGCGTGTAAGCCAGAGGTCGACTTCAGGTGTCTTTTCTCAACCTTAGCCTCCCTATCTTGTGAGACAGGTCTCTTACTGTGACTTGCTAATTAGGCTAGACTGTCTGTCTAGCAAGCCCCAGTGATCTGCTTGTCTCAGTCTCCCAGTGCGGGGGGATTATGAGCACATGCCACCAGGCCTGTTTTGGTTTTGTTTTTTGTTTTTAGATCCACCTGTCTCTGCCTCTCAAGTGCTGGGATTAAATAAAAGTGTGCACCACCACTGCCCAGTTTTTAGTTAAAAAAAAGAAAGAGCCGGGCGGTGGTGGCGCACGCCTTTAATCCCAGCACTTGGGAGGCAGAGCCAGGCGGATCTCTGTGAGTTCGAGGCCAGCCTGGACTACCAAGTGAGTTCCAGGAAAGGCGCAAAGCTACACAGAGAAACCCTGTCTCGAAAAACCAAAAAAAAAAAAAAAAAAAAAAAAAAGAAAGAAAGAAAGAAAGAAAGAAAGAAAGAAAGAAAGAAAGAAAGAAAGAAAGAAAGAAAGAAAGAAAAAGAAAAAATCAAGACCTGTTTTTTTTTCCCTTAGCGCTGAAGAGCCAATTCAGGTCTTCATGTTGGCTTGCAAGTCCCTTACCACGTGATCCATCTCCCCAGCCCGCTTCTTACCCCGCCTCTTTTTCCTTCTTCGACAGAGTCTTGTGAGCATCCATCTCACTGCACCTCTGAGGGTCCCTGGAACTTCTGATCCTCCGGCCTCCTCCTCCTGAGTGCTGGGATTACAGGTGTGTGCCAGCGCACCTGATGTAGTCTGCCTGAGAGCTACCCTGGGTCTCACGGGTACCAGGGACGTTCTCTACCAGCTGTGAGATCACCGGCTCACGAGCTAAGGTGGAGAATCGGCTGAGGAAGATACAATGCTGACTTCCTTCCGGCTCCGCCAAACCCACACATGGGCATGCACACATGCGTACACCACACACACACACACACACACACACACACACACACACACACACACACATACACACACCAATAGTGAAGTTTATAAAGCACACAGAGGACCAGTTGCTGGGAAACTGATAGAGTACTATCCACCGTCAAGGCTGCTGTCACTGGCTACTGTCCACTCGTCCGCCTTCTGTTGTTGTTTCTTTGGTTGCGTTTTATTTTATTTTTATTTTTATTTTTTAACCATTTACAAATCTTTCCTATCTGCCTTTACAACAGCCCTGTAAGGCTGGCGGCACAGATCTGACGGTATAGATAGGAAAGTGAATCTCAAAGCCACAAGCCTGTTCACGGTGCTACAGTTAGCAACATATTTGTATAAATGGCAGTCTTTGGCCTAAAAATTCAACGCCTAACCTTCCCTCATACTCACCCTACCGACTTCACGTGGATAATGAAGATGAAATGAATTTAAGTCTCAAAAAAATACTTTTTGAGGGAAAAAAAACCCACTATATAATTACATAATATAATTACCTGGGACATATGGCTCATCTCCCTCCCCATTCTAGCTCATGTGTGAGCCCAGAATTTTATATTACCCCTCTTCTGTCCTCAACTAAATATGGCAGGGGTAAGGGTGTGGTCCTGTTGGAAGCTATACTGAAAACAACACGGACCAGTGTGAAACCAGGACTCACTAAAGCACCTCAAAGCTTAAGTGTGAGCATGGCTGTAGAGAGGAAAGTGTAGTGTCAGGGCTCACACCGGCTCACACACAGTTATCTGAGGCAAGGTGGTGGCAAAGAAGAGCTGCACATTGCGTAAAGGAGCAGGAGATGCGTGGGAGCATGGGCCTTGGAGCTCAGCAACAAAGGGAGACTGCCAGCTCACTCTGTGATCTTCCCGTCTCTCTCTCCCTAGCACCAGGTCTGCTAACACACACCACGATGCCCAGCTTTCATGTGAGGGCTAGGAGGCAAACTCAAGTCCTTGTTCCAACGACGAGCCAATGCTTTATCGACAGCGGCACGCCAGCCCCCACTTCATTATTTTTAATAGGAAAAATGAAAACAGTGTAACTCTAGACTTTAACAGTCAGCCTGGATCTTATCTGATCCAACCCTCCCATTTTATAGATGAGAAAATTTAGACCTACGAGCACACAGATCACTCAAAGCTGAAACTCTGGCTGATTTCTGCCATGGAGGGGGGGTTGTTGTGCCATCAGTCTTGACAGTCTATAGCTAAGATCTGTTGAGAATTTCCTCTGTGATTTCTACAGGGTGACCATTTGATCTGTCTCCAGCCTCAGCTCTGTGACGTTCGTACAACCCTAGCCCTGCTTTACATACAAGTTAAGGGGGACTAAGGGGAACTGAGGAACTGGACCAAAACCACAAATCCATAGGGAATCCCATGCTAACCTCTAGGTGTTAGGTTTCAAGCCGGTGTCTGTTTAACATCCCAAAGCAAATGCTAGCTGCCTGGTTCTTCCATCAGTCCCTGCCTGTTACTGGGTCCTCCTGGCCGGCATACCCTGCCCCTACCTGAACTCTCCAGTCCAGGAACTGGTCTGCTTGTCCCCCAGATGCCCTTTCCTATATAATCCAGGTATTTTGGTTACCCATCCTCTTTCTAGGGCCTCCAGGCTGCCACACCTAGTTCCTCTCTCCCTTTCCCAACCTCCATCCCTCACATGGCTCAGGGTCATGTCCACTCTGGATTCTCCCAGATGTCTCTGCCTCTGGTTCTGTTCTCTCTTTTATCTATAATAAACTTTCTCCTCCACCGTACCTAGAAGCAGTCATGTCCTTTCCTTTTCAGTTTTTCATTCCCTAGGCAGTTTCCCAAATCCAGATTTGGCTATGGGTTATCATCACTTTTATTTGTTTGAGACAAGGTCTCATGTAGCCCAGGCTGGCCTCAAGCTTGTGATTCTTCTGTTTCAGTCTCCTGCCTGCTGGGATTTCCAGTGTGTGCCACCACTCCCAGATCATCCCTTAGTTTTTAAACTGTTGGCAGGTCCTCCCCACACCCGTGCCCCAGCAGTTCTGAGAATGCAAGTCAGGGCTTCACGCATTCTGCAAATCCGTCTATCACCGAGCCATGCCCTTAGCCCCTGAAAGAAAAATACTCTCTCTTAGGTTCCTTTCAGGCCAGGCTGGTCCCCACCCAATTTTCCAGTCACCCGTGTGTGACTGGAATCTTGTGCCTGCTTTTTACGACACCCACCCCGACACCTACCCGCTAGGCCCTAATGGAAAGATTTCATTCCAACTTGGTGAATAGAAAACTGTCATTCTCTGAGCAAACCATGTCCTGGCCTCCTCCGAGAGGCATTCACAAGCCTTCTTACGGAAACCCGGTCAGGGCTGAACTTCCAGGCTTTGGGCTCTACAAATGACAGATGCTCACTCATTGTGTGTTGTGAACGGTACAAACTGACTGCTCTTCCTGTCTGGAGAGAAGCAAGCTGGCTGCCCCTTGTTATTACTGGTTAAGACAACGAAAGCGCTCCCTGTAGTGGTAAGATGTTTCTATGCCTTGGAATATTACAACTGCAGACTCCCCTAAGTCTCTCCGCACAAACCAAGGCAGGTTTTAAAAAAACCTCTTTCAGCCGGTCGGTGGTGGCGCACGCCTTTAATCCCAGCACTCGGGAGGCAGAGCCAGGCGGATCTCTGTGAGTTCGAGGCCAGCCTGGGCTACCAAGTGAGTTCCAGGACAGGCGCAAAGCTACACAGAGAAACCCTGTCTCGAAAAAACCAAAAAAAAAAAAAAAAAAAACCTCTTTCATCCTGACATCGCCAAAGGTAGCCACGCATAATGAACCACATGGCCAGTCAGGGGCTGCTGTGGCTGAGCCGCAGAGCTAGCCAAGGGGTCATGGCCGCAGTCCTCCAGGGAAGGACCAGCAGAGACAGTGAACCTGCTTATAACAAAGACCTTTCATTGCTACTCTTGCCTGGGTCCAGGCCTAACCTACACTTAAAATTCTGAAAGAGAATACGGTCATTAAAGAATAAGACAGCCTCGGGCAGATTGCAATCTTGGAATAATAATTGTATGTGTGTGAGAAAGGAGAACCCCACCTCATGAATCATCCAACCATTGTTCTTTGTTTGGTTTTTTTTCTCAGCTTGTTTCCTTAGTTTTTTCAATTACCTTTTTTTTTTTTTCCCTGCTTGAGGAAAAAACTCATTTCAAATTAATCTCCTGTGATGCCAAAGCTTGCCCGGCAACATAAGCCCCATGAGCTGGGGCATGTTTTCTTCAGGGCCAGAAAGGAAGCACCGTGGTGTGTTCTGTGATGTCTGGGACTGTGAGTTGCACACAGAGCTGTGACACTCTGGCCTTTCGCCCAGCATTGGTGGACCCGCCACATGGCTCTTTGACACCTCTGAGGGACACCAAGGAGGCAATGTAGGAAGGATGTTAAGAAAACAGAGAACATCCTAGACACCAACCGAATTCATTCTCTCTCTCTCTTAGTCTCTGGCAGGATATCTCAGCCTCCTGACACCCTATGCAGCCCAGGCTAGCCTTGAACTCTCTACATAGCCCAAGCTAACTCCAGACTCCAGATCTTCCTGCCTCAAGCTGGGATTACAGGCATGCACCGCTACTCCTGGTGAATTTTCTTTACACAGGTCTGCATGTTAGTGGCTTTTTTGGCAGATCTTACGATTATTAAACATCATTATTTCTATCTCTCTGTGCACTGCTCCACTTCAGCACCCTGATTCCTGGGGAACGAGGCCTGTTGATTCCAGCTCGTTGACTCTTCTGTTCTCTGAGGCCTGTGGCTGTCCCTGACCCTTTCTTTACTCAAGCCCACCATCACCACAGACATTAAACACAAATTCCCCGGGGCTGTTTGATTTGGAATAAACTCCCTCACTAGGCCCCAGCAGTGCAAACTAAAAATGGAGTCACTCACGCTCCACTTCCTCCCCAACAAGCTGAAACTACCCTGTTTATTCAACCTTCTGAGAAATCAGGCTTAGAGAGATCAGGGCCAAACTCTCCCCGATAGGCAAGTTTCAATAGTCACGACAAGGAAGTTCCCTCTGTCTTAATCCTTTCACAAGACAAGCAGCCTGAAGTAACCTACTGCCTACCCACCAGCCGCTCTTCCATTGTTCCTCCTCTGTGTCCCCAACCTTCAAGCGGCCAATCCACTTTCTGCACTCTTTAGGCCTTTTCTGATGTTACAACCCCCCACCCCCACCCCACCCCGTACCTCTTGGCTGGGGGCATAGCACAGTTGGTAAAGGGCTCACCTAGCACACAAAAGAGGCTCTGTGTTCAAACCCCAACATTACATGAACTGATGGGATGGTCCATCACTGCAACCTCAGCACTTTGGAGATAAAGAGAGAAGGATGGGAATTTCAAGGCTATCCTTAGCTACATAGTTTGAGGCCAACCTGAGGTATTTTAAAATGAAAGAAAAAAAAAAAAACAATGAACTTTTTCTACTGTTCTCGTGGGAGCACTTCATTGCATTTTACGTAACGAAATGTTGCCCAATTCCAGACTCAGAAACAAAGCCAAGCAAGCTCGTAAACCCAGACTGTAATTCTGTCCCGTGAAACTTCATTTTCTCTCTGAGGACAGAGCAGACATCCTTGACTTACCCGAGGCAGTGGCCTCCCAGCTCCATGTTGAAGAGTCCAATGCTGCATTTGTTGGAATTTTCCTGTCGTTTTCACAAGTGCAGCATATAGAGTAATTGGCACCAACACTGCGGGGCACTCGTGTCTTTGAAATGTGTTCTGAATACTCATTTTACACAATTACATAATACACGATTTTAGAATTCTGGAAAATATAAATATGGCTGACTTGTGTTCTAGAACTTTGAAATACCTTAATTAAATCGAGAGAGAAGCTGGGCGGTGGTGGCGCACGCCTTTAATCCCAGCACTTGGGAGGCAGAGCCAGGCGGATCTCTGTGAGTTCGAGGCCAGCCTGGTCTACCAAGTGAGTTCCAGGAAAGGCGCAAAACTACAGAGAAACCCTGTCTCAAAAAACCAAAAAAAAAAAAAAAAAAAAAAAAAAAAAAAAAAAATGAGACAGAGAGAGAGAGAGAGAGAGAGAGAGAAAGAGAGAGAGAGAGAGAGAGAGAGAGAGAGAGAGAGAGAGAGAGAAGACAGAGATCCTAAACAAGGGATCACATAGCTACTTTTGTGCCAGAGACTTGAGATGTGGATCAAGAGGCTATTGAGCTGGGTGGCAGCACACGTTTATAATCTCAGATACTCAGGAGCTGGAGGCAAGAGGATTGCAAGTTGAAGGCCAGCCTGGGCAATTTAGTGAGACCTTGTCTCATCATAACAAGGGCTAAAGACGTAACTCACTAGTAGAGCACTTGCTTAACCTGTGTGAGAGACTTTTTCAACCCCCAAGAAAACATACATGTGCGCCATTGGCTCTTGTTTTATAGACAATTATTTTCTGTTTATTCACCCTTGTTCTCTTCTACCACCTATGTAAGCCCCTGCCCTTCTCAGTATAGAAATACCAACTTTCTCTCCCTTGGCATGCTAATTTAGCATCATTTGAACCCGTGTCTTCCAAATTTCAGTTCCTAAGACCTAAATAAAGTTGTTTCCTTTTTGGATTCTAAGTTCTAACTGACCTATACATTGCATTCAAAGATGAAAGTTTTGTTTTGTTTTTACATTTATTTAGTTATTCAATTATTTGAAGGGGCTGCACATGCCACAGTGTATATGTGGAGGCCAGAGGACATCTTTGGAGAATTGGTTCTTTCTTACAACATGTGGAGTCTAGGGATCAAACTCAGGTTAGCCTTGGCAGCAAGCGCCTTTACCCACAGAGCCACCTCAAAAGTCCTAAAAGTTTGCTTTTTAAAAGTTAGACTAAATTTCCAAAAGATAAATAAATAATCTTGCAAACAGTCCTTGTTGTTGGTGAGTAACCCAGCTGATCGGAGGGATGAATAGTGGGAAATGGAAAGCGTATGGCTTCAAGAATCAGAAGTTCAAATCCCACCTTTGATTGCCTGTTTGTTCATTTTGCTTTTGTTTTCTTTGTGTATCTCTGGCTGTCCTGGAAATCGCTCTGTAGACCAAGCTATCTTCAAACTCACAGAGATCTGCCTGTCTCTGTCTCCCAAGAGCTGGGATTAAAGGTGTGCGCCACCACCTCCAGGCCAAATCCTGCCTCTTACTGTGTTCTTGGTCTCTGTGATGGTTTGAAAGAAAATGGCCATCAAAGGGAGTGGCACTATTGGGAGGTGTGGCCTTGTTGAAGTAGGTGTGACCTTGTTGGAGGAAGTGTGTCACTGTGGGGGCGGGCTTTGAGGTCTCATATATGCTCAAGCCACACCCAGTATTTCAGACCACTTCTTGTTGCCTGAAAGTCAAGATATAGGACACTTGGCTACTTGTCCAGCACCGAGTCTGTCTGCCCAGCCACCAGGTCACACCATGATGGTAATGGACTGAACCTCTGCACTGTAATCCACCCCAACGAAATGTTGTCCTTTATAAGAGTTGCCGTGGTCATGGTGTCTCTTCACAGCAGTAGAGCACTGACTAAGACCATCTCCTTCCTTTGTTGCTCCTCATCTGCCGCATGGAAATAGAGGAAATTCCCCATCCTACAGGAGTGCTGAGACGGTGAATGATATCACTGGTTTGTAAAATATTGGACTGGCGAAGCCGTCTTTGTGGGTAAAGGGATTATTGCGAAGGCAGGAGGACCTGAGCAGAGTTTGCTAGAACCCAGGGAACATGGGATGTGCCAGCTAAAGCGTCTGCAACCTCGGGGCTCCTACTGTGGAATGGTGGTAGAGACAGAATCCCCAAAGCTCATTGGCCCGCTTGCCTGCAAAATGCAGCAGCACACAAGGGCTCTGTCTCCAGCCAGGTGGAAGGTTAGGAGGAACACCCAAGGCTGTCTTCTGATCTCCACGTACGCACTGTGGCATGCGTGTGCTTGGACTCACATATGTCGACACACACATGACTTACAATGAAGCTATTTTTATCCGTAGTTAAATTTATATTTATTTATATTTAAATTTATAATCGGTTAAATTACTATTGGAGTTTTGTATGTGTCCATGTTCGTGTGTATGAATGTGTAGCCGTGTGCACATGCATGTGGGGGTCAGAGGACAGTCTGGTATGGTTCCTCTGGTGCCATCCACTTTTCTGGTAGACTTGAACACGATGGCACTGTTGGGAGACGGTGGGAGGTAGGCAGTGGGCAGAGCTGGAAGAAGTGGTGCACAGCCCTGGAAGGAAGGGTTATTAAGCTCAGTTTCCTAGCATCCTCAGGCTTGGTCCCATCTATCTGCCTCCAACACATGGGAATTTCTGCTCAATAGAGTATCCTCTGCCCCTACCCATGACACACTTTTTTTTTTTTTTTTTTTTGACAGTTAGTTCCTATTGGGCTTGAACTCTTGGCTTTCTGGGGTCAAATGATCATTCCATCTCAACCTCCCAAGCGGCTGAGAGCACAGGTTTGTGCCTCCGGAGCTGGGAGGAATCTCTGTGGTCTTTGCTACCCTGTGCTTATTTATTCTCTATTGTTTGCTTTACCTTTGTTAGAGCTTGAAATCAAATCCAGGACCTCACACATGCTGGGCAAGCAAGCGCTCTGCTCTACCGCTGACCCACACCCCTGGCTCTGGAAGTGCGGGCCGGGAGACGGCAGAGCACAAGAGCAGTGCTGTGCTGTAGTGGACTCTTCTTTTTCTCTGACTTTCTTCCGGGACTCGGCCCAGATTTACAGTCATCTGCCACAATGAACCAACAAGAGGAGATCCAGAGGGGCCGATGATGAAGCCACAGCCCCAGAACATGTCAACGTGTGACTTGCCTGCCCCAGAAAACACTCACTGTTTCTAGACACAGATGGACTCAAGAATGCAGAGTGCTAAGCACTGTGAGACCCACCTGTAGTCCTAGCTTCTCTGGAGGCTGAGGCAGGAGGATCACTGAGAATCCTGAGACCCACCCAGAAGTTCAAATTCAGCCTGGGCAATGTGAAGAGACTACTGTACAAAAAAGGAAAGAAAAAAATTACACATACACACAGAGACCAGTATACACACACACACACACACACACACACACACATATATATGAGATATATATATATATATGATATATATTACTGTAAAAAACGGAAAGAAAAAATTTTAAACTGTGATATATATATATATATCACAACATTGTATATATCACAACATGCACACACACATACATGTATACATATTGCACAAAATGTAAGAAAAAAGGACTATAGAAGTATTTGAATTAAAAATCCCCTGTGAGCCATGCGGTGGTGGCACACTCCTTTAATCCCAGCAATAGGGAGGCAGAGGCAGGTGGATCTCTAAGTTCGAGGCCAGCCTGCTCTACATACTGAGTTCCAGGAAACCCAGGGCTACACAGAGAAACCCTGTCTTAGAAAAAAGAAACAAAAAACATGTGATTTATCCCCACATCAAGAAATGGCTCATCGTGTTATCCAAAACAAATACTTTTCTGTTTTTTTTTTTTAAGATATTTATTTATTTATTATGTATACACTCGTCTTCCTGCAGGCCAGAAAAGGGCACCAGATCTCATTACAGATGGTTGTGAACCACCCTGTGGTTGTTGGGAATTGCACTCAGGACCTCTGGAAGAGCAGCCAGTGCTCTTAACCTCTGAGCCATCTCTCCAGCCCCAAATACTTTTCTGTATGAAAGAGAGAAGGGCTGTCTCAGAAAGAAGTGGGAAGGTGAGGAGTCCCCACTGCGCTCTCCTACCACCATGGAGCTGCCAGGCCTTCCTCCCACAAGGGGCTGCGCTTCCTTAGTGAACACAAGTCCTTTCTCTAAGTTCTGTTATGTCGAGTATTTGGTCACAGAAACAAGGAAAGTAATTAACACAATACTCTTCCTATGAGAGAGAGGGAGAGAGAGAGGAAGGTGGGGGAGAAGAGGAAGAGGAAGAAAGGAGGGAAGAGGGAAGGAAGAGAAAAAGAAAGCTAGTAAGCTGGTGTGGTGTCTGTCACATGGCTGCAACCCAACACTCTAGAAACTGAGGCAGGAAGATTGCTGCAAGTCTGAGGCTAGCCTGGGCTGCATAGACAGAGGAGGGAAGGCGGGAAAAAGGCTTGCCAACAGCACCCAGAAGCTCTCTCGTGACCCCTTCCACACCTGTATGGAATCCATTCTTTTTTTAAAAAATTTATTTATTTATTTATTATGTATACAGTGTTCTGCCTGTATGTATGCTTGCATGCCAGAAAGAGGGCATCAGATCTCATCAGATGGTTGTGAGCCACCATGTGGTTGCTGGGTGGGAATTGAACTCAGGACCTCTAGGAGGTTAAGCCAGCACTCTTAATCTCTGAGCCGTCTCTCCAGCCCCAATCCATTCCCTTTTTATACTTTACAATCATGTCTACACACTGTAGTTGCTTCTTGCCCATTCCTGAATCTTGTATAAATGGTGTCATTTAAAAGGCCATCTTCTGGGATTCTTTCAGCTAATGATGCATTTGCAAACAACTTCCAAGTTTGGGTCAAGGATAGTTTGGTTTTTCATTGCTAGGGTTATCTATTGTGCGAATGCACTGTAGCCGATTTCTCTGGTCTGGTGTCAGTAGACACACGGGTGCTTCCAGTTGGAGACTGTGATGGGAAATGGTGTTTGGCAACCCCTCCCATACTGAATCAGAGGTCATTTTTACAAACCCACAGGTGTTTTCTATCTCTCTACTATCCAGAAACAATGTTTTCCCTACAAACACACCCTTCCCCACCCTTACCACCTTGTCCGCAGTTCCGCTGGAAATATTAAAACCCTGCCGCACAAGCTGGGGACCTCGACTTAGTAAAGATCTAAGAGGTCAAAGACTTCCCGGAGGCCTCCCTTCCTTTCTGCCTCAGATTTGACTTACGATAACAATAGCAACACACAAAAAATACTTAAAAACATGTAAAGAATTCTTATTCACTTCCTTCAGATTTGGGAGAAATGGGGGGAAGTGCTGAGTTTTGTGATATCAATGATAATTGGGCCTAGGCTTTTAGAAACCTCAAGCTGTTGGGGGGGGTAATGTCCACCTCTGCACAGGGGAGGGACAACTCGGGGTGACAGGCACCAGTGCCTGCTGTCAGAGCTTTTACCCCTATCCAGGACCTGATCTTTAGGCAATTTTGGAGGACACAGTGGAGCCAATAGCTGCAGGCCATGCAAGAAGGGCAGGGAGCTGGGTGGGACAGCAGTTTGCTGCCCAGCCGGGCTCCTGGAAGGTGGTCCTGGAGGAGCGGCAGGCAGGGTGCCGATCAAACGGAGCCACCGTGTGTGTGGCGGACTGTCTCTCTGACCTGCTGGCTGTTTGCAGGGGAGCTACCGATTAAGCCTGGGCAGAGCAAGACCTCCGTGCAAGGACTGAACCAGCCCCTGAGGCTCCCTCTGTAGCACTAGACTTCCGGAGGGTCACCCAAGAGAGGAACCACCCGACTGACAGGGCTTGTTTTGTGTTGGCAGTGTTTCATGGGGCTCCAGTCCACCAGGGGCAGGACCGTGACTGGCGCCATGTTTGGAGGGTTTGGTAATGAGAATCAGAAGCTGGGAAGACGTTCATGCCCGTGGCCCACTACCTCTGCTTCTCTGGAAGTCACCCTGAGGAAGCAGTGAGACAATACACAGCCAAGTTCTGTTTAGAAGACGGGAAACTGGAGACACCCCAGTCACCGCGAGGAACCAGTTAAGTAAATCCTTGCACATCCTTCTGGAAATGCTGTCCAAGAACATGCAGTGGCATGGGACACCGTTTAACACAAGAGAGAGAAACATTGCAAAATGGTATTTAACAATACATGATATTTGGTTTTGAGGAAGAGTCCCATGTAGCCCAGGCTGGCCTGGAACATCACTGCGTAGATGAGGATGAGCTTGCATGTCTGATCTTGCTTTCACCCCGACAGTTAGGATTACAGGTGTGAGCCACCATGCCAGTATGGTGGTGCTGGGGATTGAACCAACGGCTTCTTGCACGCCAGGCGAGCCCGCTGTCCTCTGAGCTACTTCCTCGTTCTAACAATACGATCCTAAGGGAGAAAGACTGAACAGATATGCATCACCATAGAAACACTCCATCTACGCGTTATTAAAAGCCAGCATATGTTATGTGTGATTTTTAAATTTGTTTTGTTGTTATTGCTTGTTGCTAGGGGTGAAACTAGGGCTTCCCACATACTAGGAAGTGCTCTACAACCGAGCCACACACCAGCTCAGTCAGGGCTTCTTTTCTTCCTGTTTCTTTCCTTTCTGGACTGGGAGCTGGCCTCAGACTCAAAAACTATGTAGCACCGAGAATGTTAAGTCTCAAAGAAATCCAGGACAGGTGTCACACAGTGCCTGTGGCTCCGCCCTGCGCTTCTCACCCCGCCCCCTGCCCTAAACCCCTCCCTCCCAGGGGCTGGCCTTCTGATTCCCGTCCCCCAGCTTCTCTTTCCTGTATAAACTCAGCCTTTTCAACTACCCTCTCTTGGTTCTCTCGGCTCCTGGTCCCCTCTCTTTCTCTCTTGATCCTCCCCCATCCCCACCTCATGGCCCAGTTAAGTTTGGACTCTTCTGGATGCCTCTGGCTATTTTCTCAAATATCTACAATAAAACCTTCTCCTCAGCCATACCTAGGAGTCATGTCCTCAGTTTTCATTCACCAAATCTCCGGCTTCTGTCTCCCAACTGCTGGGATTAGAGGCTTGTACCACTATACCCGGCTAATGTTTCTTGATATAAAATGAAAATGTTCTGAAGCTGGGTGTGGTGGCCCAAGTTTGTAATCTTCACACTGGGGGAGGCGGAGGCAGGCAGATAATGGGAAGTTTGAGGCCGGCCTAATCTACATAATGAGTTTCAGGCCAGGCAAGTCTACAAAGTGAGACTGTGTCTCAAAAGCAAACAATTTTTAAAAAATAAGCTTTCCTTACTAATTTGGTTTTAATTATCTTTGATCACTGACCACTAGGAAAAACGTTGGGGGACGGTGGCATAGAAATGGCTCAGCGGTTAAGAGCACAAATTGCTCTTGCAGGGGACCCAAATTCAGTCCGCAGCACCCACATCAAATAGCTCACAACTGCCTATGACTCCAGCTTCAGGGGATTCCTGACTCTGCATGCACCTGCACTTACACATGTGCATAGGCACATCATTAAAAACGATTTTTTAAAGTTCAGTGCTGAACTGTTCTTCGGGATGAGGCACAGGGATTGTGCTCCCATTAATGAGGAACAGCAGACTCATGGCACTCATTATTTATTTCTTACAGGTTTGTATTGTGTTCAGAAAACAAAGCCTCGGGTCTCCCTCGGGGAGGGAAGAGCAATTGCTTCCCCTACGCACAAACTGTCTTGGCAATGTCAGCCTGGAAGTCTCCATTTTCTCTGTGGCTGCACAGGAATCCAGTTCACACTAAAAGCTGGATGGCCTCAGTTTCTGGGGGAAACAAGTATTCTTTAATGAGACTCATTAAATTTAATGAAATTGCTTGAGCGGTCTCCTGGCTTAGTGAAATCAGGAGGAGGATAATGATGCTGAACTCCATGCTGAACTCCATGAACACACACACATACGCACACAATAGGACCTCATCTATAACACACATGTGTACACATGCACACAACAGGACCTCATCTATACACACATGCACGCAAGACCTCATCTATAACACACATGCATACACATGTGCACACAAAAGGACCTCATCTATAATATCCAAATAAGATTTGATGCCTTATTTTGGTGATTTGGCTAAACTTGCAGAAGACTCCAGCTTTCTTCCTCTTACGAATGACAAAACGAAATTGTGACTTCCTTTTTTCCCTTTTTTCTTTTGAGACAGGGTCTCACTGTAGCTCTGGCTGTCCTGGAACTCACTAATGTAGACCAGGCTGGATTCGAACTCACAGAGGTCTGCCTGATTCTGCCTCCCAAGTGCTGGAATTAAAGGTGTACACCACCTCCACCATCACCCGGCTGAGATTGTGACTTTTTATGTCTAGTTTCTGATTTAAAGCAAAACACCCTGAAGATGGAAATTGGCTTTCAGTCTAGCTATTTGGTTTCTTGAAGATTAAAATTTCTCTAAAGTATTATGCAACCAAAGTTAAACTTTCCATTGTGATAGTCAAGGTTTTATATCTATATATGTATATAGATATAGGTAGATTAGATAGATAGTGATAGATACAATTAGTAATATACTACTATTAATGTAATAGAAGTATAACCTTAAAGTCATCCAGTCATCCACCTGCTGGTTCACTCAGTCCTGAAGGACGAGGACCCAGCCACACACACATTTACATTTCGGAAGGAGTACTCTAGAGAGAGGAGACAGCGAGAACAGACTCTAAGTGAGGTTGGGCTGGGCTGGGACTGTCTATGAAAGAAGGGACCTGCAAAGCTGGACCTGCAAAGCTGGAGCACGAATGTGGCAGGTTTTCTCTTAGGCCACCAGCCAGCTCCCAAATCGTGACATGGAAACTTTTATTAGTTATGAGGGCTCGGCCTTCGCTTACCTCTTATCTTAATTAAAAAATAATTAATTCATTTTAATCTCTACCTGTGTTTTGCCTCAGGGCTTTTTTTTTTTACCTTTCTTTCTTCCTTCCTTCTGTTCCTTCTCTCTCTCTCTCTCTCTCTCTCTCTCTCTCTCTCTCTCTCTCTGTATATCTTACTTTCTTGCTGTCTGTCTCCATGGCTGACTGGCTGCTGACCGGCAGCTGACTGGCTTCTGGCCCCTGACCCAGGGTGTCCCTCTCCCCCTGTTCTCTTCTCTCTTCCCTCTCTTGTTCTCTTCTCTTCTCCTACTTATTCTCTCTGCCTGCCAGCCCCTCCTCTCCCTGTCCTGTCTAGCTATTAGCTGTTCAATTTTTTATTAGATCAATCAGGTGCCTTAGGCAGGCAAGGTGAAACAAATGCAATGCATCTTTCCATAATTAAACACACATCCTTACATCATTAAACAATTGTAGCATAAACAAATGTAACACACTTTACACGGTTAAAGTAGTATTCTGCAGCATAAACAAATGTAATACATCATTACACAGTTCAAGTAATTTCCACAACAGGAAGAGGTAGGGGATGAGGTCATACAAGCTGACGTCAGGGCAGAAGTGTAGACTGGAGATAAAAATCTGGAAGAAATCGGAGGATGGGTGGTTTTTCAAGCCTTGACGTTGGATTCAGAACTTCTATTGCTGTGATAAAACAGTGTGGCCAAAAGCAACTTGTTGAGAAAAGGATTTATTTAAGCTTACAATTCTCAGGTCACACTCTGCCACCGAGGAAAATCAGGGCAAGAACTCAAAGCAAAAAAACCCAGAGGCAGGAGCTAATGCAGAGACCATGGAGAAATGCACTTACTAACTTGCTCCTCTTGGCTTGCTCAGCCTGCTTTCTTATAGAACCCAGGACCACCTGCCCAGGCATGAGTCCCAGTGAGCTGGGCTCTCCTATACATCACTGATCAAGAAATCCCCCACAGACTTACCTACAGACCAATCTTATGAAGACATTTTCTCAATTAAGATTCCCTCTTCCGAATATGTCTAGATTTGTGTCGCATAGACACCCGCAGTGATGGTGGATAAAGAAGAGGGTATAATGAATCTTTCTCTGTCCCACCAGTCAGCTCCCAAATAACGACATGGAGACTTCTTACTAATTATGAAAGCTTGGTCTTAGCTTAGGCTTGTTTCTCACTAGCTCTTATAACTCAAATGAACCCATTTCTATTCATCTATGTGCTGCCACATAGCTCGTGGCTTTTACCTCTCCTCCTACACGTCCTGCTTCCTCTGTGTCTGAATGGCAACTCCTCTCTTCTTCCCAGAGCTCTCTCTTTCCAGAAGTCCCAACTGTACTCCTGCCTAGCTATTGGTCATTTAGCTCTTATTAAACCAATCACAGTGACACATCTTTACACAGTGTAATCAAATATCTCACAACAGGAGGGAATATCAAGGAGGTAAATTCCAAGAAGTCCAGTGAAGACATCACTGAATGAATGGAGACCCCTCACCTTCCCCACCCACCCGACTTCATGTTCTTTCTATCTCTTTTTTTTGTTTTTTTTTTTTTGTTTGTTTGTTTTTTTTGGTTTTTCGAGACAGGGTTTCTCTGTGTAGCTTTGCGCCTTTCCTGGATCTTGCGCTGTAGACCAGGCTGGCCTCGAACTCACAGAGATCCGCCTGGCTCTGCCTCCCGAGTGCTGGGATTAAAGGCGTGCGCCACCACCGCCCGGCTCTTTCTATCTCTTAAAAACAAAACAAAACCAAATATTTCTTGGTCCCATGTGCAGCTCCATTCTTCGCTTCCCTTTACAGTAACACTTCTGGCGTTTTCTCGATGTTCGGTTTTTCACTTCCTTTCCTTCCCTTCTCCCTTGAGTCCACTCCAGCCATTTGCTCATCTCTTCCTCTCTACCTAAATGGCACTAGCAGATGTCAGCAAGGCCCTTATAGTACCAATTCACCGAGAGTTTCTCGTCTTCTCTGGTACTCTATTTCAGTTCCTGCTTCAAAGTTCCTGTCTTGAGTTCATTCCCTGTCTCTCCTCAATGATGGATTGTTGTCTGAAAGTGTAAGAAGAAATACACCCTTTCCTCCCCAAGTTGCTTGTGGTCAGTGTTTTATCACAGCAATAGAAAGCTAGTTAGGACATCTTTTGACCTCTGCACACCCGTAGTGGCACTTGTACATCCACATTCACACACCCACCCACACACAGGAAAGAGAGAGGGAGAGATTAGAAAAATTAAAGAAAACAAAAATTACCCATCCTATTCTCTTGATCTGGTGCCAGTAACACAGGTGTATGAGTATACACACAAAAGTTCACCAGGGACACACTCCCGATTGCCATTCTTCAATATATCTAAAGTGTGCATACATTTTATTCTCTGTACTTGATTTTTTTTTTTTTTTTATTTAGACAGAGACTCGTTGTATAACCCAGGCTGGCCTCAAACTTACAATCTTCCTATCTCAGTCTCATGAGTACTAGAATTACAAGCATGCACCCCCCCCACACACACAATGAATATCTATACATTTTTTAAAGATCTAAAGCAAAATAATTACGCTGCAGAGAAGAGGGGAGACCATTGCTGGAGGCCATGCCAGGGAGGCACAGGCAGGTGGAGGCTGCTGTGTGGCTGTGGGAAACAGGCAGCTGGGACAGAGCTAAGGGGGAGGGGGAGGAGAAGTGGAAGACTAGAGGGTGAGAAGTGGTCGGGCCATCGAGAGGAGCCGCGTGGGAGACCCTTTGCCAGTGCTCAGCAAAGCCCGGCCTCAGGTGTTATTCGGTCATTCATTTCCGAAGAGGCAGGGTCTCGATGCTTACCCTGTCCAAACTCAGCTGGGCACAGGCAGAAAGGCTTTGCCGGGTTTGGAAAGAAGCAGGGGCAAGGAGTTGGAGATATGGAAGGAAAAAACAGATAATAAAGGTCCGGGTCAAAGAAGGGAGTGTGGTCACACAGAGCTAAGGGTGCTGTGTTAGGAAAAGAGAGTTGAAAACACATCGTGAGGCAAGGAGAGGTGAGGAAGGGCAAGGCAGGGGTGATGGAACTGGGGAGTTTTATTGGTAATCACAGTGTCTGACGCTGGGATGGGCAACCAGGTGTGTATCCATAGAAGCTGACTGATGGACGAGAGCCACTCAAAAGAGTTTAGGCGCCCAGGACACACAGGTTGATTTCTGGCTTTCCAATCACAGTGTGCTGTGAGTTTTCCGTTGGTGCTGCTCCAGGGCCTCAGCACCGACCTCTGGCACTCTCCATCAGGCTCGGAGAAAATGAGTGTGAGGGCAGGGGACTATATACTCCTTTGTCCAGAACTCAGCCATGAAGCCACACCTAACCTCAAAGGAAGAAGAGAGGAACTATTAGATCTCCTGAGTAATGAGCTGACTTCTGGCACAGGTGGGAAGTCAAGGTCACTGGGAGAGAGGTAGTCACGGCCAAGTCTGTTCGTGTGGGCTGTGGAACTATCATGAACTTGCAAAAAGTGACAGAATGAAACTCTAAGAAATCGAGAGACATGACCTCAGAGTCAACAAAGAGAAGTATTTCATAGTCACAATCGAGTTTCTCTTCCTCTCTCTCTCTCTCTCTCTCTCTCTCTCTCTCTCTCTCTCTCTCTCTCTGTGTGTGTGTGTGTGTGTGTGTGTGTGTGTGTGTGTGTGTGTGTGTGTGTAGCACTGGGAATGGAACCCGTGGCCTTGTGAGTGCTGGGCATGCACTCTACCATAGAGCTACACCCCAAGCTCCTGATGAGAACTTTGGATCTTATAGTTTTGAATCAGGAAATAGAGGTGCATTTACCCCCTCCTCAAGTGAGGTAAGTCCAAGCTGTGCAGGGTGAGAAAACAGTCTTCAGAAGCTTCTGGGGAGGTGTGTTCTCTCCAAAGGATGGGGGGCACTGGGCAACACCGTTCTATGTGAGGTTCACTGTCTTAAGACAGGGAGGGCAGTAATACTTTCCTCAGATGGCTGCATGAAATACAGAAATACCTGAAAAGTATTTGGCCTGCATGACATCACTTCTTAGTGTTGTGCTAGAGCATGCTGGGGCAGGTGAAATAGCACAGTGGGAAAGGTGACTGCCGCCGAGCCCGACAAGTTGAGTTTGGTCTCTAGGACCCAATGGTAGAAGAAGAGACCAGATATCACAATCACACTGTGGTGTACACACACACACACACACACACACACACACACACACACACACACACACACACACACAGAGACACACAGAGAGAATATACAGTTTCTCCTTTTTTGTTTTTGTATCTCATTGCTTATGGTTTTTGTTGTTGTTGAAACAGGGTCTTATGTAGCCCAGGCTGGCCTTAAACTTGCTAGTAGCCAAGGATGACCTTGAACTCCTGATCCTCTTGCCTCCCCTCTCAGGGCTGGGATTGCAGGTGTCATAACCATGACCAGCTCTCCTTCATCTGTCTTCTTTCTCTATCTCCATACTTTCCTACATGTGAGCCTGCGCTGGGCCTTTCTTTAGAAAAATGAAAGCTGGATTAGCTCTGCCCTTGTTCTAGGACCTGATTCACAAGTGAACACATCACGTTCACATAAACTTAGGCTGCCACTCAGAGTAAAGGTTCGGCTTTGGCACCATGTAGTAGAAATTCATTGAACTTTAGGCTAGTTCGGGGGAAAGGGACATGTATCGTCTATAAATAGAGTCAGAATCTCATTTCAAAAGGGTGGAGGGAAAAAAAAGCTTTTTATTAGAACAGGGAAGTCCCGGGAGGGTGTGGTTCCTTTCCAGATTACAGTCAAGGAAACTGTGCCCTCACCCCACTGTCTGACACAGACATGTGTGAATGACAGATGGGTAGGGAGGAAGAGTTTGGGCGTTTTCTCCAGTGCTTTGTTGTTTGACCACATCCCCTGTGCCATGCCCAGGGCAGCAAAGGCATCCATGCACGTGGTCTGTGGAAAGAGCCTACACCCACGTTCCACCGGCACTCTGTAGACTGGTGATACCCAGAGGGGACTCCTTGGACACCGCTCTTCAGCTCTCCCTCCAGAGACCCAGGAGCTCATCCGAATTCCCTCTGCCATGGGACTGTAGGCAGATAGCTACTTGTTCAAGTCCAGCCTGGGAGAGGAGAGAGATGATTCTTCTGCCCGAGACTAAGTAAAAACAAGGGGAAGGGATGTGGCATGAGGAAAAGCCATGCATGGCAAGTATGCAAAAGGTCCTGGATTTCACCCCCAGCACCACATTAGAAACGAACAACAGGGCTGGGTGTGGTGGCCCGTGCCTGCAATTCCAGAACATGGGAGGTAGAAGCAGGAGGATCATGCAAGTTCAAGGCCAGCCTGGGTGACATATTCAAACCCAAACAAAAAGAAACAAAACCAAACCAACAAAAAATAAGTCCATTGGTTGAAAACCTTCATCTTTACATCATTAAAAACAAACAAACAACCCCCCAAAAACTCTTGTGAGGGCCAGATGGCACAATGGATAGCAGTGCTTGCTGCCAAACCTGACAAGCTGAGTCCCACGACCCGTGTGGTGGGAGAGAACTGACTCCTGCAAGTTGTCCTCCGACCTCCACATACTCACTGAGGCCCAAGAATGCCCCCCTCCATGTGTGCACACATAGAATAAATAAAAATGAAGGAATAAGAACAGGTAATATGAAGGGGAAGGGGTGAGGGTGGTTGGGGGAGGGAGGGATCAGTGGGGAGAGAGATGGGAGAGTAGAGCAGAGAGGGGAGGGGAGGGATAAATCATATTAAGGATGTTTGAAAAGCCTGTACGGTAGCCTACCATTTTATAAGCTGTATAGTATAGTCATTAATAGAGTCTAATTGGAGTTAAACTACACAAGGTAGGCTATTTTCCTCCCAGCAGCCGTAAGTCAGTAATAAAAAGCCCAATACTAAGTTTGGGATATTTTTCCTTGAGTTGTTGGTCAGGGGCATCTTGGCGACCCCCTTAATAATACAGGCTCTGGGGCTGGAGAGATGGCTCAGAGGTTAAGAGCACCGACTGCTCTTCCAGAGGTCCTGAGTTCAATTCCCAGCACCCACAGGGTGGCTCACAACCATCTGTAATGAGATCTGGCACCCTCTTCTGTATACATAATAAATAAAATAAATCTTTAAAAAAAAATAATACAGGCTCTGTCATTGTTCTTGGTTGCCCACAGAAACTCGATAGTAAGACCTTATTGCTGGAGACCTAAGACACATTGCTCACAGGAGACGGAGAAATCAAGCTGGTATTGCCCAGGAAGCTCCCTCCCTGCTGGCTAGCTTCATCGTGCTGGAAGCCGCTGTGTAGGCTATTAGGAGGAAATGAAGACATCGAGTCTTACCCAGCAGTGAACTCTATGCACTACAGCGATGACCTGTGCGGCAAGATACACCTGTAAGTACAATAGTGGCCAAGTATTATGGGGTAACCAAGCACTTTCTGGGTGGATTTAAGGACTGACTGCAGGAGGGAACGCATACTGCTTTCTACTCCTTGGACATAGTATCAAATTGCCCTCTAAATCTCTCTCTCTCTAGTCATTGATTAGTGCAGTGTTCAGATCTCACCAGAGAAGTTGCTTTGTACAGTACATGATGGTTAACACAGAGACTCACAACTGGTCAAAGTGCAAAGAGTAAGGGTCAATGGAGTGCTCAACCTGAAGTGGGACATCCATATCACACACACCCCACCAAGGCTCGAGGCCACGAAGAAGAAGAGGGAAAAGACTGGAAGAATTAGAGGTCACGGTGAAACAGTATCTTCTGAGGGGACCTCTGCACTAAAGAACTCAGGACAGCTGTGTCGCCTACTCTGGATCAAGCCAGTCCACAGTCTAGTATGGAAGGGAAATGGTTCACAAGCAGTACCACCCCAACTGAGGAGCTATAGCCAGTTGATGGCTTCAGGGAGAGGGAGAGTCTGTTCCTTTAAGAGTGTGACCCCTGGTGTGAGCATGCTCCAGCGAATGGCCACACCCCCAGGAGTGTATGAGCAGCACAAACTGGACTCCTTGGGTTATTTAGAAAAAGAAAAGAGGACACAAGGCTGGGGGTGGAGGTGAGGTGGATCTGGGAAAAGTTAGGGTGAGGAGTGGGGGAAGTTGGGAAGGGGGGGGATGAAAGAATATGATCAAAATACATTGCACGAGATTCTCAAAGAGTTAGTACACATATATTAAAAATTTAAAATCTCTTATACATGAGTTAACGCGATGCCTATAGGGGGCTTTGATGGTTTTCTGAGTTTCCATGGTCTATCAAGTCTAACATGCCAGGAGACCTGACAAGCAGTGAGGCAAGGCAGGGGTGCTCAGCGTGCCCCAGTAAAAAAAATGTGAACGGAGAGGAGAGAATTCAGGGCACCTTCTGAATAGGAAGTGTTTTAACATTCTGTGGTACTTCATCACACCTCCATGTAAATTCCCTTCAAACCCGTGTCAGAAAGGTGTTCTCCTTATTTATAGATGAGGGAGATTTTTTTTTTTTTTTTTTGGAGTGGGTTCGTCATCGTCGTCGGGTCACACAGTTATGAGAAGTTGGTAAAGGCTGGCTCATAGTGCTCCTCTGATGTCATTTCCTGTGCTCTTGCACAATGCCTACCCTGTCCTGTTCTTAAAAATTAAACCAAAATGACACTAAACACTGCTTCCTCTTCTATATCATGCTATCCCAGAACTTGTGTGACCAGTGACTTGTCCCAGCTGCCCAGCTAGTAGGCGGCCACAGCCTCCAGTGGCTCCTGGATTTTTTTTTTAATTTATTTATTATTTATTATTGTTATTTATTAGATACTTAAATTCTTCATTATTTGAGAAGGATTAAAATGGAAAAAGTATATATTAAATTACCTACATTCAGTTATTTTTGGATTCTTCCCAAAGAATATTAGAATTTCATCCATGTATGAAATAGTAGCAGCTTTTAAATAACAACTGATTTAAATCAACCAACTTCAACTTAGATGGCCCAATGGATGTTGAAGTAGACAATTCTGTGTTGCAAATCTCAGTCGATATACCCCTGAGTTAGGGAGTAGCAATATTTTTCATGTTTCTGTTCAAAAAAGAGCTTTATTCAAATGTGTCAGTGACGTCACATGGCTGTGTTGAAAACTATGGCTCCCGGATTTTCCCCAGGAAAATCCTTGGGCTTGAGAGTCTAACACAGATGGAAACAAACTGCTCTTCTATGACTTTTATATCTTAATATTTTTTCAGTAATCCTTGTGTATTAATCATCATTTACAAAGTAGGAAGACAGGTTTCGGAGCCTGAGCATTAATTTAGTTTGAACCTAAGTTTAAGAACTTGACACAGAGCTGGGTGGTGGCGCACACCTTTAAGGCCAGCACTCAGGAGGCAGAGGCAGACAGGTGGAGCTCTAAGTTCAAGGCCAGCCTGGTCTACAGAGTGAGTTCCAGGACAGCCAGAGCTGCAAAGGGAAACCCTGTCTCAAAAAAACAAAAACAAAAACAAAAAGGGGGGGGGATTCAAATCCAAAAGAAAAACAAACCAGAGCAAACAGAACCTAGCATTAATTGCCTCCTCCTCCACCTCTTGCAGAGAAACGAGCAGTAGTTTCAGTTTACAAAGTCCCATTTTACTGTTTAGCCTGGAGTTGAAGAATCCACCTCATCTAGCCTTGCACCACCATTCAAAGTCCTTATTTCTACGTGAGTCTCTGCCTCTCCTGCAGGTGCATCCCAGTGGGTACTATTCTTTTAACTTCACCTTCAAACAATAAACTTCAGCTGGGTGTGGTGGCACACCTCTGCGATCCCATTCATCACTTAGGAGATTGGGGAGAAGAATTGCAAGGCCACGCCCACCTGATTATCTTAGTTACTTTTCTGTTGGTGGCTGTGATAAAACACCACAACCCGGGCAACTTATAAAAGAAAGACTGTATTTGGGCTATGGTTCCATAATGTTGGCATCCATAATGGCAGGGACATCACGGCAGTAGGCAGAAGACATGGTGGATGGAACTGGAAGCTGAGCGCTCACATCTTGAACCACAAGCGTAAAACCGAGAGTGAGTCAGGAATAATATGTGACAGACAGGTCTTCCAACAAGGCCACACTCCCTAAGCCTACCCGAAGAGCACCACCAACTAGAGAGCAAGCATCCAAACATCTGAGCCCACGGAGTCATTCTCACATGAACCACTGATCTACAGAGTGAAACTGTCTCCAAATACCAGAAACTTCCTCCTAGCCTAGAGGGCTTTATTCCAACCACGGCTTTTGTGCTCAAGACCTCTACAGAAAGAAAGGATTCCTCCTTCTTGACCTCAGTGGTACTGATGGTTTCATGTATTGTGTTATCTTCATTGACAGTGTTCATTAACTAAATGACTATAAAGGACTGTAAACCACTGTAGCTACTTTTTGTTTGTTTGTTTGTCTTGAAATGCTGGGGATTGAACCTGGGGCACATGCTAGGCAAGCACACTAACACCAGGATACAACCTCAATCCTTGATTTTTTTTTTTTTTTAAAGACAGTCTCATTGTGTAGGCCAGGCTGGCCTTGAACTCACGATCGGCCTGTCTCTGCCTCCTAAGTGCTGGGATCACAGGTGCGAGCCATGACCCCCCACTTGTGAGTAACTAGCTCTGTATGTCACCCAAGAAGCTTGTCTGCTGGAAGGGGATATTATCTATGATTGCTTGCCTGATTTTTCCCCTGTGGTATGATGTTTATATTCCAGAGACCAGCTCAGCATCCCTGACTCAGGGACTACTCCCTATGAAAACAGTTTGACCATTTGGGAAGAGTGATAAACAATGGTGACTCTTTTTGAGAGCTGAGGTGTCCTGTGGTTCTCCATTCTTTGGCTCACTGGACAAAGGAACAAATCCAGGCATCAACCCTCTTAGAGCTGGGGCTGGAGGCGGTCATGAGCCACCCGGAGAGAGTGTTAGGAACTGAACCCTGGTCCTCTGGAAAAGCAGCAAATGCTCTTACTTCGCAACCATCTCTTCAGTCCCAGTTATTTCATTTTTTTTGAGCTACTCTCATGAAGCCCAGGCTGCCTGCAAACTGACCTTGAACTTCCGATACTCCTGCACACCACCCAAGGGCGATTATAGATACGTATTATTATAGATGGGTATTGCCAAGCCTGGTTTATGAGATGCTGAGAATTAAACCTCAGGCTGTGTGAATGCTGGGCAAGTACTCTGCCAACTGAGCGACATTCCCGCCTGTTTTTTGTTTGTTTGTTCTTGGTTTTGGTTTTCGGTTTTTGAGATAGAGTCTCATGTAACCAAGGTCAGCTTTGAATTTGCTGTGTTGTAGTGACTGTGTCAGGCCCTCCAGGTGCATGAGTGGCCAGGGCCTGAGGACCTCCAACTGCCAGACTCTCCCCACAGAGTACTCTAATAGCCATAACGCTGGACCCAGGCCCTCCAGACACCTCCGGTTCCCTCCAGAGTGAAAAACCCAAACTCAGAACTTGAAAACTCATCAATCCTCACCCTGGAAAGCTCCTTCCTCCAAGAAGCCCTATACAAACCCTGTCTCCAGATCAGTTCTCTGCGGCTTCTCCCCTGAGCAGAGGCAGCCACCCTCCTGGGTTTTTCCCTCCCAATAAATCTCTTGTGTGAGGTTTGTTGTGCGGTGTGACTTTGTGGTATTCCTTCGTTCCCGACTGCTTTCCCTTCGGAGCTGTAACACTCCCACTGGGAAGGCTAACCCTCAGAGTGTGACACTGACAGGCTGGGGAAGGCTACCCCTCAGAGTGTGACACTGACAGGCTGGGGAAGGCTACCCCTCAGAGTGTGACACTGACAGGCTGGGGAAGGCTACCCCTCAGAGTGTGACACTGACAGGCTGGGGAAGGCTACCCCTCAGAGTGTAACACTGACAGGCTGGCCTTGAGTTCCGGATCCTCCCTCTGTCACTACTTCCCAATGCTGCGGTTACAGGCCTATGCCACTGTGACTGCCCCTAATGCAGTTATTGACTTAAGCAAGGATTATCAAATGATGTTAAAACCTACATAGGGGCTGGACAGAGGGCTCACTGGTTGAGAGCACTGGCTGCTCTTCCAGAGGATGTGGGTTCAATTCCCAGCACCCACGTGGCAGCTCATACCTGTCTGTAACTCCATTTCCAGGGGATCTGACACCCTCACACATGCAGGCAAAACACCAATGCACATAAAGTAAAAACAAGTTATAAAAGAAAAAACTAACAAACAAAAGCTTAAATGGGCCGGGCGGTGGTGGCGCACGCCTTTAATCCCAGCACTCGGGAGGCAGAGCCAGGCGGATCTCTGTGAGTTCGAGGCCAGCCTGGACTACCAAGTGAGTTCCAGGAAAGGCGCAAAGCTACACAGAGAAACCCTGTCTCGAAAAACCAAAAAAAAAAAAAAAAAAAAAAAAAGCTTAAATGGATGATCTTCTACGGAAGCCAGGCCAATTTTCCTAGAGAACGTGTCCTCTTTAATCCTGTCTGTCTCTCCACATAGATGTGAAGCTAAACCCTCTATTTCATTTCCATAAGCTTGTTGTCAACATTTAGCTACATCCAAGCTCAGTACTTTTGGTTAAAACACAGATGTGTGGCTTAAACAAGGTCTGGCAGCTGATACCAATAATGGTGCTGAGGGATCAACTCCCACAGGTACCACACTTGCTGTGTAGACCAAGCTGGTCTCAGACTCACAGAGATCGGCCTGTCTCCGCCTTGAGTGCTGGTCTACACACTTCCAGGCCAGTCAGGGCTGCGTCGTAAGACCTTGTCAAGACAGGAGAGGCACTAGTATAGGTAAAATGGTGCTTGAAAGCCATAATTAAGAGGAATGTTTGGTGGCCTTGTTCGTAGTCTGCAGAAACCAGTTATAAAAGACATTTGAGGGCAGGAGTGGTGGCGCACACCCTTAATCCCAGCACTTGGGAGGTAGAGGCCCGTAGATTTCTGGGAGTTTGAGTCCAGCCTCGTCTACCTATCAAGTTACAAGTCAGCTATGATACGCAGTGAGATCCTGTCAAAACAACAACAACAACAAAGGCATTTATGAACAAAATTAAGGCATTAAATATGTATTAAGTATTAGATAATTTTTGAAGACAATATTAATAGATGAGAAAATGGTACAACAAAATCCATTACTTTGTATGCTAACCGAAAAAATTAATAAAGGAAAAAGAAAATGTTATTTGAACTGCATAGGAAAATATTCCTTTTATTTGTTTTTAATTTTTTATTATTTCCATTTTTTTACATGCATTGGTGTTTTGCATGCTTGTATATCTATGTGCCAAGACAGGGTTTCTCTGTGCAGCCCAGGTTGTCCTGGAACTTGCTCTGTAGACCAGGCTGGCCTTGAACTCACCTGCTTCTGCCTCCAGAGTGCTGGGATTAAAGGCATGTGACACTACTGCCCAGCTATGCTTGCTTTTTTTAATTTTTAAGGTGGAGCCCTGCCAAGGAAGACACCTAACATCAACTTCTGGCATCCACATGTGTGTGGGCAACCTCCCCTCCCCCACGTCCCCCCACTTCCCAAATGAAGACAAAAGATAATGGGGCTCCACTGTGAACTTTATTTCTTTCATGTTCTATTGGTCAAAGCAAGTCACATGTTCAAGTCTAGCATCAGTGAAGAAAGGAAGTCTAATTCTTCTTTCCACAGGGAAAGACAGTAGAATTATCTAGAAATCAATGACAAGCAGAACAAACCACGCCAAACTTAGACATAACAAATTGTTTATTAGGGAGAAAATTGCAATCTTAAATCCAGATGTTGGAAAGCAAAGAAGAAGAAAAAGTAAATGAACTTGGCTTTTTCCTCCAGAAACTAGAAAAGGGATAACAAATAAGAGAAGAGAGGGAAGGGATTAATAAAGTGAAATAGATAATATCAAATAGAAAACCAAAAACAGTAGACCTAAGTTCCACGTTTTTGATACGATCAGAACATAGAAAGCCTTTGGCAAATGTAAGCCAGAAAGAAAAAAAAGTACACTAGCATGCCAAATAAAAACAGGATGTGGAGATGTCAAATTCCTTTAGAGGCTGCATCCCCATTTATTCCAATGAATTTAAAGATTCAGATCACCAGGAAAAATATAAATTACCAAAAAGGATTCAGGAAGGAGAAAGGCTGAATTCACCAACAAGAAACAAATAATCCAAGATTTACATTCAAAAAAGAGAAAAGTCCACGTGGCTGGGGGAGGTGGCACATGCCTGTAATCCAATCGGGTGGAGGAAAGAGGGTCAGAAGTTCAAGCTCATCTTTGTTTACAAAGTGAGTTCAAGACCAGCCTGGGCTTCAAGATACTCTCTCTCACCTCTCCACCCCAAATAAAGAATAGAAGAGAAAAAAAGTCCGCGTGAACCATAGGTAAGGGTCCCAGGGATATTTAAGGAGGGCATGGACCCCGTCTGTTGGGAAATGTCTCTGGTGAGAGACTGTCTCATTGTCTAATGTCTCATTAGTGAGGGATGGAGAGCTTCCTAAAGGTAGAGGAAGTTGCCATAGGACCAGGAGCTGGACAGTGAGCTAAAGAATGATCAATAGAACACCTTCTAGGCAGCTGTTTTTGAGAGGGCTCTCCGTGGCGTTCTCAGTGAGTTCCCTCTCTGTCCTGTCCTCTCACATACATTTGCGTTTTCACAAGTCGGTACCTTTCATAGTTGGCAGCTTGCCCTCAGGTACCTTTTGTCCCAATGAAGGGAGCAAGATTTCTCCATAGCGGCTTTCTCTCCACATAGATCTGAAGAAGGGCTCTGAGAAGTAGCTGTGCCACAGACTGAATGGAATGCTATCAGACAATTTTCTCCACCACAGAAAATAAACCACCATTCCTATATTCGGCATTCCTCGAGTTCTCAGGGCATGGGCAGAATGCAGACAGACCCCCCCCCCCCACACACACACACTCCCCCTTTTTAGAGGATCTTGCTATGTAGCTCTTGGGTGGCCTTGAACTCATAGAGGTCTACCTGCCTCTACCTCCTAAGTGCCAAGTGTAAAGTCATGTACCACCACACCAAGCTTGTAAACAGATTTTCTTTTCTTTTTTGGAGCAGGAGATTTCAAGACAGGGTTTCTCTGTGCAGCCCGGGCTGTCCTGGAACTCACTCTGTAGACCAGACTGGCCTCAAACTCACAGAGATCCACCTGCCTCTGCCTCCCGAGTGCTGGGATTAAAGGCGTGCGCCGCTGCTGCTGCTGCTGCTGCTGCTGCTGCTGCTGCCGCTGCCGCCGCCGCCGCCGCCGCCGCCGCCGCCGCCGCCGCCGCCGCCGCCGCCGCCGCCGCCGCCGCCGCCGCCGCCGCCGCCGCCGCCGCCGCCGCCGCCGCCGCCACCACCACCACCACCTGGCTTTCTTTTCTTTTTTTAAAACCAGAATACAACATGAATGCCCAGTTTCCAACAGTCATGTTTCCCCTATGAAGCTTTGTGAGCCCAACCTTGACGGTTATCATTTCTCTGAGCATTCTAGTCTTCCAAGTTCCTGTCAGAATGTCCCACTAAGCTCTGCTTTTAGCACTTTGGGGCTTTTGTTATCCACGGCTGCAAACTGTTCTACCTCTACCCCCTACACATCCCAAAAACCAGTTCTGAAGACCTAAGAACCGTGTGATCAGGTCCATTAAGGCAACAGCCCAACTTCTCAGTAACAATAACCTGTATTAGTTATTTGTCATGTTGCCAGGACAAAATTCCTGATAAGCATAGCCTGAGGGAGGAACGGCTTAATTTGGCTCACAGTTTGAGGGTACAGTCCACGGAGGGAAGTCAGGGCATCTGGAGTTTGAGGCAGCTGGTCACGCTGTATCCACATGCAGGGAGTAGCCAGCTGTGAATGCTAGTGGCTAGCTCACTTTCTCTGTTTTAGTCTGAACAGGTCCCCCGCCCATGCAATGGTGCTTCCCACAGTTAAAGTGGGATTTACCACTTCAGTCCGCTTCATCTAGGTAATCTCTCACAGGCACGCCCAGAGTCTTATCTCTTAGGTGAGCTCTTATCAAGTTGGCAATCGATATTAAATATTACATGATATTAAACATCACAAGGATAGACAACAAATGAATAACACAGATGTGATGCTTTCTGCTTACTAAACATTTCAAAATCAAGGGTAAGTGAATACATGCTCCATGCCCCAAGTGAAAAGTTCACATTGGAATGCCTTTGCTGGGGGAGCTGCCAAGTGACTCCAGGCCCAGGAAGTATGGCATGTGAGGTGGTGAATCAGGCAGGGGGTTAGGACAAATCTAGTTAATAAAGCAGAAAAGGCAGCCACCTCTCTGAGGACCTGGGAGAGCAATGTAATTGCTAGGGACTTAGAAACAAACCCGGGGTGAGTCAGAGATGGGGAAATGAGGCAGGCGCTTGCTTGCTAGGAGTCTGGAAGCCAAGGCAAAGACAGAAAAGGATAAAGCAAAACGGGCCATTCTCAGAGTTTTCTGGAGTTAGAGGCCGAAGGAATGAGCCTGGAGGTAGGCAATAGGCCTAGGGAAGGGCCAGGCAAGGTCCCAAGAGAAGCTCATTACCCCAGACACACCAACTGTCTCCTTAGTATTTGAACTGTTGTCAGAAAAGGCCCACAAGATATTGCTAAGAAAAGAAGCCAGCTGTGATGTACACACCTGTAATCTCAGCATTGACATGTGGAGGCAAAAAGATCTGGAGTTCAAGGTCATCCTTGGCTACATAGTGAGTTTGAGGCCAACCTGGGTTCCATGAGATATGGAGAGAGAAGGGGGGAGAGGCTAGGAGAGAGAGAGAGAGAGAGAGAGAGAGAGAGAGAGAGAGAGAGAGAGAGAGAGAGAGAGAGAGAGAGTGCACGCTGCAGGGAAGGGACTGACAAGAGATGGATGAGCTGCAGTGAGCCCCAAAGGCAAGGGCTGCCGAGCACAGGAGGTGCAGGAACATCAGATGCAGAAAGACCTTCCAAAGCCAGACTAAGAGCCTCTCATTGGAGATCAGCCCTGTTTGGAACCCGAGGAACACAGAAGAAAGTTAATGTTAGTTGGTACTCCGTTCTCAAGAGAGTTCATCCCTGCCAGGCAGTGGTGGCACACACCTTTAATCCCAGCACTCGGGAGGCAGAGCCAGGCAGATCTCTGTGAGTTTAAGGCCAGCCTGGTCTACAGAGCGAGATCCAGGACAGGCACCAAAACTACACTGTCTCGGAAAGAGAGAGAGAGAGAGAGAGAGAGAGAGAGAGAGAGAGAGAGAGAGAGAGAGAGAGAGAGAGAGTTCATCCCTAAAGGCCAGAAGTATCAGAAGTGCTCAGCTCCTGGGAAAGGCCCTGCACACAGCCCAAGGCCAAGCTTGGATCTGGGTTCCCTCTAGGCAGACTTACATTTGTCTTAGAAAGAGGCCAGGGGACTAGAGAGAAGGCTCAGAGGTTACGAGCACCAGCAGTTCTTCCAGAGGACACAGGTTCAATTCCCAGCACTCACATGGCAGTTCCCAACCAGCCCAACTCCAGTTCCATGGGATCTACACTCTCTCCTGACATTGTGGACACTGGACACACATGGTCCACAGATACACATGCAGGGAAAACACTCAGACACATAAAACAGTAGAAACGGTTCAGGCCTGGGTCTGGGGGTTGGTTCAGGCCACAGAGTGCTTGTTTTTCAAGCATGAGGACTGAGTTTGATTCCCTAAAGCCCACATTAAACAGGTAGGTTGGTGTGTCAGGCGATTGCCATCCCAGTGCTGGGTCGGTGGAGACAGGCCCCCAGCCTAGCCCACTTGGCAAGTACCAGGCCAATGAGAGGCCCTGTCTTACAAACAAGATAGACAACTCATGAGCAATGACACCTTAGATTGACTTCTGGCTTTCAAACACACTGGACACTATGTGTGGATGTGTGCATGTGTGCAAGCAGGTACACACGAACATACACACACAAGCAGGCACATGCGAACACAAGCACGCACACTTGCACGTGACAAAATAAATTAGATCTTTCTACTAGGTGGCCCTTTTCTCCCTCCCCATCACCTAAAGAACATCGGTACACTGCCGGGCAGTGGTGGCGCACACCTTTAATCCCAGCACTCGGGAGGCAGAGCCAGGTGGATCTCTGTGAGTTCGAGGCCAGCCTGGGCTACAGAGTGAGTTCCAGGAAAAGGCGCAAAGCTACACAGAGAAACCCTGTCTCGAAAAACCAAAAAAAAAAAAAGAACATTGGCACAACATCTGCCATAGAGCAGGTAGTCCAACCCTGTAGGAATCACGAGGGAGTTTATTCCGCTGCATTTTGCCAGCCTTCTGTGGTTTTCCTCTCTTTTCTGCTTCTCTTCTGTTCTTCACTCCCTCTTATTCCTCCCAGCTTCCCTGTAGGGGGGCATTCCCTGAGACCTAAAGCCCGAACTATGAGGCCCAGAGCATCCCACTGGACACCAAGGAAAGGAAATATAAATGGATCCCCTCGGTCCACAGAAATAGCCAGCTCAGACTGACAGACAGACAGACACCGGGAATGGCACAGTCACAGGACCTCCCTCTCTTCATGGATGCGACTTCTTTTTTTTTTGGTTTTTTGAGACAGGGTTTCTCTGTGTAGCTTTGCTCCTTTCCTAGATCTCGCTCTGTAGACCAGACTGGCCTCGAACTCACAAAGATCCGCCTGCCTCTGCCTCCTGATGCGACTTCTTGGGTCTTTCAAAACACTGTGTCTAGCAGGCAGGCCCAGTCAGGCGTGGTTCCCTTGTGCTTCCTAGGCCTTGGCGTGTTTTCCCAAAGGGAGCCTGAGGAAAGGTCTTAGTCATCCCTTATCGCCTTGTAACTTCCTGCTCTGGCAGCGGCAATGTCCAAAACGTATGAGTAAGTCTCAGGCCTTATTTTATGTAATGCACACAGGAGAGAGATTTAGTTTTCTTTTTTCGAGACAGGGTCAGTCTCACTAATGTAGCTCTGGCTGTCCTGGAACTCAGGATTTGTACTGGATTTGTAGACCAGCTGGCCTCAAATCCAGAGTTCCTCCTGGCTCTGCCTCCCAAGTGCAGGTATTAAAGATATGTGCACCACTATGCTTGGCTGAGGTTTCGTTTTCTAAACTAAATTTCTAATTCCAAGCAGGGTTCAGTGGATTGTGGGGGCAGGGAGACGGAGACCCCCTAGGTTCAGGTACTAAATACTGTAACTACTTCATCACTCAATGCAAAGGTGATTTCTTTCTCCAGAGAAGTAGAATGTGCCAGCTCTCCTTGGTGGTTCAAAATATAGCACTATTTCAACTATCAACGTCAAATTACAATATCATTATTACCTTGCACCTTCATTTCAAGTGCTAGGGACTGAACCCAAGCCTTGCCTAGACTAGATAGGCACTCTACCCTCAAATTACATTTCCAGTCTTAGGGAGAATCTAAGAGGTCTTAAGTTGTAGGGTTAGACTCACAGTGGTTATCAACCTGTGGGTTGAGACCCCCTTGGAGATCAAACAACCCTTTCATAGAGGTCACCTAAGACCACTGGAAAATACATTATGGAAATTAATACATTTTTCTAACAATAGCAAAATTACAGTTATGAAGTAGCAACAAAAATAATTTTATGGTTTGGGATCACCACAACATGAGGAACTGCATTAAAGGGTCGCAGCATTAGGAAGGTTGAGAACCACTGGTTTAGAGGCATCTCTTCAGCCTCCAACTCCAACAGTGAATGATACAGTAGGAAGATGTGCGTGCCTGGTATGGTGTGTGGGTGGCTGATTGGTTGTTTATTTTCTTTTCCTAGAAAGCTGAAGATGTGAGGAACCAGTCTAGAAATAAGGCCATTCTTGGGAACTGATCTCCCTAATGCCTTTCACAATGCTGCCCATATTCTAAAGTCCAGTTCTCGCTGCTTGCTCTTGCATGGAAAGGAGTGATCTCAAGGCAGAGACAGGATTGATTACATGTCTCAGGTCAGTGAGTTCAAAGTCAGTGTGAGGTACACAGTGAGACCCTGTCTCCAAACCCCAAGAGAGGGGATACGGATTCAGCAGTTCAGTGCTTGCCCAACATGTTTGAGACCCTGGGTTTTAGCCTTAGCAAGGGGAGAGGGGGTAATTTCAAGGCCTTGTATATTGTGAGACAAAGAAAAGTTTGCTTAATGAATCAGTAAATACATGGGTGACTGTAAATTCAAATGCCAGTGTGTGTGTGTGTGTGTGTGTGTGTGTGTGTATGTGTGTGTACTGGGGATCAAGCTAAGATCTTGTGTATGTTATAGGTAAATGTTCTACTATCAAACAACATCCCCAGTCCCTGAAGGCATTTAAATAGATTATAGAATTTCTCTCCCTTTTCTTCTTAACACTACTTCAAATTTCTGACCCATTACACACAGGTCAAGAGTAGTGTCTTAGGCTTTACCCAATCAGCACACCCCTTTTCTCTGGTCTCCACGAATGCTTTAAATGAACACAGGACCTCAGGGCCACCAAGGTCAATGACATGACATGTGGGAGTTTTGAGAGTTTGTCTTTTCTGTGTGAAATCCTGCAGGCCTATATGCTTCTGAAAATAAACCATGAGGTAATGGAACAATCGATGGAAAGCAGGAGTCCAGGATGTGTTTAGATCACTTGGGCCCCGAACCAAACCTTTCTTGATGCCAGTAACCTCTGGACTTTCCGGCAGTGCTCACCTGTAAGTTCCCCTTACTGTTCAATTTCATTTTCTTTCTTGTTATGTATGTATGTATGTATGTATGTATGTATGTATTTCCTTTTTATTATTTCATACCTGTTTATCATGTAGTAATACATTTTGATTATATTCACCCCAAATTATCCCTTCTTGTCCCAACACACTTCGTGTGTGTGTGTGTGTGTGTGTGTGTGTGTGTGTGTGTGTGTGTGTGTGTGTGTGTTTTCTTAACCTCTGAGCCATTTCTCCAGCCCCTAGGGTTGTTTATATAAGCACAGGCGAGGCGTCATTTCCCTTTGCCAGTCTAGGGGGAAATCTCCCATGCCCCCAGCAACCATTAACTGTCAATCAGGCAGGGATGGAGCCTCAGGAGTCCCCTCCCCTGTCCATCACAGAGTATTGAAGAGTCCAACTTGTACAGCTTCTGGGAGTTAGGAATGTAAGCAGCATTCCACAGCACTCCTCTCCTCCCTCTCTTCTGACCTCTCTGCCCCCCCTTCGATGTTCTCTGAATCCCGGAGGAGGTGATGTAGATTTCCCATTTATGGCTAAGCCCTCAGCAGTCCCTGATTCTCGGCACTTTAACTGGTTCTGAGTCTCTGCAGTAGCTGTCGTCTACTACAAAAGAAGCTTCTGTGACCAAAACTGAGGGCAGCACTAACCTATGCGTATAGACATTATGGTGGTTTGAATAAGACATCCCCCTCATCTTGGACATCTGAATACTTGGTCCCCAGTTAGTGGTGCTGTTTGGGGACACTTAGGAAGTGTGATCTTATTGGAGGAAGTATGTCATTGGGGATGGGCTTTGAGAATTCAAAGATTCACACCACTCCCAGAGTTTGCTCTCTGTTTCATGCGCGTGGTTCAAGGTGTGAACTCTCAGATCTCAGTTCCAGCTCCAGCCTCCATGTCTGCTGCCTGCTGTCAGGCTGTCCCCACCTTTAGGGACCACAACTCTTTTTTTTTTTTTGGTTTTTCGAGACAGGGTTTCTCTGTGTAGCTTTGCGCCTTTCCTGGAACTCACTCTGTAGACCAGGCTGGCCTCGAACTCACAGAGATCCGCCTGGCTCTGCCTCCCGAGTGCTGGGATTAAAGGCGTGCGCCACCACCGCCCGGCAGGGACCACAACTCTTATGGACCATAAGCCCAAATAAATCTTTCTTCTGTAAGTTGTCTTGGTTATGGTGTTTTATCAAAGCAATAGAAAATTAATTAATACAAATAGGAAAATTTAGAAATCAGTGTGACAGGCACAATATGTCCAGTTATCAAACCAACATTATAATCTCCTCCCAAGCCACAAGCAACTTAAATTGAGTTAATTAGTGAGGGGAATTTTTACCTTGCTTGCATCATCAGGCTCGAATTCCTTCCTGTGAAGCAGGTCACAAGCCCAATCAGAAAGCGGTTGTTTACCCCATAACAGTGATGTCCCGATAGTACCAGTGTGTACACCATGCCTGGAAGGTCAATAGTGGAGGGTGAGGGTCCACTGTTGGGTAAGACTATTGATGACTCCCCCCACACTCCCCTGAGCAGCCTGCGTCGTACCTACCAGGACTATGAGAGCCAGATAGCAAGGAGGAAACCTCCAACTTGGTTCTCTATGTTCTGCAACCAACATGTGTGTTGTCTTCAGCAATAGGTTCTTTTTTTTTGAGACAAGGTTTCTCTGTGTAGCTTTGGTGACTGTCCTGGATCTTGCTTTGTAGCCCAGGCTGGCCTCAAACTCATAGAGATCCGCCTGGCTCTGCCTCCCCAGTGCTGGGATTAAAGGCATGCACCACCACCACCCAGCTCAGCAATAGGTTTTTCACCCAATTCTGGTTGGCAATCAAGATCAGTGCTGTCCTGGTCACTGTTCTATTGCTATGAAGGGACACCATGACAATGGCAACTTTTGTTGCTGTTGTTGTTGTTTCAAGACAGGATTTCTCTGTGTAACAGAGCCTTGGCTGTCCTAGAACTCACTCTGTAGACCAGGCTGGCCTTGAACTCACAGAGAGCTGCTTACCTCTGCCTCCCAGATGCTGGGATTAAAGACATGAGGATCATGACAACTCTTACAAAAGAAAGCATTTAATTGGGACTTGCTTACATTTTCAGAGGTTTAGTTCATTATCATCATAGCAGGAAGCATGGCAGCACACAGGCAGATATGGTGCTGGAGAAGTGGCTGAGAGTTCTACATCTGGATTTGCAAGCAGCAGGAAGAGAGAGCCACTGGGCCTGGCTTGGGCTTTTGAAACCTCAAGTCATCCCAGTAACACACTTTCTCCAACAAGGCCACACCTACTCCAACAAGGCCACACCTCCTAATCCTTCTCAAGTAGTGCCACTTCCTGATGAGAAGCCTAAGCATTCAAATCTATGAGCCTATTGGGGCCTTTCTTACTCAAACCACCACCACAAGTGCCAATAGCCTTGGATAGGGGTAGAGGGTCACAGGGAACTCCCTTACAAACAACTCATGGGTAGGTATCCAAAACGGAACTGGAGTGTTTAAGAATCTGTGGTTTATGTACTCTATTTCTTGGGAAAGATAAATAACGAACACTGCTGTGGGATGGTCTATATGTCAAATGTGTTGCTGATTGGTCAATAAATAAATCACTGATTGGCCAGTGGCCAGGCAGGAAGTATATGTGGGACAAGGAGGAGAATAAAGCTGGGAAGTGGAAGGCTGAGTCAGAGACACTGCCAGCCGCCACAATGACAAACAGCATGTGAAGATGCCGGTAAGCCATGAGCCACGTGGCAAGGTATAGATTTATAGAAATGGATTAATTTAAGCTGTAAGAACAGTTAGCAAGAAGCCTGCCATGGCCATACAGTTTGTAACCAATATAAGTCTCTGTGTTTACTTGGTTGGGTGTGAGCAGCTGTGGGACTGGCAGGTGAGAGAGATTTGTCCTGACTGTGGGCCAGGCAGGAAAACTCTAGCTACAGAACACAACTTTATATGATTTTTAAGAATGTGAAACACAACATGAATTTATGGAGGTTTCCTGGTTTCCAAATCAACATTTAACCCAAAGACAATTTTTTCCCCTTAATATTCTTTGTAAGGTAAAATTACATATTTACATGCAGGGCATTGGAACACAGTAGATATGTATAAAAGTAATCAAGCTATGGTCTTCAGCATGTGATGGCAAAATAATTAGAATAAAGGAACTGGAATCCCCACCCATTCACCCCAACACATTATCAAGTCTCTCAGAAAATAATGAGCTGATAACGCCAATGGTGCCATTTAAAATTTCCCTCATGTTCCCCTTAGCCAGATTGTGACAGACTTTCTGTGTTTAAAAGGACATAGTCACTTCCATGACACAATTATTTTTCACTAAAGACAAAACATCAAACTGATAGGGAGAGACAGCACTTATACAACAGCATGTCAGCCATTTACTAACAAAATCCAGTGATACCATCTTGGTAACTAGAAAATTAGATTCCAATTTTGACTTGCTCCAGCTTTGTTCTAGTCTAGCAAACCAGAGGGAAAGAGTCCTGACCACCTGGAGGCTTTGTTTCTACTGGCTAGCTTCCATAGTGCTGGAAGGTTCTATGTACAGTACCGGGGGAGAAAAGCCAAAAGTCTTACCCAGTTGTGAACCCTGCAAGGTACAAAATGACTGGCCTGGCAAGATATACCCACTGTTGCCATAGTGGCATAAATGTTATTGGAGTAAGCAACCACTTCCTGAATGTATTTAAAGCCTGACTCACAAGATGGAACTCATGCTTGGTACCATTAACTGGGCCAAAAGTCTGTGGCTGACTAGGTCATAGATCCTAGGGAAGAATCTGGTACTATTACTCTGCTAAACAATAGTAATAAAATGCCCTATAAGTTCTTATCTTTATTATTTTTAACTTTATTTTTATGCATAAGGGTGCTTTGCCCACATCTGTCAATGCACCACATGTGTGCAGTGCCCAAAGAGGCCAGAAGGTATCAGATCCCCTGTTACTGGAGTTACAGATGGTTGTGAGCTGTCATGCGGGTACCAGGAATTGAACCAGTGTCCTCTAGAAGAGCAGTAAATGCTGTTAACTGCTGAGCCAGCTCTCTTTGTAGACCCTTATTTTCATTTTTTTATGACTGATTTTATTATTTGTGTGTGTGTGTGTGTCTGCATGAGTTTATGTGCACTGTGTGCATGCATTGGATGTATTTGATCCTGTGGATCTGGAGTGATAGGCAGTTGTAATCTATCTAATGTGGGCACTGGGAACTGAACTCAGGCCTCTGGAAGAGCAGCCAGCACTTTTAATCACTGAGCCATAAGTCCAAGCCCTCTTTTTTTTTGTTTTTTGTTTTTTGTTTTGTTTTGGCTTTGATTTTTTGAGACAGGGTTTCTCTGTGCAGCCCTGGCTGTCCTGGAACTTGCTCTGTATACCAGGCTGGCCTTGAACTCAAAGATCTGCCTGCCTCTGCCTCCCGAGTGCTGGGATCAAAAGGCATGTGTCATCACGCCCGGCTCCTTCTTTGTATTTTATGTACTATAAAATTTCAAAATCGAGCCAGTGAGTAGCTCAGCAGGCAAAGGCATTACAACCAAACCTGATAATCTGAGTTCAGTCCCTGAGACCCACGAGGTGGAAGGAGAGAACCGACTCCTGAAAGTTGTCTTCTGACTCCATGTATGTGCCATGGTATACATGGCCCCCCATACATACAAGCACATAAATAAACAAAAACGTAATTTTTAGAAGTTACAAGGTAAAGTTACGTACCAGTGCATTTCCATTTCTTTTGCTGAGCACTTTCAGTCTGAGAACTCCTGCCTGTTCCTTCGCCGCAGGAAGTTTTCTTGTTGTCTCTTGCAGTTTCTTTTCTTTCCCATTATAATAGCCATCGTTCTTGTAAAAAATCAAATTATTAAATGTATATTTTCAATCGTTTTAGATTTTTTTCTTTTAATAAAAACCTCCCCTACTGCTCCTCCCTTGGGTGGATACTCTTCAGGAAGCCCCCTCTGGCCCACCCTACTTCAATAGCATCCTCTCGACTTCTTAGTTACCAGTGTGTTGCTACATTAACCTTGTCTCTGGACTTCGGACAAAGTTTCCTTTCCTCTGTCTTTTCCCTTTTCCTCTGGGAGTCCACTGAGCTTTCCTTTCAGCCCTTAAGTTTGTTTTTCTTTCTTCCATGTTTGAGATAAACCCTACATAGCTCTAGCTGGCCTTGAATTTGTGGCTGTCCTTTTTCCTCTGTCTCCTGAGTACCGGGATGGCAGATGTGTACCACTGTGCCTGAACTGATGTTTTTGTTTTTGGAACAAGTCTCCTGACAGTGTTGGCCTCGAAAACAATATGTAGTTGTGGAAGGCCCTGAACGCCTGATCCTCCAGTTAGGGTTAGGGCTCATCTGCCTCCCAAGTGTTGAAGCTACAGGTGTGGGACACCTATGTGGTGCTAGGACTCAAACCAGTGACCTCATGCATGCTAGGGTAGCATGCTGTAAACTAAACTTTATCCCCAGCCCTGATTTTCTTTTCTTTTTTTTTCTTCTGATTTTCTTTTTTAATTTTAGAAAATTTTAACTTCTTGTAGTACAGGCCTGCCATCCCATCCATCTACTTAGGAGGTCGAGGCAGGGGGATTTCAAGTTTAAAGCTAGCTTGAATAAGTGTGTGAGAGTCTGTCTCAGAATAAAAAGAGGACTAGGCTTAGCTCGATGCTTGCCCAGCAGTTGCTGAGGTCCCAGTTTCCTTGTTGGGTTTTGTTTGTTTTTTTGGAGACAGGGTTTCTCTGTGTAGTCTGGCTGATCTAGAACTCACTCTGTAGACCAGGCTGCCCTCGAACTCAGATCCGCTTGCCTCCGTCTCCCCAGTGCTGGGATTAAAGGCGTGTGCCATCACCCCCGGCAATCCAGCTTCTATTTTCAGTACTGTACACACATACCCGCACTTTTGGTAGCTGTTAACTACCAATAGCTTTGACTAGTGGTGAGACCTCATGTGCTCCCTTTAAACCAACCAGAAAAACAACAACATTGGATTTATAGCTCCTTCTGGCTGTTTTTCAGCTAAGTGAATCAGAAAAATACGTATCAGGGAGTTTGCCTATCCCCTGCCCATATTTGGTCCTAGGATTAAATTCAACACATCATGCATGCTACTGAAGCACTGGTCGTTCTCTGAGTACTGCCAATACTTTTAAAAGGGCCTACTATGGGAAATTTCAAAATTACACAAAGCAGAGTTTAGTGGACCCCTTTAATTCATCTACCAGCTTCAGTAAATCAACACCTGTGGTTTACCTCCATTCAGTGCTGCAGAATTTCACAGCTGAATTAAGTAAATAACCTCTCACAGTGAGTCGGTCATTTGGATTTATTATGTTATATCTGGTTTGTTCAGTTTTTTTTTTGAGACAGGGTTTCTCTGTGTAGCTTTGCGCCTTTCCTAGAACTCACTCTGTAGACCAGGCTGGCCTCGAACTCACAGAGATCCGCCTGGCTCTGCCTCCCGAGTGTTGAGATTAAAGGCGTGCGCCACCACCGCCCGGCCCTTGTCGTTTTTGAGGAAGGGTCTCATGTAGCTTAGGCTGACCTCAAACTTGCTTTGTAGCCAAGGCTGACCTCGAACTCCTCCTGATCCTCCTGCCTCCCTTGTGATGAGACTAGAGGCATGTGCCAGCAGGCTTGGCTCAGGAAATTTAATATCCATTCTCTCAGGGACAAAGCTTCCAGCAACTCAGTGCCAACATCATATCCGTTATAGACCCAGTTACAAAAGACAAAGTCATTTGAAGAACCCAAACTCTTTTTTCTATCCGTGCTTCTAAAATTCAGGAACGAACCTAAGATTTTCAGTAAATTAAGGGCTGAACGATTCTATCTGCATTCACAGAAAGTGGGAAATGGATTTTGCCACCCAGTAAGTGGCCTACAATGGGTCTTCCTTTCGATTCCCTCAGCTTGATGACTTTTTGCCAGATTTCTACCTTGGGCAGCAGAAGAGAGATACTCACTTAAATCTAACTGTTGTTATTCATTAGCATTGTGACCACAGTGAGTTAGTTTCTCTACACATTGGTTTACTCATTTATAAAATTAGGCAAACACTTTCAGATTTGGGTTTTTGTGAAGATTATGCACTAACCACTCAGTCCAGGGCAAGGATGTTAGTTATCTACGCATGGCCATTATTACCGTGGGTTTCTAAGTTTGTTTTCTACGGTAGGTAGGGCTGTCAGATTCGCCAAATACAAATATAAGATACTCAAAGTTAAATGCACCTGTATTTAATTTCAGATAGGTAAAACCCAGTGTTTTTCAGGGCAACTATCCCAAGTTATTATTATTTTAAATTTATTCCAATTATTTATTTATTGTGAGTGTGCTTGAACATCCCACAGCACATGCGCGGTGGTCAGAGGACAACTTGCAGGAGTCAGTTCTCGCCCTCCACCATGTGGGTCCCGGGGATCAAACTCAGGCCTACAGACTTGGCAGCAAGTCCCTTACCCTGCCAAGCCATCTTGCCAGCCCTGTACCAAATATCTTACTAAAAAAACTTATACTAGTGCTGGAGAGATGGCTCAGAAGTTCAAAGCACTGGCTGTTCTTCCAGAGAACCTAGGTTTAATTCTCAGCACTTACAGGGCAACTCCCGATGGTCTGTGACATCCAGGGACATGCCCTCTTCTGACCTCCTTGGGCACTGCACACGTTTTACACAGACATAGTGCAAGCAAAACACCCACACATATAAAAAAGAGGGGAAAAATTAAAAATACTTATAATAAGAAAGTTAGGCATCATTTCTGAAATTCAAATTTAATTTGGCATCCTGCATTTTACCTTGGCAAAGCGACTTCTCTTGTAAAATAGAAGGTTACCTACAAGGAATAAAACTGACTGAATTTGATATTTCATCTGCTCATATTTGGCAGGCTAATATCCCAAGACAATCAGTGTTTTCTCTTCCAGGTCATGCTCGATTATTACACAGAGGAGAAACAAAGAGTCCCCATATTGCTGGAGTAGAGTATAATATTTTTGCCAAATTGAAATCTGTTGGAACTAGCTGCTGTACTGACTAGACTAGGCATGGGTTTTGAAAGTGTTTACTGAATTATATTTGTATTTAAACCCTTATTTAGAAAAACCACAAAGCACTAAGTATAAAAGCCATATTATGGCTACTAAAAACACAGAAACCGAAACTCTCAGACAGACACTAACATCTTTGAAACACAGTTTCATAATGCTCTTATTTTCCATTTTCTTTGTGTGCACCAGGTAATTATTTAAGTATGCTTATTATTAGCACATACACACACAAAAATAAGCAGACAGGTTTTATATTTGACTCCAGATAGACTATGTATCTTTCTTCTTACCTAAACTAAAAAGCTTGTAGTTAATTCTATCAGCACTCTAGCTGTACCCTCGTGTACAGTTCAGTTTTTGAGGTAAAATTATTTCCAATCCTTAGTCTTTAACCTTGCCTATAATCTAAAGAAATGTACTCTAGGCTCCTTGCATGGTATTTTGGTATTTCTAATATCAGCTCCATGCCAAACTCTACAAAATGTTTCTGCAAACCTTCTGATGTTATTAGCTTAAAAAAATAACTGGAGGGCTGAGGATACAGCTCAGTTAGTAATGTGCTTGTAGTGTATGTATGAAGTCATGGGTTCCATTCTCGCCCCAAAACCCCAGTACCCCAAAACAAAACAGTTAAAAACTGGAAATCAGGATGGCAGCACATGCTTGTAAACTCAAGAAGCTGAGGCAGGAGGACTGGAGCTGGGATACATAGTGTCAAGTCACCTGAAGCTACATAGGAAGGCTAAACCAAACTTGATTTTGGATAGTCATGATAAATTGGGGCGGGGTGTTAATGAAGAAAATTATTGCAAACAAAGTGTGTTGCGTTTATTCATTCGTTATTGTTATTTAACAGAGGCAATGCTCCATTTCTTTTCCGGAAAAAAAAATCTCACCTTCTGCTCCAACTCCCATCTTGGGTCTTTTAAAAACCCATCTATGGTGTGAGAGCACTTTGCTCTTCAGCTCCCTCTCCTGTAGAATGCCACTTGCATCCTCCGCTCCTCCCTGGCGCAGCGGCCACCAGTGGCAAAGAAAACACCAGCAAAGTGGTTCAAGCATCCACACTCCATCAAGTATTGTAGTTAACAATTGGAGTGGCCGGGCAAAAAGATCAGGGCATCTTTCAGTGGACAGGAATCTCGGGAAAACATTTATATTGATTTAACTGATATGCTTAATTGAATCTGGAGAAAACGTATGCGGTACTCCATTTCGTTAACAATAGCATATTTAGAACAAAACTGCCATGCCCGAGGCCCTGGGTCAGGTGGCCACAGCAGCCAGTCCACACTGAACGCCACAAATGCTGCCAAGGCCCCGCCGCAGGTGTCTTTTAGCGACGTCATAGAGACCCCCGAGGAGAACGCACAGCGACGGTTTGCAGGAGGCTCCCGAGCCGAGGACACCCTCCAGGCTTTGACGGCTACACCTCAGGCTGATGGCCCGAGGCCTGGGCTTCCAGTGGAGAGCGCTGCAGACTCGGGTGCCCACCGTCCTCAGGCCACCACCCAGCCGGTCCCTGTGCCCTCCAGACTTCCGCCCGCAGCCCCGCGGTGCTAGCTTCCTCGCACCTGGGCGGGGGCCACAGGCGCAGGGAGCCGGGGCGGGGCCTGCTCGGGGGCGGGGCGCTGGCGTCATGGGCGTGGCTGCCGGGGGCGGGGCCACCCGGGCGGCCCCGGGCCTTCGGGCCGCGCCCAGCCGGGCGGGAGGCAGCGGCCGCGGTGCGCGCCAGCGGCGCGGGGATTGGCTGCGGAGGGCGGAGACGTCAGGCTCCCGCGGCCCCAGCGGCCGCCCGGCCCGGCGCGGCGCAGTCGGCTCGAGTGGTCTAGTAACGGAGAGTTGTCTGCGGCCCTGCCGTCCTCTGCCGCAGTCGCTGGGCTGCGCCGCCGTCGCCAGGACGCGCCGCCGAGCCCCTCGTCGCCCCCAGCCCCGCGGCCTGCGTTCGCCTCGCCTTCCGCACGCCCACCATGACGAAGACTGAGAAGAAGTCCTTCCATCAGAGCCTGGCCGAGTGGAAGCTGTTCCTCTACAACCCGACCAGCGGAGAGTGCCTGGGGCGCACCGCCAAGAGCTGGGGTGAGCGCGCGGCGGGGCGGGCGGCGCCGCGGACGGCCCCATTCATTGCCCGCGGCCTTGGTGGCCCGGCTCCGAGGCTAAGGCGGCCGCTTCCCCGGCCCGAGCGGGGCGCACGTGCTGCCGGTTCCCGCCGCGAGCGGCGCCGGAAGCGGGACCCGCCGGCCGGGCCAGGCCTCCTTTGTGGGGAGCGCGCCCTGGAGGCCCGGGCCGCGCCGACTGGGGAAGCCGGACCTGCCCCTCGCCTGCCTGGGGAGAGGAAATTTCCACTGTCCGCTATCTTGTGACTCGGCGACGCTGCCACCCGGACGCCCGGGAGAGTGCGGGCGAGCGCCGGGTGTGTGTGTGTGTGTGTGTTGCAGGGACGTGTGACGGGGGAGTTAATCACTGGGGCACATTGTCCGCGAAAATGCACTTGAATTCCGACCGAGAAAGGCCGGCTCGGGGAGGGCTTCCTCGTGCTCGGAGGTCACAGCGCTTTTCTGCCTTGCGGATTTTGTTTTGGGGAAAGACAGTCCTATCTAAACACCCCTTCCCCGCGCGCCCGCCCGCCCCGAGCCTTCAAAACATTGGAGTGATGGTTGAATGTTAGCAGCTTTTCTCTGCGCGAACTCATTGTTTTAAAAAGAGATAGTGAATCCATCTTCTGGGTGTCGTACTGTTGCTTTAAGGTGCCCTTTTTGTTCAAAAAAAAAAAATGTTAGGGAAGAAGGTGGACAAGCGAGTTCCATTATTACCTTTATGTTTCAACAATTTTATCTTTTTGAAATCCTTTTAAAGAGTATTTTGTTAGGGGATCTTGACCGTTTTTTTTTCCTTTCATTCCGAGCAAGACTAGATTTCTAGAGGTGAGAACCGTTGGGGCAATGACATTTTTAAGAGAAGCATAAGGACCTTAAATGAGCTGTGTGGCTCAGAAAACAAGTGAGCTCCTCCAGGGTGGAAGGCGACGTGACGTCCTGTCACCAGCTGAAAGGGGCCCTGGAAGGGTGGTTTTTTTGTTTTTTGTTTTTCTTTAAATTCCCAACCTCCACTTCAGAAATGAGGAAAATGAGACCCAGAGGTTGTGATTTTGCTTATGTAAAATTACATATTCCACGGGGCCAAGAAAAGAGCCCAGTCTCCTTTAATCCCAGTCCAGTGGTTGTATTATCTTACACATGCCTTGCCTAACTGCCCAGTAATCATGTACAATTTTTATTTAAATTGCTGTCTTTTCTTGGGAGCTCACTATGTGATGACGAAATAAATCTTCCACCCAGAGTTAAAGAGAGAATGATGAAAATTGCTTGTTTCTGAAGTACACTTTCAACCGAAGCGACTTGGGGGTGCAGGGGAAGAGATTTATTTTTGTAGATTACCTTTTGCCTTCCTGTCTGCCTTTCTTACTTCTAGCACTGAGTGTCTTCACTTCGCTAGTGCTTCTGCAGGTCCTCGCCCGGACTGGCCCCAGGCTAACTTCTGGGTAGTCCTCTTGTCTCAGCCACTTACATGAGTGGACCATCATGGCAGCTCAGACGGTGCTGTTGTAGGATAGAGATTTCCTTGGTAATAGGCATTTAAGTAGATAAGTTGTACAAAGTATCTCAGAATTGGGCAGAGTATAAGGGGTTGTAGCAGAACAGAAAATAAAGCTGGGCTTAGCAGCTTTGAAAGAATTAGGCAAAACTTCTTTTTACAGAATCAGTATTTATTAGCCTTATGCTCAAATAGTAAATTTCGAGTTTATTGTAATTGTAAGCCTGTGCAGATTGCATGGCTAGTTGAAGATTCCAGCACAAGGACATTCTTTTAAGAAAATGTGGGTGAGAGGAGGCTGGAGTCCATTCTCAGCCTTCAAGGCCAAGGACCTAGTAGTCATGGTGGGTCTGCTTTGGAGAAGGGCTCCTACACTCAGACTCTGCCGAGGTTTGGACAGCTATGTGCCTATGGGGCTGTCTGCCAAGAGGGGTGCTTTTTACTTAAAATCATCAAAGCCCTGTATGAGCCAGCTGCCTGATCCACCATTAACATTCTGGTGTGTCTTTTTGCAATTTGTATGATTTTTTATTTGTTTGTTTTAAGCCAAAAGAGATCATAACCATATAATCTAAGTATTTGTAAACACCTTCCTATGTTAAAATGATCTGTATCACCATTTTTATTAATTTATTTACTTGACTGGTGTCCCACTGTATAAATATCCTTTTTTCCCCACTATATGTCCTGGTCCTTCCTTCATCCCCTGCGCCCCTTCTTGGGATCTGTTCAAACTGGTAGGATTTCTAGGCTGCTCATACAGACCTTGTAGAGTTTGAAAGCATGTTGTCATTGGTGCCTTCCTGGAAATGTGTCAGAGTATATTCCCACCAGTGAGGGTGTAATGGTGTTTTATCTTCCACACTGAAGCTATTCTTAACTTTGTGATTGCTTTTACATTTTCTGGTAATAGCTTTTTTATTCTTGAAAAAAAAAAAACTCTTTATGTGGGCAAATATTTATCATAAATTTAATGTATGTAGGTGGTTGTAAAGAAAAATGGCGCTTTTTTTTTTTTTACTTTGTAAAGTTGCTCAGTCTGTTTTGTATAAAGACCTCCCTTCCAAGATTTTATAAAGATGTCCATAGTTTTCTGGTCTTATTATACTTAGGTCTGCAGCATGTTCCATATTGGTCTGAGGTGTTTCCCTTTAAGTGTATTAGATATTTTAAAAATCTTATATTTAAAATAATTTTATGCCAGTCGTGGTGGCTCACGCCTTTAATCCTGGCAGTCTGGGAGGCAGAGGCAGGAGGATTTCTGTGAGTTCCAGGACAACCAGAGTTGTTACACAGAGGAACCCTATCTGTACTTTTGCTGTAAATATTTTAGAAAATGAAAATTTTTTTGCTTGTTGCATCACATTACCATATTGAAAACAGCTGTCTGAAGTTTTTGAGTAGCTGCTTGCTGCCCTGTGTATTTACTTGATAATCTCGGCACACTGGGTTACAGCAGTCTCAGAATGCCTACATACACCTCATTTAGTTTCCCTAACAGCCCTGTAAAGCAGAGGCAGTGTGGGGATTGAGGTATACTTAGTGTTAGTTTCTCAAACTGAACAGTAAGCACACAGCAGGAATAAGTATTGCCATTTCTGACAAAACAGAACAGAAAATGTTGGCGCCTGGTGGCTGATTCTGCAGACATTAAATAAGCTTGTGAATTAAACACAATGAGAGCTAATGTAGTGTTAAGGTAGGCAGTGTACCATGTGTTGCAGATAAATTTGTTTGGTTGTTTTGAGTCCTGCTGGCTTTAAACTGGAGCTCTCCCACCTCCACTTCCTGAGTGCTGGGATTATAGGCATTTGTTACCACATCTGGTTTATAAGTAACATGTAATTATGGCATATAGTAGCAAACAATGTATCTAAGGAAGAGTTGTTTCTTATTGTTTCTGTATATTGTGTGTGTAGATACACTGTAAAAAATAAATTTACATCAGGTACCAAATACTGTGATACGCTTCCAGCAGGAATTGTACACAAGACATAGGTGAGAAAAGTCACTTGGTGAGAGGACAGAATCCTAGATCAGAGGTTTGGTTTTGTAAATTATGCCCGGCATGGTATCATTAAAGATAAACTTGGGGCATTCTTTGGAGTCCGTTATCGTATTTGGTTTGTCTATTGATCAGCGTTGTAAATTAATATTGACTTAGAACTCAAGATTCCGATTACTAAGCGTAGTCACATAAGTTCTGGTCCATAACTAGCCGACTGCGGGTGTTCATGTGCCTGCTCTTCACTGTAGATCCGTGGAATGCCATTTTGGCAACTGCTTGCTTCCATTCTGGGTCAGACCTTAGCAAATGTTCTGCACAGGAGAATAGATTCCATCTAATGTTAGTGTCTAGCTGTAGGAGAAGCCAAGTGTGTTTATCATTCCAGTATTCTGTAGCTTTATAAGGTGGTTGTCTTTGTCTAGTGAGTAAGACAGTTGTGAAATTTTACAGATATGGGCACTTTTGAAAAATTACAAGCCTTACCTTACCTTGTGTTCAGGTTATAAATGCAGGACAGTGGGGGAGGGGCAGCCCCAGATCAGGGCATGTACTGAACTGTCATCAGCAGGACTAAGACATCACTCCTGAACTGTGCAGGAAGTAGACCTGTAGTGGATGGGAGGGAAGGAAGGAGGTCACAGGACCATTGTGACGCACGTGTTTTAATGTTATTAAAGAACCTCACTCCCAAATGGTTTGTTTGCTTTTTCCTCTCCCTTAAAGTAGATTTCTGAAATTTTATCAGAATTAAACTTGTACTAATAGGTAGCTTTTATTTTATTTTTTAAACTAGTTAATAGGTCAACATGACAGCCCACATCTGTAATTTCATCATTTGGAGATTGAAGATGGAATTACGAAGTAGAGGCAGGAGAATTGCTGTAAGTTCCAGGCCATCCTAGTTTATATATTGAGTTCAAGGACAGCCAGGGCACCATAGTGAGACTCTGCCTTAGAAAAACAAAACAAAGACCTACCTACAGTAACAATTTTGCAATGGTTTATTATTACATTTGATTAAGGACTAGTTATATAAGCACTGATTGTGTAAAAGAAAAAAGTTACTTTTTTAAGATTTACTGTTTTTACATTTTTTTAAGATTTTATTTATGTGTGTGTGTGTGTGTGTGTGTGTGTGTGTGTGTGTGTGTGTGTGTGTGTGTGAGTGTTTTGCCTGCATGCCTATCTCTGCACCCTGTGTGTGCTTGGTACCCTCAGAGGTCAGAGGAGGCTGTCCAATCCCCTGGGACTAGAGTTATGTATAGATGGTTATGAGCTACCATGAGACTGCTGGGATTCAAACCCAGGACTTCTGGAAGAGCAGCCAGTGCTCTTAATTGCTGAGCCATCTCTCCAGCCCCCAAAACATTTACTTTTGAAAGATAAATTTATTGTTTTCTGATATTTGTATTGTATTGATTTTAAGTAGACATACTGCTGTTCTCTGACCATTTCATGTAATTGCTGTTAACATTCTAATAGTCTCTTTTCCTATATGTAAATAAAAGTTTAAAGCCTGTAATACTTAAAATATAGATAGCTGATTTTTGTCATTCTGTGTTTAAGGAGAATGACTTTATCTTTTTAAAGTTTAGTTAATATATTAAGTATCCACGTTTCATTTTTTTCTATTTGTTAATTATATATTTGTGTGTGTGTTTATACACACACGCACATGTAAATGTTTCAACAGTGCCATGTGTAGAGGTCTCACGACAACATGTTAGAGTTGATTCTCTCCTACCGTTGTGGGTCCCAGGGTCATGAAGTTTGATAGCAGATGCTTTTACTCACTAAGCTATCTCATTTTAAAGACAGTTTTACTATGAAGACTTGAACTTGAGGCAGTCCTGCTGCCTTAGCTTCCAAAGTGCTAGTGCTAGATGACAGGCACAAACGACTTTGTGTGCTTCCTTGTGAGGTGTATCCTAACAGCCTCAGTGTCTTTGTATCAGGATCCAAGGACTACATGTCTGTCTAGTCATAGGATTTTTATATTATCATAAGCCTGCTGCCTAGCAGAGATCTTCATGTGTCTGACACTTATCTCTTTGTGATAGTCTGCACTGCTCTCGAGGCCTCCTTGGTCTGGAATGACCAGCTTGTTCCTTTCTCCATGCTGTTCATTCTCTGCATATTAATTCTTCCTATTGGACTTCTTTTGCATGTCAGATCTGCCACAAGCCTTCTGATGTACTCTAAGTGAAAATAATACCATTTATTTCTCGTACTATCTGAACCTGGTGTGTGTATTCCATAATGCAGGATTTTCACCTGCAGTTATATCCCTGTAGCATCTAGTAGTGTGTGTTTTGGGACGAGCAACGTTTTAGCTTGTGATTCATTTAGTCCTTGAAGTAAAATTGAGGGTTTTGAGTTAGTTGCTTTAGCTGTATACTGAAAGTTTGATGGCATTTGTTGTACAAAAAGTCGTAATTCAGTCAGCCAGATTACTGTGTGTTCCACTAAGTTTTGCACTGATTTTGAAGTTTCTAGGGTCATAATAAGGGTGAACCTATGCACATGTATATTACTTGATGTCTTTCAGAAGTCCACTGAGAAGATGATCAGACTGGGACAGAATACAGACCTAAATTCCAGTTCCACATCTGTATCTAAGCTTAGATTTCTCTTTGATTTTTTTTTTTGTTTGTTTGTTTTTTGTTTTTTCGAGACAGGGTTTCTCTGTGTAGCTTTGCGCCTTTCCTGGAACTCGCTTTGGAGACCAGGCTGGCCTCGAACTCACAGAGATCCGCCTGCCTCTGCCTCCCAAGTGCTGGGATTAAAGGCGTGCGCCACCACCGCCCGGCTAGATTTCTCTTTGAAAAGCCTCTGGGCCTCTGTAAAGGGAGAGGTTGCCTAATTACAGATGTCACTGTATGAAGCCTGTCCGAATGTAGCAAACATTGAAAGACCAGATAGTATTGTAGGCTTTGCTGACTGTACAGTGCCTGTTGGAGCTTTACTGGCACTCCAAGTGGATGACAGTTGTGCGAGTCTGTATTGATTACAAAAACGAGTTGCAACTGTTGACTCTAGACTTAAAAGTAGTCGTTGTGGGGGGCTAGAGAGAGGGATCAGAGGTTAGGAGCACTGGCTGTTCTTCCAAAGGTCCTGAGTTCAAGTCCCAGCAACCACATGGTGGCTCATTGCCATCTGTAATGAGATCTGGTGCCCTCTTCTGGCCTGCAGGCATACATGCAGGCAGAACACTGTATACATAGTAAATAAAAAAAAAAAAAGTAGTCCTTGTGGACTGACTCAAGACATAGTGAAGTGGGCCAGGCTCAGTAGTGCACACCTGTAATCAATCCTAGCAACTGGGACGTGGAGCAAGAGAACCAGAAGTTCAAGGCCAGTCTTTGCTACACAGCATAGTTTGAGGCCAGCCCGAGCTGTATGAGGCTGTCTCAACCCCCTCTATTCCCAAAAGAAGACAAGGAAGGAAAAAAATCGTGAACTGATCTGAATGGCATATAGGATTCTTGGGTTTCCTATTCTCATGTAACAGAGATAACACACTTGTTTGCAATTTTACAAGTAGATATCAGTAGATCCATTGCTTCTCTGGGCAATCACTATTTATTATCTGTGTTGGTGCTTTTAAACATGTGATGCTTGATGTATCTATTTTGGGTAGAAGTCTGTCAGCTTCTTATAAAAGCAAATACACACTTACATCCCAACCCAGCAGTTCTCCTATGTGTTTACCCAAGAGAAATGAAAACATGTCCACAAAAACACTTGTACAAGAATGTGCATAGTAGTTCTATTCATAATAGCTCTAAACTGGAAACAGCCCAGGTGTCCACCAGTAGGAGAATAGACAAACAAACTGGTATGTCTACACAGTGGAATACGACTCAACTGTAAGAAATGTATTAAGGGGCATACGTGGATGATGGATAACGCTGAGTGTGGTGGCACATGCCTCTGATTCCAGGAGTTGGCAGTTTGAGGCTAGCCTGGTATACATAGGGATTTCTAGACCAGCCAGAGCTACATCATAAGACCGTGTATTTTAAAAAACAAGCAAACAAACAAATACCCTCATAATTTGATTGGGAATGCTTCACTGAAGAAAGTACATACTACATGATTTCATTTGCGTGGGGTGGAAATGTCCAGAATGGTGGCCGCATTTAGAGCAGTGGAAGTAGAGATCTACTATGATGGTATGAGGTTATGTCTTCGGTAGGAGTTGGGATTACAGAGATGAATGGATTTTGTCAAATGATCTGTTGGAGATTTGTCTGGTTTCTTGAGTGTAAACTTGCCCCTCAACTTTAGCTCATAGGATGCTGTATTGTTTGGGGGTGAAGGACATTGACACCTGCTGTTTGAACTGCATTCAGAAACCAGACACAGGAAGGTAAAATGTTAACTAGACTCTGAGTGGGCTTCTGGGTGATCACTGTTAAATTTCATTCAACTTGCCTTTGCGTTTATTTGTAAGTAATACTGATTGAAATGGCATTACCAGTCTGTTTCCTACAGAAATTTCAGTTTTCAGGACTGGAGAGATGGCTCAGTGGTTAATTCCCAGCACCACATGGCAGCTCACAACTCTGTAACTCCAAGATCTGACACCCTCACCCAGACATGCAGGCAAACACCAATATGCATAAGAAATAAAAACAGTTTTTTAAAAGATTTATTTACTTATTATGTTTACAGTGTTCTGCCTACATATATCCCTACAGGCCATGCATACTAGAGATTTGAACACTTACTGATTGAGCTACCTTCCCAGACCTGTGCTGTTTTTACTGCCTTTGTATATTTTTGTAGCGGTTTGTGCCTTTCTTTATTCTTTTTTTTGGGGGGTTTTTTTTTTTTTTTGGTTTTTTGAGACAGGGTTTCTCTGTGTAACTTTGCGCCTTTTCCTGGATCTTGCTCTGTAGACCAGGCTGGCCTCGAACTCACAGAGATCCGCCTGCCTCTTTATTCTTTTTAAATATTTTAATTCTATTTTTTAGTCTCCATTTCGTGTGCGTGTTCATTATTGGAAATTAGACTTAGTTTTGTGCATGCTAGGTAAGTGCTGTACTACTGAACTATATTCCCACTGTTGTTTTGAGACAAGATCTCACTATGTAGCCCTGGCTGATCTGGAACTGGCTGTGCAGCCCAGGCTGACCCAAAACTCAGTTTGTCTGTCTTGTTCTACCAAGTGATGGCATGGGGCAGCTACAGCCACCGTGCCCAGCTTACCCCATCTTGTTTATTATTTTAGATGTATGTGTTTTGCCTGCATGCGTTTGTGCATTGTGTGTGTGCCTGAAGAGGCCAGCAGAGGGCATTGGAGCTGCCATGTGGGGGCTGGTGCCCTTAACTGCTGTGCTTTCTCACCAGTTTCTCTTTTGGGTGTTTTTGAGACAGGGGTTCATGTGTAGCCCAGGCTTTACTCCGGTGTTTCTACCTTAAGTTGTAAGAGACGATTTTGTTTGTTTTTCTCTAACCTAAGCAAGGTCTTATAGCCCAGGTTGTCTGGAACTAAAAATAGCCTAGATAGCACCAAACCCACAGAGTTGCAACACATTTACCTACAGTAACTTTGAACTTCTCACCCTCCTTCCTTCAGAGTGCTGGATTACAGGCCTCTGCCATCACACCTAGTTTCATGCTGTGCTAGGAATTGAACCCTGGACTTCATGTGTGCTAGGCAAGTACTCTAAAATCTAAGCTATGTCCCCAGCCCGGTTTACTCTTCAACTAACTGAAAACCTGACATTTGTTCATCTCTTTTGAAAAGTCAGTCTATTTTTAAATGTGTTTTAATCATTTTAAATATGTGTGTGTGTGGAGGGGGAGTATACAAGTGAGTGCAGGTGCCAGCACAAATCAGACATCAGACACTCCGGAGTTGGAGTTGGAAGAGGTTGTGACTACCTGCCGTGGGTGCTGGGAATTGAACTTGAGTCATCTGGAAGAGTGAGTAGTTCATGCTGAACTGTCTCCAGCTCTAGTGAATACACTTAGAGTATAGGTTTTACTTTGGTTTCTGATTTGACTACATCATTTTGATATTCTATTTCAGTATTTTACAGTGTTTTATTTTTTATTACATTTATTTACTTTGCACATGTAAATAAAATGTTGCACATCATAATGTGGGTGTGAAGGTGAGAGCAGTCAATTTCTTCTTCCACCGTACAGGTTCTGGGGATGAATTGAGGTGGTCAGGTGTGGTGCTAGGTGTCTTTACCTGCTGGCCTACCCTACCAGCCCTTCCTGGGTTTTGTTTAATGGTATTAATCTCGGCACAAAAAGCAAATGTTTTGCCATTGAGCTGTATCCACAGCCCAGTTTTTCTTTAAAAATAAAATAAAATAAATATTTTAGCTCAATGGTTATTTCAGAGACTATTTTCTAAACTTTCGGTTTTTTGAGACAGGGTTTCTCTGTATAACAGTCCTGGCTGTCCTGGAACTCACTCTGTAGACCAGGTTGCCCTGAACTCACAGAGATCCGCCTGCCTCTGCCTCCTAAGTGCTGGGATTAAAGGCATGCGGGCGCCACCATGCCTGGTTTATTTTTCTTTTTGAAACAGGATCATATGTAGCCTTGGTTGGCCTCAAACTATGTAGCCAAGAATGGCCTTGAACTCCTGATCCTCCTGCCTCAGCTTCTTAAGTGCTGGGATTACAGACATGTGCTACTGTACCTGCTTTGTTTTTTAATTAAAAATTTAGAAAATCGTTTTCTGAGGGTACAAGAGATACCAGGGATTGAGCGCCAGGGCCTCACACCTGCTGAGCAGGAGTTTATCACTGAGCTATACCTCTAGCCCACTTTTTTTTTCATTTAGTTCATGGCTAATTTGTGGGCAAATGCTCTTAGATTTGAAGAGTGTGGTTTTTGACTACAAAGTTCTGTGTATCTTAGGCAACTTGGTTATGTTTGAAAAATACTTGCTGTCCTTGTTATCACTCAATTTCTGGACATCTGGCAAAGGTACATTGAGTCTTTATTCATGATGGTGGGGCTATCTACATATTCATATATATATACACAAAGCAAGAACAGGACTGCAGAATTTGAACCCACACAAAGTCGTGGAGGTTCCTAGCTCTAACACTGTCTTTTTTAACTTGAGTCGGGGTGTCCTGTAACCAAGCATGCACAAGGCCCTGATATCAGTCCCCAGCGCTGCAAATCAGTAAATCAAAATGCTTAACAGGACTGAAGGTATAGCTCAACTACAGAGTGCTTACCAGCACCACAGGGTCCTTGGTCTGATCCACAACAGCGGGGTGGGGACCTCACTAAACTCAGAAGTACATGAGACCTAGCAGTTCAACATAGAGATAAATACCTAAGAGTATTTTGGAAATATTCTAGCCTAGTTTGTAATGGTAGCTCAAAGGTCAGTGAAATGTATATCAATACAATTTCAGCCACAGAAAGGGCTGAAATGCTCATCCATGTTTAGATATAAAAGAAGTTGTTTCTGTTTATGTAACATATTTAGAAAATAGGTTAAAAAAATTTGTGATTGGAGGAACCTGGTGAGGTAGAGGACAAAGAATGAAGATAAGTATGGAGTGGGTAGGAGACAGATCTTGTTTAAAATATTCTGAAATGTTTTGTGGTAGAGTTGCATAAATCTGGACATAACTAGAAGCAGTTAAACTACCTAGTACATTTGAATGTCGGTGCAAACCATATACTAGTAACATTCTAGTTTATGTTTATGTTGTTTTCTTTTTTCCGAATTTGTTGTTGTTGTTTGCCTCACAAGATTGTCAGTATTGCAGCAGGCTGCACTACAGTAAAATAAGTGAAAGATAAGACATGGGGGGGGTGCGGGATACAAAGTGTACATGGATGAAACTGTCAGAATAAAAGATTCAAAATTCAGATACACTGAGTTTTTTAAAATTAGTGTGAGGCATAGAATTACTTTTTTTTTTTTTTTTAAAGAATACTTGCCGCTGCCTTAAAACAATCAAAACTATAAACAGAGTGGTTATTTATCAGGTGAAAGTTTCAGGCCACAGAATCCTCTGAGCTGTCTTTCATGTCAGGTGCCTGTGGGTAACTAGAGGGTGTGTACTCAGGGCTGCTTCTGTTCTGTTCTGTCTTTCTGAGCCAGGGCTTCACACTGTAGCCCAGGCCGACCTCCACTTCACTGCTCTACTTTTGCCCAGGCCTCTGACACAAGCTGGTGGTGTATGTTGAAGAACTTGGTCTTTATCCTTGGTTTCTGGCATGATCTTTAAAACCCTGGGATTTTCTGGGTGATAGTCTTTGTTAGGCTGATGAAGAAATTAAGTTAGATCCCTGGCTGCAGGATGAGGGCTGGTTACCTGAAAGGCCACCCCAGGACCCAATGGTTTAGGGACGTTGAACTCTGTTGACTTCCACGGAAGGAAGAAGGCGTTGTAAATTGAGTCCCTTGAGCAGCCTAGGATTCAGTCAAGCCTCACTAAAACATGAGACCCCAGTACACACTAAGCTGTATCTCAGTGGGCCCCCAGGGTATGGAACAGATGTGCTGGAGGCTTGCCCTGACCCTAGGACCTGATAGAAACCCTGCATCCCTCCTGGACCTCTGTGCTTGCTTTATGACTCAAAATCCCAAATATAGCTCTCCTGAGTTCTGTTGGGATTTTCTAGCGAGGAATGGAAGCTGAGGGCTGAGGAGCAAAGTATTTCCAAGATATTGCTGGGCCCCAGCCAGCTTCCTGCTGTGGATGCATTCCAGTGGAGCATTTGAGGCCTGTATTCACCTGGTGGCAGGACTACATTTTACAGTTAGAGCTGAACCAGAGTGGTAGGGTGGGATGGGACTGGTTTGTTTGTTTGTTTGTTTGTTTGTTTCTTTCTTTCTTTCTTTCTTTCTTTCAAGATTTTATTATTTATGTATATGAGTGTTTTATCTGCATGTACAACTTTATGCCAGAAGATGGCATCAGATCCCACTAGAGGTGGTTGAGAGCCACCATGTGGTTGCTGGGAATTGAACTCAGGACCTCTGGAAGAGCAGGCAGTGCTGTGCTCTTAACCACTGAGCCATCTCTCCAGCCCCCGGGACTGGTTTCTTTAGTGAGACAGGGTAAACCTTGGCCAGATTTCTTGCTTCTTAGTTGTGTAGATAACACATGAACCAGACCTCAAGTAAGCTTTTTTTTCTTCTTTTTTAAGTAGATGCAGTTGATTAGGTTAAACATGAAACCTTGAGTTTGCTGTGAAACCTCATTGCAGTTCCATTCCAAACATGTTTCTTTTATCTTATCAACTCTCCTGAGTTGGAACCTGAGACCCACATGCTGGAGAAGAGGACCTGAGAGTTGTCCTGCCTGCCACAGCTGTCCCACGTGCACACAGTAGTGAATGGGAAAGCAAAAACACCTTGACTTTCTAGGTCTCCTTTCTGTGAACTGAATACTTAGCAAGGGTACCACTGTTAACTTCTTTTGGGGGGTAGGAGGGGGAGTGGAAGTCGAAAACCAGATTAGAGCGGGGCAAACTAACAAGACCCATGGTAACCGTGGCCCCTGGCTCCAGCTGGAGCTCTGTCCTAGCGCTGCCTCTTCATCAGAAACCAGGGAGGTGCAGTTTGAAAGTTGGGCTTCTCAAGAACAAAAATAAAAGTCTGGGCTGGTGGTGAAGTACTGGCCAAGGATCTTCGAGGCCCTGGGCTCCATCCCCAGAATGATGAGAGAAAAGAAAAGAAAAAGCAGGAGGAGCCATGCCCCCTGAAGAGGAAAAGCTTTCTAGTTGGCCATCAGTCCATGCTGACAGGTCCTGGAGCAGAAGGTCGTGTTGGTGCGAATGCTGTACAGCAAGAGTGGCTTTTGTGGAGAATGCTGTTCAGTAATAAACTGGACCCCTTCCCTTCTCTCTCTTTCTGGCAGGGTTCTGCTATGTAACCTTGGTTGTCCTAGAACTCACTTTGTAGTCCAGGCTGGCCTCCATTCTGTGACCAGCCTCCCGCTGCAGCCTCCCTTGTGCTGAGATCACAGCTGTGACTTACCATGCCTGGCTGGCTGTGATATTTCTTGAGGGTTTTTTGTTTTTTCCTTCTTCTTCTTCTTCTTCTTCTTCTTCTTCTTCTTCTTCTTCTTCTTCTTCTTCTTCTTCTTCTTCTTCTTCTTCTTCTTCTTCTTCTTCTCTCTCTCTCTCTCTCTCTCTCTCTCTCTCTCTCTCTCTCTCTCTCTCTCTCTCTCGTATGTGTGTTTTACCTGCATAATGCAAGCGCTTCACAAGCTTGCCTGATGCCCTTCAAGGGCAGAAGAGGGCATTGTATTTTCTGGAAGTGGAGTTAAGGATGGATGTGAACCACCATTGTAGGTGTTGTGATTTGAACCTGGATCATTTACAAGATCAACAAGTGCTCTTAACTGCTGAGCTGTCTCTCCAGCCCCATTTCTTCAGAATCTTTAAGTTCGTGTTAGTGTCTTTTGGTTATTTTGTTAGTGATGCTGTGTGGATTTTTTGTTTTTGTTTTTGGGTTTTGGTTTTGGTTTGGGTTTTTTTTTTTTTTTTTTTTGGTTTTTTTTGGTTTTGTTTTGTTTTTTTCTAGATAGGGTTTCTCTGTGTAGCCCTGGCTGTCCTGGAACTCGATTTGTAGATCAGGCTGGCCTTGAATTCACAGATCCTCCTGCCTCTGCCTCTCAAGTGCTAGGATTAAAGGCGCATGCCACCACCGCCTAGCCCTTATGTGAAGTTTTAACACTTTTTATTGTGTAATGATTCTTTGGATAGTTTGTTCATATTCATAAGTTTCATTTATACTGGTTTTCCTGGAAATTTCAAGTTGGAAAATGTGAGAACATTTTGAGGTGATTCTTAAGCACTTTTCTTCCATATTGACCAGCGAGCTTTCCTGGCCGCCGTCTTTCTGTGTTCTGTCAGTGTGCGTACTCCTTAGGCTGCGTGCTGGGTGACTCTGGTTTTATCATTTCCCGTGCACCTGGAGCTGAATGCCTCGCTCTGCTACCTCTTCTGGTGGCAGGGGCTGTTTCTTTTCTCACTGTAGCATGTGACTCACCCCATGAGGTTTTTGTTTGTTTTGTTTGTTTTTTTCTTTTTCTGCAGCAGGACCGAAGTGGGTGGTGGGAAGCGATGCTGCCGGAAGGTGATATCTGTCTTCCTTCTGTCTTCTCAACTTCTATCTCCTGGTAACTGGGAGGAAGGGTAGGATGCTAGTCTAAAGTAACATGGAATTGATTAGACTGTCTCCCTTTGAAGTGGATTCTTGGCCTGCAATTGAGAAAGTTTACCTAGCTTTGGGCGTAATCTGTTTTGGGATCTTGTTCTTTGAGAATCGAAGAAAGTTGTGTATCAACTTGTGGGGTGTGGATGGATAAGTATGTTCAAATTTTCATTATTACAGAAATTTATAAGCCCTTTGAATTTGTTCCTGTGAGAGTCCTCTTAGGATTCCCTGCCGTGTCTCTACTCGGAAGGGACTTTGGCAAATATTAAGATGGGAGTAAAGTAAACTGGTAAGATGTCAACTCGGTGGAGTTGAATGTTGTTTAGTTTTCCCCCATCATTTTTAAAAACATTGAAATAGAAATAAGACTTCTGATATATAATTTTGAGGATAGTTATTTCTAATGTTAGAACTTGGAATGTAAGTGAGGAGAGGGAAATACTGGTTATTTTTGGTGTTCCCAAAACAAATCATTGGCTTGAGATAGACGTGTTTCCCAGTTAGAGGGCGGGATTAAGTTTGGGTGTTGAAGTGTGTCTGTCACAGGGGGCCTTCAGCGCAGCTGCAGGGCTGTGCTCCTGGAGCCCAGGGCTTGCTTCTGCTCTTGCCTCTTCTCTCTGCATGTCTGCCTGAGCCCGCCCTTCTGCTTAACCAGTGTTTTCCAGACTTCAGTGAATTTCATCTTTGTGATTTTTTTTCCTTCTCTGCACATTTCTTGGTTATTCTCTAAGTCTACTTACCCTTTAAAACATAAACGCAAAGCCAGGTGTGGTAGCATATGCCTTTAATCCCAGCACTCAACAGGTATGTCTTTGAGTTCACACCAACTGGTCATAGCAAGTTCCAAGCTAGTCAAGGCTGCATATCAAGACCTTGTCTCAAAAAAGCTCTTTTTTTTTTTTTTTTTTTTTTTTTTTAAAAAGAGGCCAAAAAAAACCCACCACCACCAACAAAACCCTAACAACTTTAATGTATATAAAGTGTCTGAAATACAGGTATAGAGGAGGATTTTTTTTTTAACTTGCCACTTAAAGAAACATCTAAGTGTGTTGGGGGAGGCTATCTCACCTAAAGTCATCTTAGTTTTGAGGGCATGAAATTCTTGGGAAACACTCCTCCGTGTGCTGGACTTTCAAAGCTCTTTTTTTTTTTTTTTTTGGCTTGCTTATTTGGTTTTGTTTTTTGGGACAGGTTTTTCTGTGTAGCTGTGGCTGTCCTAGAGCTCGATTTGTAGATCAGGCTGGCCTTGAACTCACAAAGATCTGCTGCCTTTGTTTCCCCAGTGCTGGAATTAAAGATGTGTGCTGCCACACCCGGCTAAAGTTCTAGCTTGAACCAGCGTATGAGTAGTGGAAACTTTGCAGGAAGGACAAGATGAGAGGAGGGCTCATGGGGTCCGGGACAGCTGCTTGCCAGAACTCCTCTTGCTTATGCAACTTCCGTACCCTCAATATGAGGATACTTGGCTGCATGCATGGCAAAGCATGGGTTCATAGCCTTGCAATGAACAGTAGTTGGTTTGCCCCTTATAGCCCAATGTGAGTCCCTGTGTATATCTCCACATCTCACGTGTGTTCATCTCTTCTGCAGGTCTGATCTTGCTCTTCTACCTAGTTTTTTATGGGTTCTTGGCTGCACTCTTCACATTCACAATGTGGGCCATGCTCCAGACTCTGAATGATGAGGTTCCGAAATACCGAGACCAGATTCCTAGTCCAGGTAACGGTGTTGACATTATCATAGCTTTTAAAAATCACAGCATCTAGAAGTTAAACCTTAGAGTTCGGGAATGTGAACGATTTCTTTCCTACTTACCTGCTGGTTTCACTTACTGGTAAGTTTTGAATCCTTTGACAAGAATAAGCAGAAATGAATGTTGGAATCGTTATGAAGAGTTGGTATGGTTTCATGAATACTGTATAGCACTTTCATACTGCCTTCAGTAAGTTACATATGAAGCACATATTTTGGCTCTGGCTTGAGTTATACTATTAGTCTTATAAAATAGATGCTTTGTGGTTTTAATTGCTTGTATGGAAGTGGTAAAAAGGTTACATCATTAGAGAATAAAATCAGTGTGTTCTTTATATGCCTAATTCTCTGTTGTCATTTAAAAATCAGTTATACTAAAAAATAGACTTACCTAAAGTGTTGGTTATATAAACTACATTTTCTTTTTCCTTTTCCTTTTTCTTTTTCTTTTTTTTTTTTTTTCTTTCAGTATTTCAAGACAGGGTTTCTCTGGGTAGTTTTGGTGCCTGTCCTGGATCTCTCTGTGTAGATCAGGCTATTCTCGAACTCACAGAGATCCGCCTGGCTCTGCTTGCCAAGTGCTGGTATTAAACGTATGTGCCACCACCAACCGGCTCTAAACTACATTTTTTTCGCCTGATTTTATTCTTTTGAAACAATTTTTGAATGCTAGTTCTGCCTCGGGAGTAGGACAGGGCCCCTGGCCTCAGGGAACTGACAGTGTTTGTTTGGCAATACTGGAAACTGAACTGTATATCCATTACCACTCCCCACCCCACCCCACCGCAAAGGCTAAGTAAGTGCTCTAGCACCAAGTTACATCCCTAGCCTGGTCCTGGCCTTTCCAACAGATTAAATAATGACTTGTTAGGAAAAATGAAAAAGAACTCCATAAAGTAAGAGAGGCTAGTGAGGACCCGGTCTTGATGACATTTCCAGAGGAAAAGCATTGCATGAGATTCCCCAGATAAACACGTTTTTAGAACGTGCCTGTCCAGAGGAGTAGAATCTGGTTAGCAAAGAGAGTGGGCAAAGTGGGAAGCTGCTCTCTAGAACTTTGTCAGTAATTTGGATGTGTCTTCCAGAGACCACTTGGCAATGTCCAGAATCACTGTTAGTTATTGGAACTGGAGTGGTAGTTGCTAGTAGAAGCCAAGGATGCTGCTGAGCAGGACAGCCTTCCTTCCCAGCAGAGCTCTCAGCTCAAACTCATGCTGAGGCTAAGGAACCCTGTCTATAGTCTTTCTCCTGTGTGAACTTCTGAGCCATCTTCTCAGCCACTTTTTGTGGTTGTTCTAGTTTCTTTTGTTTACACCTAATATACTTTTTTGCCCTCTGCCTACACTAATTTAAATTTCATTTTCTTGCCATCTAAGTTATATGACTTTGTTATTATCAGCCATAGTCTGACCTACTTCAGAAAATGCTAAGCTGTTTGTAATTGTATAAACCATCTAAACAGTAAAGTGTTTTCAAAAGTTCTGAGTTCTATAATATTATCAGTTGTATTGTAGTTTTACAGTATAAATAAGTAAATATATAAACACATGTGTATTTAGTACAAATTAGGTATGAGAAATGTTTACATTAAAGTTGGAAGCCATATTATTCTTTATAGACAAGTATGTTTGCTCTATAATGCATGGGTATCAACTTCTGATGTGAAATTGTTACTGATTGTGATCCAGATTTGATATATAACAAACATACTTCAGTGCTGGAGCAACGGTTATTGAAGGAAGAACATTTACTGCAGGGTTCTAAATGGAAACTCTTTAACTAAAAGAGTAGGCTGTCTTTGATATGTCCTCAGAATTGTATTTTGAATGATAAAGTGCTTAGACAGAGCAGAGGTGCACCTGCTGGTGGCTGGTACTTACACTCTTAGTATTCTGGTATGCTAAGATGCTTGTTGTTTATCTGTAGCAGCAAGCATACAGAAAAACCTAAAATAGCATTTGATAGAAATCTGAGTTTAGAAAGTTCCAAGTCAGAGCCAGGAACATAGCTCAGTGGTAGAGCGCTTGCCTAGCAAGCATAAGGCCCTGGGTTCGGTCCTCGGCTCTGGGGGGGAAAAAAAAAAAGAAAAGGGAAAGAAAGTTCCAAGTCAGAGCCAGGGACATAGCTCAGTGGTAAGAGAACTTGCTATGTAATCGTGAGGACCTGAGTTCAGATTCCTAACAGTCAGTAAAAGCTAGGCATTGCCACTTGTACCAATAACTCCGGTGAGGAGGGTAAAGGTGGGAAGGCCACGCACGGGCTTGCTGACCAGCCAGCTGAGCAGAAAAACTGTCAGCTCCGGGTTCACCGAGAGACCCCGGGTCAAGGATAAGGTAGAAACACTTGAAGTTGTCCTCTGGTATGCACGTGTGCGTATCTCACCCACTCCTACCCGCCCACGCGCGAACCCATGCATTTGTGGGGTTTGTTTGTGTGTTTGTGGTGTTTAGTTTGTTTTTTGTTGAAACTAGCTCTGTAGACCAAGCTAGCCTTGAAGTGACAGAGATCCACCTGCCTCGGCCTCCCAAGTGCTGGAATTAAAGGCACACAGACCTGGCAAACATCATGTTTTAAAGTAAGGAGTGATGGTTATAATTAACTGAAAATAATAAAATTGAGGGACTGTTTCTAATTCATTTGTCTAACTAGTTGTAAAGATTTGAGCTCTTTTAGATGTCTTTCATAATTGGATCCAAATAGAGAGTTGTTGATAATTGTAATGTTTGTTATGTGTCTGTGGACACATGGCCCTAAGGAACAGGAACATTTCTTACTGTTAATCCTCCCTGTCTCTTTTTAGGACTTATGGTTTTTCCAAAACCACTGACTGCCTTGGAATATACATACAGCATGTCTGAGCAGCCTACTTTTGAAAAGTTCACCAAAGACCTGAAGAGGTTCCTAAAGCGTAAGTGTGTTGTCCTAGAAGATGGAGAGCTTAGAGTTCCTGCCGAGCCCAGAGCCACACACAACTGCCTTTAGAAGCAGCATCTTTAGTCTGTTTTCTGATCTTATTCTCCCCCTTTCAAACACAGACAGCTGGGAAGATCTGCAAGTAAACTCACTGTTTGTAGCATGAATCTTAAAAGTTCTTATTAATAAAATCAAACCCGGGGCCAGTTATTGGGGTGAAATGCTAGATGGTCAGAGATGCAGAACAAGCCACCTCACCTGGCCAACTTCTCAGCTGATCTAGTTTCCTCAGACTGGAAGCCTCTGAGTCCTCATCCGAATGGCTCTCAGCTGAACTGTGCTGCTCAACACCTAAAAGCTTAACCAGCCAAATTGCTTCTAGTTTCTGGTCCTCATGCCTTATATACCTTTCTGCTTTCTACCACCACTCCCTGGGATTAAAGGCGTGAGTCACCATGCTGTGGCTGTATCCTTGAACACATGGATTTCTGCCTCTGGAATGCTAGGATTAAAGGCGTGTGCTACCACTGCCTATCCTAAGTATCTAGTGGCTTTTCTGTTTTCTGACCCCAGATAAGTTTATTAGGGTACACAATATTTTGGGGAACACAATACCACCACAACTGTTAGTTGTAAGACTGAAGCCAAATCTGTGTCCTGTACAGCAGTGCCTCTGTGGTGCTGGAAATGGAGCATGGTGCCTCCCACTGCCTGTGCCACGGCCCATTATGGGACTCTTTTGTATCTGGGATAGTACCCATGTCAGATTTTTAATGTATTCGTTTGTTACATTATGTTTGTTAAAGAGTCACCAGTATGTGATGCTCTTTAGCAAGTATTATAGCCCACATCTTCCTTGTTCTGGCTGGCTTATCCAAATTCATGTGAATATAACAAGAATCAAATGAATAAGTAGTTGAAGCTTGGATTCACGTGGTCCCCTTGTCCCCTTCTCAGTTGTGATTCAGCACGGTTGTTCCCCGGTGGCCAGTGGTTGCCAGTCCCTGAGCAGCTTTCCCAGCACCACTGTGTCTTTCCAGCATGTTGACTTTCTCCCGGTACCTTGTGCTAATGGCTCTTACTGATGGCTTTACTAATCTCAGCCTCTTTCCTCTAGCAGTCTTCCTCATCTAGCGTTTGTTTGTTTGTTTGAGACAGGGTTTCTTTGTGTAGCTTAGGAGCCTGCCCTGGAACTCACTCTGTAGCCCAGGCTGGCCTTGAATTCACAGAGATCTGCCTGCCTCTGCCTCCTGAGTGCTGGGATTAAAGGCGGGCGCCACCATGCCCCGCTCCCACCTAGTTTATTAACATGATTTTTCATTTCAGTTTTACAGACCATTCTAAAATTCCTTGTCTTTAAGTCTGCCAATTACTTGTGGTGGAGCTGTGCTCTGCATAAAACCACGTAATTCCTGGATTAGCAATCCCTCCCTCAGGTGGCATGCTTGACTGCCTGGTTACCCATTGTCTTTCTCTGACTCTAAAGCTATGATTGCTGCTAGCCTTTACTCAGGCCTCTGATCCTTTTCCTTCCCCTATAACTTACCAACTTACCTTCTTCTATAATGTAGTATCTTACTGCAAACGATAGAAGAAAGGCCAGGATGGGGCTGTAGCTGTCGTGCTTGCCTGGCACGCAGGCGCCTGGGCGTCCACCCACTTCACCATTACATTTGCCGGGATACTTCCTTATAATCTCTGTTGGTTGGTGGAGGCAGGAGGATCAGAAGGTCAACGTCATCTTCAGTTAAATAGTAAACCCAAGGCCACCTTAGGCTACATGAGACCCAGTCTCCAAAGAAGAAGAAAGAGATAGTAGAAGTACTCAGGCCAGTATTCTTACAGTTTCTCCATTACTAGTAAGTACTATACTTGCATGTCTTCATGTGAGGACACTTGTACATCTGCTGCTTTGGCTCTAGTCCCCTCTGTCTCAGAAACATCACACTAGGGTATACTCCATTGAATTCTCCTTGTCAACTACTTCATTGAATTATTATTATTAATTTGGCGGGGGGGGGGGGGGGGGGGGGGGGGGGGATTGGCTTTTCAAGACAGGGTTTCTTTGTGTAGCCCTGGCTGTCCTGGAACTAACTCTGTAGACCAGGCTAGCCTCAAATTTAGAGATCTGCCTGCTTCTGCCTCGGGAGTGCTGGGATTAAAGGCGAGCACCAACACCCAGCTGGGCTGTGAGGTTTTGAAGGCTGATCTGAGATGCCTAGGTGACACTAACCCCTGAAAGATAAGGGAGGTGGGGAGGGAGCCAGAGAACTATCCAAAGTCAGTGTGTTCAAGGTTCATCGGAGAGGGAGAAGGGCTGGATACAGCAAGCCAAGAAGTAGTTGGAGATGGACATTGGGGCTTAAAGGAGGACCAGGTTTTGAAGGTCCTTAGAGACCAGTTCCAGTCCTTGGCTCCTATAACTGACCAAGATGGGAGATTTAAGAAGAGAACATACATGGATTGAACTCATGTTTGAAGAGTCACTAGGATGGCTTTTGAAACCAGAGTGCAGAATGGAAGCTGTTTTAAGATTGATTGATTGGTTGATTGATTATTTATGCAAAGTTGTGCCTGCAGACCAGAAGAGGGTCCAGATCTCATTATTATAGATGGTTGTGAGCCACCATGTGGTTGCTGGGAATTGAACTAAGGACCTCTGGAATAGAAGAGCAGCTAATGAGTGCTCTTAACCTCTGAGCCATCTCTCTAGCCCTGTTTTCTGTTTCCTTATTAGTACAATTTTTCTTTCCTAAGGTAGAGTCTTGCCCAAACTGGCCTTGAACTTAGGTCCACTTGCCTGAGCTTACAGGCCTGAGTCATCCCCAGCTTGTGTTTAAATTTATCTCGGGGCTGGAGAGATGGCTATGAGGTTAAGAGCATTGACTGCTCTTCCCAGGGTCCTGAGTTCAATTCCCAGCACCCACATGTTGGCTCACAGCCATCTATAATGAGATCTGGTGCCCTCTTCTGGCATGCAAGGATACATGGAGGCAGAATGTTGTAAACATAATAAATAAATCTTTAAAAAAAAATTTTTTTTCTTTATCTCAGTAAGGCTCTAAAATTAAAATGCTTTTTTGGATTTCATCCTCCAAACCATTTTGCTGGGAAGTGATGAGGCTTTTCAGTTCATCCTTCAGTTACTTGAAGCATTTCATACTCAGCTGTTTGCAGGTTCTCCAGTATTGCTCTGTGTTGGGTTTTATGTTTCTCTCCTTTTTGTTTATATTTAAAAAACTCGCCAGAGCTGATTTTACCATTTAATCCTCTTGGAGTTTTGTTTTTGTTTTGGAGTTTTATTACTTTTTTTAAAAAATGGGAGTATAGTGCATGTGTTTGTCGACCAAAGGACATCTTGTAGGAACAGCGTTTTCCTCACGTAGATTCTGGGGTTGGACTCAGGGCATCAGGCTGGCAGTGCTGCTTTATCTGCTGAGCCATCTCACCTACACTGGTTTTGTTTTTAAAGATTCACCTGTCATTGTTGATTCTTAGGAATTTCCTTTTCATGTCTAAAAGACAAATATCTGGTTTAAAAATAAAGGTCCCCCCCCTCATCCTGATAGATTCTAAATTGAAAGTTTTATTTTGTTAAAATTAACTTTTTCTTTAGTACCTTTTGGGGGGGGCAGTCGGTTTCGAGACAGGGTTTCTCTGTGTAGCTTAGGAGCCTGCCCTGGAACTCACTCTGTAGCCCAGGCTGGCCTTGAATTCACAGAGATCTGCCTGCCTCTGCCTCCCAAGTGCTGGGATTAAAGGCGTGTGCCACCACCACCTGGCTTTAGTATCATTCTTATTCCAAGCTTTCCTCAGGTGTTGGGACTCTGGCTCCTCTGAAACTGGTAAATCCGTGTTCCCGTGATGTGCTCATACCTCCCAGCTCCTCTCATTTAATTTTGTATAGAAGTGAAAGTCTGCTTGACAAACAATCTAAAAGCACCCTTTGCTACAAACGACGTCCTGGAGAAATCGGTGAAGAGAGTCAGAGTTGCCTCCAATAATCCCACTCATTCTTTGCTTTTAACCAAATACATGTAAGGGGTGTAGCTCAGAGGTAGATGACCTGTTTACCATGTGTGAAGCCAGGAGTTCAGACTCTCCCATCCCTCTCAAAGACAAATTCTCTTGTGTTACAGTTTGCTCGCTGTTGCTGCGATAAACACCACCACCAAAACCAAGTCAGGGAGAACAGCTTAGGGTTCATCATGGAGGGAAGCTGGTCAGGACAGGAACTGGCTGAGGGAGAGACCGTGGAGGAGAGCTGCCCACTGGCTTGCTCAGATACCTTCTTTATACAGCCCTGGTCCACCTGCTCAGGGGTGGCACTGCCCACAGTGGACTGGGCCCCTCTACATCAGTTATCTGTTAAGAAAATTCCTCAGTCGGGGCTGGAGAGATGGCTCAGAGGTTAAGAGCACTGGCTACTCTTCCACAGGTCCTGAGTCCAATTCCCAGCAACTGCATGGTGACTCACAACCATCTGTAATCAGATCTGGTGCCCTCTTCTGGCATTCAGGCATACATGCAGGCAGAACACTGTATACGAAAGAAAAAAAAAAAAGGAAGGAAAGAAAATTCCTTAGACATACTCTCCTAAGCTAGTTTGATGGAGGTGTAGCACAAATCTTAAAAGGTCTGATTAATAAAATCAAACCCGGAGCCAGGTATTGGGTTAAAGCTGAAAGGTCAGAGAAGCAGAACAGGCCACAGCCACCTCACCTTGCCAATTCCTCAGCTGACCCTGTTTCCTCAGACTGGAAGTCTCTGTGTCCTCCTCCAGAATGGATCTCATCTGAACTGCTCCTAAAAGCCTAAAAGCTTAACCAGCTCTAGTTCCTGGTTTTCACGCCTTATATTCCTTTCATTCTTTCTGCCATCACTTCCTGGGATTAAAGGTGTGAGTCACCATGCCTGGCCGTTTCCAGTGTGGCTCTGGACTCAGTGATCCAGATGGATCTCTGCCTCTGGAATACTAGGATTAAAGGCGTGTGCTACCACTGCCTAACCTCTATGTTTAATATTATGGCTGTTCTGTTCTCTGACCCCAGATAAGTTTATTAGTGTGCACAATATTTTTGGGAACACAATATCACCACATGGAGACTGTTCTTCAATTGAGTCTCCTTCTTCCTTAGTGTGTGGAGATGGCAGCCTAGATTAGCCATCACTATTGATAACCTTTTTATCCACAGAGTATCACAAAAAACAAAATCCCCACTACATTTCCTTCTGAAAGCATTCCCTTTGAAATGTTCCTGTTTGTATTGAATTAGATGGCTTTTTGTGGTCCCACTTGTATCCACATGCTAATAGCTGTCACTAGGGTACTTTCACATGTATGTTAACTCTGAGTGCCTTTCACACTAGACCAGGCTCACTGAGCAAGGGTCCTTCAGACCTCTTCTTCTTGATGCCGCTGAATGCCAGTCGTGCAGCTGGCCCAGAGTGAAGTTGTACTCTGTACATATATGTTGCTGGGGGTTTTTCCTTTTTTTGGGGGGGGGGCAACACCCAGCTCCCAAATAAATACACATGGAGGCTTATTATTTCTTATGAATGCCCAGCCTTAGCTTGGCTTATTTCTAGCTGGCTTTACTTAAATTATCCTGTCTATCTTTTGCCTCTGGGCTTTTCTCATTCTCTCTCTCTCTCTCTCTCTTTTTTTAAAATATTTATTTATTATGTATACAGTGTTCTGTCTCCTTGTTTGCCTACAGGCCAGAAGAGGGCACCAGATCTCATTACGAGATGGTTGTGAGCCACCATGTGGTTGCTGGGAATTGAACTCAGGACTTGTGGAAGAGCAGCTAGTGCCCTTAACCACTGAGCCATCTCTCCAGCCCCCCCCCCCCCCCCCCATTTTTGTAAATCTTCCTATTACTCTATGGCTGCTGTGTAGCTGGGTGGCTGGCCCTTGGAGTCCTCCTCTTCTGGCTGCTGCTGCTTTTTTCCTCCCAGATTTCCCTTCTCTGTAGTTTGTCTGCCTGCCAGCCCCACCTATCCTTTCTCCTGCCTTGCTGTTGGCCATTCAGTTCTTTATTAGACCATCAGGTGTTTTAGACAGGCACAGTAATACAGGTTCACAGAGTTAAACAAATGCAACATAAACAAAAGTAACACACCTTAAAATGATATTCTACAACGCATATATTTCTCCCGTTTCTTCCTTTCTGGTTCCTAAACATGTTACTTCTTTGGTTTACTAGTTACCTCTGTCATCACCATGCTCAGCACACCTTTCTCAGCTGGCGTCTTACCTGTGCTACATCAGGAGTCTGTTTCACATTCTAGGTCATTATGCTTTTCTGCATGGTTCTGTCTGCATAGCATAAATACTAACAGATATCGCCATCCCTTTGTGACCATGGCCTGGTATAAAATCTTTTGATGGGGCATCATGCTGTTTTGTTGTTTTTATTTTGAGATAGAGTTTCTCTGTGTAGCTTTGGAGCCTGTCCTGGAACTCACTCTAGACCAGGCTGGCCTGGCACTCACAGAGATCCGCTTGTCTTTGCCTCCCAAGTGCTGGGATTAAAGGTGTGCGCCATTGCTGCTGGCACATCGTGCTTCTTTTGGCAACCCTTCTGCCTCCGTTCTTCACAGCTTTTACAAAATTTACATGGTCCAGCTTCTGCCTGTCTATATCCTGCCTGCCACCTTACCTCACACATCCCCTGTGCTTTTCAGGTCAGTGGGGTCCCCTTGCCATAAATGGTTAGAGTGCTGTTTCTTTCCATAGCCCTGCAGTGGTGAAATGATAGTTTCCCCACTAGACGTGAAGCCCCAAGGGGCAGCAGCCACACCTTTGCACATCCTTGCCATTGTTGCTGAGGTCGGGCACATACAGCATTTTCTGATGGTTCTGTAGCTGTTGCTGGTGCCAGACATAGTAGGGAAACGGCTCTCTGTAATCCAGCCTGGGCACTCTGGGAAGCAGGAAGCTTTAGGGCACTGGCTGCTGCTACCAGGCAAAGGAAGTAACGTACCCTTTGCTGAGCACTGGCTGTTGTTATCTGGAAATTCACAGTGCTGCTGTTGTCTTGGAAAACATTCATTTGGGGAATGGTTTGACTTGTTTCTGATTGTGTGTGGTATCTTGTCTTGGCTAACCTGGCACACACATTTCCTTTCTAGCATACTCTGTAGAAGAACAGAAGAATCTCACAAACTGTCCTGATGGAATACTTTTTAAACAGACTGGTCCAGATTATCAAGCATGTCAGTTTCCAGTTTCCTTGCTTCAAGATTGTAGTGGTGTGAATGATGCTGATTTTGGCTATTCCAAAGGACAACCTTGTATTCTTGTGAAAATGAACAGAGTACGTACGTACTTTACCTCTGTTGTTCCTCATTTCTAACAGTCATGTACATGTGATGTAGCTGCTAAGCTGATAGCTGCTTTTCAGACTGCTTTGCCTGAGTTAATGCCTTATTGAGCGTCATCTCATTGAGATAACTAACTTAAAATGCCAGCAGTGCTAGTTAATGCTTGGGGGAAAATGAATATGGCAAAAGGTTCATATAGTTTAATTGTGGATTTTATGCAGTTTCCTAAATAGTACTAAAGCATATAGCGGTGCATATAATTAAATAGTGGGGTATAAATAAACCCACATACTAATGAGCACAGTACAATGTTGTAGTTATAGCCAATATAGCTAGTGGGATGTTTAACAAGACATAACTAAGAAGTAAGGCCAAAATAGTAAGCCAGAAGGAATGTGGAACTTGATCTGTGCTGTAAGGTGAGTTAATACATTCATGTTAATGAGGATGTCTTCAGTAACACTGGCCTGCTACACTGACCCCACTGTGTCTGCTGTATGGCTGCAAAGCTACTTCCTGTTCAGAGGACCACCCTCTGAGTTTCTTTTCTTAGAAATGGCCTTTGCATGATGGGAATCAGAGGCCATGCTTGCTTTATAGACTGGCTTTGCAGGCTCACAGGGCGGCATCAGATCCAGCTGGCACGGTTTTTCTCATCAGTTGCTTCCAGAGCTGTTAGGAGTGGAGACTCCTGCTGCTCTCCATGTCGTTCTGTAGCTTCAACAGCCTGACTTTTGGATGCCTCTTTGTAGCTTGCAAACCTTTGCACAGAACTGCACTTGAATTCAGAGTGCAGAACAACAACGGTAACCCTTAGAAGATGGGGCTGGTGATGAAGGCCTTGCCACCAGCCTGACCTGAGTTTGACTCCATTGCCCACGTGGTGGAGGAAGAAACCCAAATCCTGCAGTTTGTCCTCGGTCTTCCACATCTATCCCCTTCGACACACACACAAAGAAATGAAGAAAGCTAATTTCTAAGTAGATGGGTGGCTGCAAATCTAAAAGTAGATCCAAAAGCTGGGGTTACAGCTCAGATTTAGTGTTTACCTAGTATGGTCAAGGCCCTGGCTTTCATCCTAGCACCACAAAAACCTACACTGTGGGGGAGACATAAGTTGGGATTCTTCTCAATATGTGCCTTTAGGGGGACAGGATAGCTGCAAACATATTTCTTATATCCGCCCCCCCCCCCCAAGCTGAGGACCAAACCCAGGGCCTTGCGCTTGCTAGGCAAGCGCTCTACCACTGAGCTAAATCCCCAACCCCATGTGAACATATTTCATAATGAATATTTTATTGTATGTGATTGTAGTGGTGCGTACCTGTCATCCCAGCATTTGGGAGGTGGAGACAGAGTATGCTCAAGGCTAGCCTAGGCTATGAGCAAGCTCTTTTTTCAAAACAAGTGAGTAGAATAGTTTGTTATACTCTGCCCCTGTAACTTAAGGGTTTGTTGTTTTAAATGTGGCAAAATTCATGACTGAATCGCTTCAGTACAGCCCTTCACTGTACTGGAAGGTTTGTTTTATGTTGTAAAACACAGGTTAGTACGACTGAGATGAATCTGCAGAGTAATGTTAATCTGAGCTGCTGTTCCCTGATCCCCAGCAACAGAAGCGGAGGTTCCATTGCATTTATATGCACTGACTGACTCCTCCATGTTTCTTAACCTTAGATAATCGAATTGATGCCAGAGGGATCACCACGGATAGCATGTGAGACAAAGGTTAGTATTTAAATCACTAAAGCTTTCATGGTGGTTCTTTTTTTTTTTCCTTCAAGACAGGGTTTCTCTGCGTGGACCTGGCCGACCTGGAATTCACTCTGTAGACCAGACTGACCTCAAACTCAGATCTGCCTGCCTCTGCCCCCTGAGTGCTTAAAGGTGTGTGCCACCGCCACGCCAGCACTTTGACCTTCTTTAAATACTTAAAATAGGTATCAGCAGGCTTTTTAGGGTGATCCCCTGTTAGCTAATACACCATTAAAAAGGGCAGTTTCTATTTGTTTGCATACACTGCATCTCATCAATCCCAGGGTGTGTATTTTTCTGGTTTGGTAATGAAGTTGGCATTACAACACCAGCAGTCCCGTCCTGTATCAGGATTTTTTCTTTCAAGTCTTAAAATTGGTGTGCTTATTTATTATCAGTGTCACCCGGGAATTAATGCAATCTGCTCCTTTGCCTTAAGGTGGAGGAGACATTCTTTTTCTTCTCCGTCCCTTTTCCTCCTTTCCTATAACTTGTTTTCTTTCCGTGCTGCAAATACAGCTAAGACACGTGTGTAGACAATGGGTCAAAAAGGTCGAAAGAAGCACAGTTGAGCTCTAAATTTGTCAGTGTGCCAGGCACTGGCATTCATCCCCGGTTTATGGAGAACTAGCTGCCTAAGATGCTGCATTTAAAGTTGAGGAGAAAACAGCATTTCTTAAGTCAGAGATAAATTTCTTACGTGGGCAGAGACTTTGCTCTGCAAATGTCATCATGCCACAGAATCTCTTGGGCTTGTTGGTTCCCCATTCCTATAGTTCTGACTCAGTAGTTCTTGGGGAGAGTCCAGGACTTGTGCTCCTGGGTCCAGGTGCTGCTACTGTCCAGGCCTCACTGAGCTGTCGCCTTGGAGCTGCCTTTTGGTAGTTGAGAGTGTCAGCCAGTGTAGAGTGAGTGAACGAAGTCTGTAGCTCCTCTTCTGGTGGGTGTGCAGGTCACATGGTACACTCAGTTCTCCAAGAAACTGAAAACTAGAAGTTTATCTGGGTCTACTGTCAAATGCCTGTAATGTCTGCACTCAGGACGATGACAATTAAGAGTTTGAAGCTAGCCTGAGATACACAGTAAGATCCTCCCTTAAGCAGGGCATGGTGACGCACACCTTTAATACCAAGCACTTGGGAGACCAAGGCAGGCAAATTTCTGAGTTTGAGGCCAACCTGATCTACATAGTGAGTTCTAGGCCTGCTAAGGCTACCTAGTAAAACTCTGTGCCCCCAAATTAAATGAAACAAGACAAAAACCCTAACTCGGGGGTGAAGGTAAGCCTGGTGTGGTGGTGTACCCCTTTAATCCTAGCACTTGGGAAGTTGAGGAAGGTGGATCTCTGTGAGTTTGAGGCTGCATAGTGAGTTCCAGGACATTCAGACCCTGTCTCAAAAAGGGGGTTGATTTAAAATAAAACTACATGCATGTCACATGTTAGCTGAAGAGTTTTTTGTTATTCGATGTTTATGTATATATGCATGTGTGCGTGCACTTGTACAAGCACATGTGTGAGATTGGAGGAGCTCATTTTCTTTACTGTGGGAGTCCTGGAGATCAAACTCAGGTTGTCCGCTATGGCAGTGAGCTTTACCCTCTGAGCATCTCATCTGCCCAGTAGCTGAACTCTTCCTGATAAATTCTTCTAAAAATCTAGTTACCATATACTTCTGAGCTCTTAACATGAACATACGATTGCTTGTAAGTCACATTAGTGTCGTGTTTAAGTAAAATAGGTTCAATGAAAACTACTAATGTTAACACGGAAGCACACCCATCAGTGTGTGACTTTTTCTTCATGTAAAATATAATTCTTGGTTTTTCGAGATAGAGTCTCTGTGTAACAGCCCTGGCTGTCCTGGAACTCTGTAGAACAGGCTGGCCTCGAACTCACAGAGATCCACCTGCCCCTGCCTCCCAAGTGTTGGGATTAAAGGCATACGCCACCACCGCCCGCCCTAAAATACAAGATTGTAAGTTTCTTTTTCAGTGCTAGGGATTGACCCACATAGTGTAGTGAGCGGCACTTGCCTTGAACACCCCTGATTAGGAACACACCTTTTGGAGTGGTGGTCATTCTTAGATGTGGCCATTGTTTCTTAGTCATTTTCTACTGGTTTTCATATCGTTTTATTTAGATCATTAGATGTTGGGTTTTCTTGTCCCTTTTTGCTGTTTGTTTTGCTATATGACGATAAATGCTATAATCTAACCTGGACTACATAGCCAGAATCTGTCTCGGAAAACAGCAGAAGCTTACAGCACGCCAGTGGAAGGGAGGGTGTCACCAGCGTACACAGTGCCTTCACAAGTGCGTCCGTCCGGTCACAAAGTCAAGAAGCAGAGACCAGGGCTGCTGTCTTTGCAGTCACATGGCTTCTGTGTGTGTTCTCAGAAGTAGACACCACACACAGACTGGCCTGCAGATGGGCGGCGGGAGCAAGTGTGCTCAGCACGCATGAACTTCAGCATCACACACAAGTCTAAGTTCATCCAGATCAAAAGCCCGGGTGTTGAGTGATGCTTGTCAGCTTGGGGCTGGTTTGTGGAGTTCATGTTTGTCTCTGCTAGGGATCCACTTGGGCGCCCGTGATTGGGATGTGAATGCACAGACACTTAGCGATTGACTTATGTAGAACTTGGTGCTTTTCTCTCTTTATTCATGGACACTGACTGCTTTTTCTGTTGGTTGGGTCGTGCTTTATCCTTATTACAGTTGGTAATGGTTCTGAACTGTAGCCTCCACTTGTAGGTCTGAGTGCTGCTCTCCTGGTTGTTAGCTTGTGTGCCATTACGTTCTGTCTGGCAGCACGGTACTTCATTCATTAGGAAAACCTCACCCCACCGTACTGGAGCGCTTCTGCTGTCTGTGCCCACATAGAGGGCGAATAGGAGTTCATGGGCAGCAGAGCTCACTATCACTGAGGAGGGACCCTAGGGTGGATCAGGAAGTATAAGGAGGACCCGGATAGTTTATGTTGACGCATTTCGTTATGTAATATTTATAATCAAGAGGAGCAGCCAGATGTGCTAGTGCATGCCTGAAACCTTAGCACTTGGGAGGCCGATGTGGGCAGATTGCCACGGCTTTAAGACAAAGCTGGACTACAAGGTGAGACCTGTCTCAGCAGCAGAGACAAGCAGTTGTCAAACACACTTGTAATTAATGTGGCTGAAGCATCGTATTTTCTTTAATTTTGTCATAACTGCTGTCAGTAATTTTTAAAACCTTTACTGTGAGCTGAAAAGGATTTCTTTTGTTTTCAACTCTAGGATGAAACCATAGCAAATATATCAACTTATCCTGACTTTGGAGTTATAGACTTAAAATATTTTCCATACTATGGGAAAAAACGGCACGTAAGTATTTAGAGTCATCCCTTAGGAAACTGCATATACTGAGGTAGCCCGTCTGTGGTAGGTGCACATGCATGTTGTCGTTCATCATCCACACTGTCTGTTGGGTTTAACAATGGCTGAGGGCTAGTGGAGATGCCCCACTGATGGACGGCACAGCAGAGCGTGTATCCAGATTCAGAGTGGTACTGATGCTTTTGTTTGGGAAGTGGTAGGTCTTCTTCACAGGTCAGGTGTAAAAATAAAAACTCATCTAAACACAGTAGGACTTGGATTTTAAGATTTTGAAATATATGTATACAAAAAAAAACACACAAAGTTTTGTCATATTTTTAAACTTATTTTGAAATTATTCCCAACTCAAAATGGCTAGAGTAGTATGTTTTCTGAAAGCATGTTACCAGATTTTAGTATGTATCTTAACCCATCCATGCATTTTTCACTTGGGCATTATGGGGCTAAAGTACAAGCATGCGCCTTTATAGGCATCTTCCTTGTGAGAGGCCATGCTGTGGCACCTTGGCAGCCTGGGATCTGGAACAACTTCTCAGCTCCTCCGGTTCATGCTTCTGTATGCTTCAGAATGAGTCTGAGATTGGGGGGCGGGGGGTGGGGGGGAAGGGGCTTGATTGGAGTTTGTATGTATGGTGCAGTTTTTTGTTTTTGGAATTTTAATTTTTTGTTTTTGGAATCAATTTTTCTCATTGATTAAATTTATTTGTGTATTTTTGGGGAGAGAGTGAATGTATTCTTCTCGAGGTCATATAGGAAGGGTCATTATTGACTGACTGAGTCCATTATTATGTGTTGACCACAACCTCTTAAGGTGGTCAGCTAGGCTTCCACATTGTAAAGTCACACTTCTTTTTGTTCATCAGTAAGAATGTGGGGAGAATATAAATTTTGAGTTTGTGTGCCAGCTTTTCTGGAAAACTCTAGCATTTGTTGTTCTTGTTGAATCAGCCATCAGTAGGCTTGTTCCTACGTACTAGCCAGAGTGATCACAAGGAGTGTTGCACATATCCCAGTTATGCCATAGAAAGGGTGTGCATAAGTGAAATTATCAGAATGGTTGAGCTTATAAATATTTGTCAAATATTTGTCAAATATGGTAATGTATAATTGAGCCCATAGCAAATATACATCATCTTTTAGCATATATGGAACAGTTAGAATCTCGTAAAAGTATATTTGTAAGTGGAATGTATTAATCAATATGTTGGGATCAGAATACAATAATGCTGTAACTTTAAAATATGCCTACACTGCAGGGGGGTGGAAACATTGAACTCCTGGGAAGGAAATGGGTAAGTGCCAGGGATCAGGGCATCAGGATAAGTCAACTGGCGTATCACCCACAGGATGCTCTCAGAGCTTGCTGAGAGAAGAGCCCTAGTGAGAAGGAAGGTGAAGAAGATAAAATCGTCGGCTAAATCCATAGACTTAATTTTACAAAGTAAGTAAGATAGGGTAGGGACTTGTCTAATCCTGAGGCAGGAGCCTAGAAAATGAAAAACCAGCCTGGCTACAAATCGAGACCTTGTTTCAGAAAAAAAGGGTTGCAGCTGGGCTCCTCCTTGTGAGTTAACCGAAGAGTGGGAACTAACGTGTGCTGCTCCGTTTGCCAGGTCGGGTACCGACAGCCCCTCGTCGCCGTCCAGGTCCTCTTTGATTCCAGTGCCACCAAGAAAGAAGCAACCGTTGAGTGCAAAATCGATGGATCACAAAACCTCAAAAACAAGGATGAACGTGACAAGTTTTTGGGACGAGTTGTGTTCAAAGTCACAGTGCGCCAGTAGGAGTAGGCCTCTCCACGAATAAATGTTGTGCTGTCTCCATTTTGTATCAGCTGGACCTGCCATTCTAGGAATATGAGGCCACCTTGGAGGAGGTGGTGTGGTACACACACTGGGATGACATCATAACGTGCTTCCAGATCATAGTGTTCAGTGTCCTCTGAAGTAACTGCCTGCTGCCTCTGCTGCCCTTTGAACCAGTGTACGGTCGCCAGATAGGGACCAGTGAGCTCCCAATTCCAAACATGCAGAGTGGGGGTCTCATCTTCTGTGTGTAATTGCCAAACGTCTAAAGCTTAATGTGCTATGCTCTGTAAATATTTTATGGATTTAACACTGGTAACTGTCATATTTTGATGCCAACCAAGTTTTAGGGATAAAATGGTACCTTGCCAACATCAAGTGACTTTAACTGCAAGAAATGTGTGAGAAGTTCTGTATGTGAGGAGGAAAAAAATAAAAGTGGATCTGAAAGTCTTAGCTTTGATTCTGTGTATGTGTGAGTGTGCATGCTTTAAATTATTTTTTACATGCTGAATGAGACTGGATCTTTTTTTATTGGGAAGACAAGCTTTCTGTTGTAAAACATTTTAAAATACTAACGGGGTGATTTTGAGTAATGGAAATCAAGTCTTCCACATTCATGTATCTTAGACCATGGATGAAACAACATTTTTAAGTTAGGTAAATGTACACCAAGTTTTTTTGTTTTGTTTTGTTTTTTGAATGAAATTAAATTCTCAAGACATAAATTGTATAGTTTTTTTAATGTCTTGTTACTGCTTTTATTTAGCAGAATATGGACGCTAATAAAAATATAAATTGTGAAATACAAAAACTTGAAACTGTTGAAAGCTCAGAAGACATGATGGATTCTTATTTCATATCTTGACTGGTGCCCTGGACTGTCCCTGTACTCTTGGGTGACTCTTGCTAGGACCACAACTGGAGCTCCCTTCTCTCTGTCCCCAGAAAAATGTCTCCAATGTGTTTGTCTGAAAGCATGCATGTACGGATACCACCTCAGTGCCTGGTGAATGTGGAGGCCAGAAGAGGGCGTTGGATCCCCTGGAACTGGAGTTACCACGTGGTTGTGAGCAGCCATGTGGATACTTGAAATGAACCCAGGTCCTCTGGAAGATCAGCCGGTGCTCTTAACCACTGAGCCATCTCTCCAGCCCCTCATTCATTTTATTTTTTATTTTTATTTCATGTGCACTGGTTTGTTTGGTCATGGGTGTCGGATCCCCTGGAACTGGAGTTACAGACAGTTATAAGCTGCCATGTGGGTGCTTTGAATTGAACCTGGGTCCTCTGAAAGAACAGTCAGTGCTTCCAACCACTGAGCCATCTTCTCCAACCCTGCCCCCTCCCCATTAATCAGGGGCAATGAGGGTCCGGGAAGAATCTACAACCAGCTTATAATTTAATCCTTGATGAAAGGAAATGAATCTATGTACACGAAACTCCTTAGTCCATACACTTCATTATTCTGTGTCAGTTCTCTGTCTACACAGCTTCTGTTCTGCGCTCGTGCCTAGCTCCTTTCTTGCCTGATTTCTCTCTACATTTATCTGCTGTCCCCCTCGAGGTTCTGTCTTAATTCCTTCATCCTAGTTCTGCCCCATCTAGGTTCTCATCCATCTAGTTCTTTCCCATCTCAGCTCCTCTCCCATCTCATCTCAGTCTCTCTCATCTTGCTCTTCCACATCTGAATCTTCCTCATCTTCCATCTTGTTCCTCTGGTACTCTGTTTTTACCCTTCAATCTAGTTCTTCCCGTCTAGTTCATTCCTCTCCAGTTCTTACCCAGCTAGTTCTTCCGTTCTCATTTCTTCTCTGTCTTGTCTTCAAGTTCTCTCTTCAAAAATCCTTTTCTTTCTCCTTCTACCTCTCAGTTCTCCGTATTCTCTCAGTTCCCCCCAAGTCTCAAAGGAATCCGGTTATAAACCCAAGCGACAGCAGTCCTCGGGCAGAGCAAAGTCACCAGGCAGTGTCCGGCAGGCTTGCTTTTACAACCCAAAATGGGAGTGGTAAAAGAGGTCGACTGAGTGCTGGCGACCAGTTAGTATATGAAAAGGGGTGTATGTGCTCAGTCTACATTCTAGAAGTGGTTAGGTGAGAAGTTAGGGGTCTATTAGGTTGTATAAGAAAGGAGAGTCTCACCCTAAATTGCACAAGAAATAACGCTATCAGCCTGACCTAGGAGACAGATGTGGTTTCGTATGGCCTTGGATGCTTGATAGACATTTTAGATAATTACATTGTTAGGAGTTCTTGGAAGCACACAAGAAAATCACTTTAGGAACCAGCTAATAAACACGCTAAAATATCACCAAGACTTCTTAAGCCATGGCTTGACCTTCGGGAAAGTCCTTGACTTTTCTTTCCAAGTAGTAGCTTTTGTGATAGTAACTGAATTCCATTACATTTTCCTGCGGCTTGAAGCACCCTTTTTTTTTTTTTTGGTCTTTCGAGACAGGGTTTCTCTGTGTAGCTTTGCGCCTTTCCTGGAACTCACTTGGTAGTCCAGGCTGGCCTCGAACTCACAGAGATCCGCCTGGCTCTGCCTCCCGAGTGCTGGGATTAAAGGCATGCGCCACCATCGCCTGGCTTATTTTTAAGAGCGGTTTTAGCGTGGTTGGTGCAGAGCCACATTTGGAGGTTTTCTATGGTCTGCAAGCCAGGCCTGGTAGGACAGAAGCCAGCTGGCTTGGGTTGGCTGTTTGGAAAAGCTGAAGGAATTGGGTGGTCTTGCAAGCTAGCTGGGGCTTCTGTGCTTTGGAGGTGGGCATGCTGCCCTGGGAAGGAGCTCTTTCCCAATTCCTGTTATGAGTGAATGTAAAGCCAAGCCTTCGGTGGTGTACACCTTTAATCCCAGCATTCAGGGGGTAGCATCACATCATCTCTGTGAGTTCGAGGCCAGTCTGGTCTACAGAGTGAATTCCAGGACAGTCAGGGCTGTTATACAGAGAAAACCTGTCTTGGAAAACAAACAACAAAAATGTTTAAGGCAGAATAGATATGTAACCCAGAGCAAGAAAGATGTCATCCCAAGTGAGGTGGATTTTGAAGGGACAGAGAGATCTAAGTCCCTAAAGCCTACTGGGGTTCCTTTCCTGGTTCAGTTTTGGACTCAGCCCCGCCCCCCTTGCCCTGACGTGACTTCAGCTGACCTCTACTCTTCTGGTGGTTTTTTCTTCATCTGCTGAAGTTAGGAGTGCCTGCTTAATCTGAAGCATCCTGACTGGAAGGACAGCCTAGTGGAGTCTTTAAACTAGAAGGGAACATGACAGAGCCTAAGAGTGTGTGTGGTTACACCGAGGCCGGTGATGTGCTAGGGGCTAGAGGTGGTGCTCAGGACTAGACCATTCCAGCCGGTCCTCGAGCTTTGTGGAAGTGGTGTTTGGTTGAGAGGTAAAGTGAGTAGGAGCTGGCTCTCTGTCCTGGGGGTGAGGAGTTGGATTTAGGTAGGAATGGTCTGTGTCCTGGGGGTGAGGAGTTGGATTTAGGTAGGAATGGTCTGTGTCCTGGGGGTGAGGAGTTGGATTTAGGAATGGAGGGAGTCAAGAATCAATTGGCATCTGCCCTAGGTTTTCCTCAGAACTTCGGATATGCAGCAGTTGCCTGTGATTTCACTACCTTGCCTACTGTGTTTCTGTATATCCCAGCAGCCTCCTCCGCCCACACTCTGTTCACTCCAACCATTTGAGTCATGGACCAGAGGGACGAAGCATCAGCTTTTCACATTTGTGACTGAGTTAAAAACACTTAACCTGACTATATACTAGATGGAGTTTTGACGGTCAGTTATTCGGCCCAATCATATTTTGAACTAGTGTGCAGTATTCCTAACTAAAGGAACATTTGGGGATACTTTTTTAAAAAAGCGTTCCAGAATGTTTCTATTTGGGACTGAGAGTTGACCGTTTTATTTTGGTTACAAATGAACCTTCTGTCCCCTTTGAACACATGGGCTTTCAGGCTTGTCCTGTGTCTTGGAGCAGTCAGTTTTCTGCAAACCGGCATGTGTGCGCCTCATCCTATCCAAAGGCTCTCCTAGAATTCGTGGTAGTTTCCTTCTTCAGGTATGTGGAGATGAGTGAGATCCAAGTGTAGCAGGACTGCCTGGCTGAAGGGAAGCCGCCCGGGGGGCCGGCTCAGATTCAGATGAGAATTCAAATGGCATTTGTCACCTTCCATTTCGAACAAGAATAAGAGAATTGCCTTGAATTCTATTTACATTAGTTTGCTTAGAAATCCTGGATAAATTGCTTAACGGAGAGCTACAGTTATCTGTAAAATGAAAGTAATGCTGCCCTTGAGTGTTCAGAGCACACCCTGAGGACATACTTAACAAATGTGTTCTTGAGTGCTGCGCCTGCTTCTGAGGCTGCAGGCTCGTCCAGAGCATTGGTGCAAACGGAAGACTACCCAGTGGGCTTCCTGCTGCCTTGGAGCATTTATTTGTGGCCCAGAGAGAGGGGTGGGGGCAAAGGCAGAGGCTAGAAGTTTTTTCCTGCCTAGAAGCTCACAGAAAGAAATGTTTGGATGCCAGGAGGAGCTCTACCTAGTGCCTGGAGCAACAGTCCATGCACGGTCTAGATTTTGCCTGTTGTTAGAAGTGACAAGATGGACTTACATTTTAGAAACAGTTTCCAGGCCTTGAAGGCAGAGAGGGTCCTGACCCTGAGGATTGGAGCTGGAATACTCGAGTGCTCTGCTGCTGTTCCCAGTGGCTGGGCTGCTGAGGGCCAGGCCACCAGCCTCAGCACAAAGCTATAAGCTCTGACTTGGGCACCTGGAGCCATAAATCTGTCATCTAAGACCACACAGAGATCTGCCTGCCTCCCACGTGCTGGGATTAAAGGCGTGCGCCACCACCGCCTGGCAGAACTTTTAAGTCTTTAGTTCTCAGACTTGGAGATAAAGAGTTCTGAGATGTTAGCATTGAAGTACTGAAGACAGGAACTGCTCACACAGGTTCTCTAATCGGTTAGAGAGAAGGCGCCAGCCAGCTCACAGGTCACATCTAGAACCTGAGTAAAGCCTCTCCTTGCAAGAGACTTGGAGCTCTGTCCCTTTCCACCCAAGGCTTCTGGGCTTGTCTTTATCTGTTTAGGGCAGAATGATCTAGAGTTCTGTAAGCAGGTTATATGAAAGGGTGTCTCTTACCAAATCCATTGGCAAGCATTGCTGACAGCTGCCCGCACTCAGGTACCCGGGTGTGGAAGATGACAGTGACTTCTGGCTGGAACTGGCTGGCACTGGAGTGGATGTGGGGTCGATGAAGTACTTGGTTGGTATTTGAGACACCTGGGCAGGTGCTCTTGTTTCATGGGGTCGTTATGGCTACAGATGTAACCAACCATTCTAGCGGGAGGGAAGGGTGCAGTGAGCGAAGGACCCCGGAAGCTAGAAAAGCACCGAGCGCTGGACCCGCACTCAGACAGGAGACTGCCCCTCTCCTGCCCAAGACCTCACTTCCTCTCCTCGGATCAGCTCATTTTATTGCTACTCTAGGCCATTCATTTCCTGAGCCAGGCAAATGCCACACTCGGACACCTTTATATTCCTTTCTCTGTCTTGGACATTTAATGCCCAAGAAATGAGATTCTCACCTTCCCTCACCCCAGGTGAGCTAGAAAAGACGGAGTCCTGGCTTGAGTCCAGGGTGAGTCTGGTTGGCCAGCAGCCACGATCTTTCCCTCTTCTTCAGGCTCTAGCCACAGAGAGCCAATCTCTTCAGAACCCCCAACCACCACAAGGTAACTGAGACACAGGACAGGACCCCAGCAAGGCTGTGCAATCCCCACATCCTCTTTGCCTCTACTAGGAGTTATTTCTTCTTAACAGTTTGGGCTGGGGAGATTGCTCCTTGGGTACAAACTGAGGGCCCGAGTTAGGATTCCAGCATCATCCACAGAAATGCTCGATGCGGGGCTGGAGAGGTGGTTCAGCAGTTAAGACACTTGTTGCTCTTGCAGAGGGCCCAAATTTAATCCCCAACACCTGCGAGGTGGCTCACAACCGTAACTACAGTTCCAGGGGATCCCACACCCTCTTTCTGACTTCCATGCATGCCAGGCAGTACACATACAAGTAAGCAAAACACACATTTAAAATATGTTATACACACGCATGCGCGCGCGCGCGCGCGCGCGCGCGCACACACACACACACACACACACACACATACACATAAAAGGAAAAAAAAGGCCAGCCTGGTGTGGCCTGTGTCTGTTACCCCAGTGGTGGGGCAAAAGGTGATGGAGGGAGACAGGGACCCCAAGTGCTTGCTAACCACCCCGTCTCAAAAACGAAGAAGGTTGAGAGCTGGTGAGCCGGCTCCTGGTCAAGGCACCTACCACGCAAGCTCAGAGACCTGAGTTCAACCCCAGCTCCATGTGAAGACAGAAAGAGAAAACTGACTCCACGAAATTGCCCTCTGGCGTCCACACATATACTGGTGCTCAAGTACACACACACACACACACACACACACACACACACACACACACACACACACACGCGTGTAGCTAGAGTTTTCCTGCCTGGCCCACAGTCAGGATAAATCTCTGCCACCCGCCAGTCCCACAATCGCTCAGACCCGACCAAGTAAACACAGAGACTTATATTGGTTACAAACTGTATGGCCATGGCAGGCTTCTTGCTAACTGTTCTTACAGCTTAAATTAATCCATTTCCATTAATCTATACCTTGCCACATGGCTCGTGGCTTACCGGCATCTTCACATGCGACTTGTCATCATGGCGGCTGGCAGTGTCTCCCCGATTCAGCCTTCCACTTCCCAGCTCTATTCTCCTCCTTGTCCCGCCTATACTTCCTGCCTGGCCACGGGCCAATCAGTGATTTATTTATTGACCAATCAGTAACACATTTGACATACAGACCACACAGCACACGCGAGGGCTGGAGGAAAAGCTCAGCTGGTAAAAGCATTCGCTGCTCTTGGAGAGGACCAGAGTTGGGCACAGCACTCACATCAGGAGCACCACTCACATCAGGAGCACCACTCACATCAGGAGCACCACTCACAATCACCTGCTAACATGCCCTCTGCTGGTCTCCATCGGCAACTACACATACATGCACATACACACATGCCCACATGCGGACACACAGATTGCCAAGAAAGTTAAACATCTTATACTGTCATAGAATGTGACAAACTAGAAAAAATAAAATAGCTGGGCAGTGGTGGCGCACGCCTTTAATCCCAGCACTCGGGAGGCAGAGCCAGGCGGATCTCTGTGAGTTCGAGGCCAGCCTGGTCTCCAAAGCGAGTTCCAGGAAAGGCACAAAGCTCCACAGAGAAACCCTGTCTCGAAAAACCAAAAAAAAAGAAAAAATAAACTAAACCGGGCAGGCCCAGCATGGTCTGGAACTGCTCTGACGATGGTCTTAAACTTGAAATCCTCTTGTTCAGTCTGCCACTGCTAGAACTGCAGGTGTGCGGCCCCACCATGTCTAGTTGGAAAATAGGGTTATGGATTGGGATCGGAACAGTGTAAACAGCAGATTTAAAGAGACGTCACGTGGTAGCTAACCTCAGGTCTTCTACTGGATTAATGAGCTGTTTTGCTAATCCACAGGCTTAGGCAACAGTGCTTCAACACCCGGGCACTCACAGCACCAGGAGGTATTTGTTGAGTCTTGTGACTGAGACACACAGGCTGCTCCCACTCAGGGCTGCCAATGCTGGAGTCTTCATCTTGGCCGAAGCTTCAGCCTCCCCTCAGGACCCGAAGCACAGCAGAGCTGGCTTCCAGCTGGTGAGCCGCTGCGCCCGAAGCCTCCGTGGCCAGGCCAGCAGTCTGCCACACCACCGTGGCTTTTCCTGCATTCACTCTGCCCACAGCACTTACCCCTGAGGTTTCCCCCATCTGTTCCTTGTCTCTTTTGCCTCAGTGATGAGGAGTGGCCACAGCCCGTCCCAGCAGCCACCTGCCTCCTTGGCCAAAGCCCAGCCCTGATTTCTTTATGCGTTTATCCTCCAGCCTCTGAGAACTCTTTCAGGAAGGATTCGGGGTGAGAAGGAAATAGGGGAACCCTCTGTCTAGGCAAGCTTATTTTTTTCCGGCCAGGCTTGTCTGCTGCCTGCACAATCAATGCATAGAGGACACGTTCCTTGACACCCTCCCTTGGCAGGGAGGCGACAGCTGCTCTTATGCAAGCGACCCTCGAGGGAGGATGTATAGAAATGCCTCCGGAGAAACAGCTCAGAAGCCCTGGAGCTTGGGCCGTCCCCTGGCATACTCTCTGAAGACAGACTCTCCTCTCTAGGTCTCTTCATTTGGAACTCAGGGAGGATGGCACTAGAGCCCTCAACTTTCCGGCGGCTCTGCTGCCAAAGTCCAAGTGAGCAGCCATAATGAAAGCTGCCGGTGGGCACGCTGCTTGCCCGCCTATTGGGCCAGGAAGGAGAGTGGGTAGATCCTGACCACCTTCTGGGCAATATGATCTCATGATGTGCATCTTTCCATATGCCTTCACTCTTTCTTTCAGCAAGGGGTTGGCTCATCCTCCCTCCCTCCCTCCCTCCCTCCCTCCCTCTCCCCTTTCCTTTTTGGGAGGCCTCTTCTGTAGCCCAGGCTGGTCTTGAACTCAGGATTTTCCTACCTTAGCTTTGAGTCCCAGGATTAAAGGAATGAATCACAATGCCCAGTTTTGTTGTTTTGTTTTATTTTTTTGTTTTTCTTTGAAACAGGGTTTTTCTGTGTGACCCTGGCTGTCCTAGAACTCGCTCTGTAGGCCAGGCTGGTCTCGAACTCACAGAGATCAGCCTTCCTCTGCCTCCTGAGTGCTGGGATTAAAGGCATGTGCCACACCCAACTGCATTTTCCTGATTAATGACTGATGTAAGAGGGCCCAGGCCACTGTGGACAGTACTACCCATGGGCAACTGAGTGGGCCTGGATTGTATTTAAAAAAAAAAAAAAATCAAGCTGAGCAAGCCACTAGGAGTTTCATGTCCTAGTGGCAAACATTTCCAAATCTGGCTGAGGATGTAGTTGAGGTAAAGTGTTTGTCCAGCAGATGCAAAGCCCCGGGCTTGATTCCCAGCACTGCATACAACCAGGCATGGTGACACAGCCTTCATTCCAGCACGTGAGAGGTGGGGCAGGGGATTCACAACCTCAAGGTCCTCCTCCACTGCAGTGAGTTTAAAGCAGCTTTATTGGTTGTTGTATTAAGGCCACTCCACGTAGTTAAAAGGGAGGTTTATTTTGTGGGGTAACTCACAAGTGAAGGGATAGGTAACAGGGTCTGGGAAAGGTGTAGCGCAGTCCGGCGGTGTTCTCTGGAGAACTCTGCTCGGTCTACCTCCAGTGTCCAGGGTCCAGGAACTAAGAGAGGGCGGCGCATCCGGACCTCGGGTCTTCAGGGCTCCTGTTTTGGCCCCGCCTTTTAGGCGTGACAGTTACCGACGCCTCACTGGGGGTAGTACTTCCAGGTCAAAGCTGGAATGACTACCCACTGCACAGCTGGGCTATATGACACCCTACCTTAAAACAAAACACAAAACAAGCAAGCAAAAAAACCAAACAAACAAAAACAAAAAACAAACAACCCAAGACCAAAAGACAGTAACTGGTTATGACTAATTGAATGGGCATGGTTCCCCCACCCTAACTACAGGGCTTCCTTCACAGTGCATTTTATAGTCCAACGCAGTGGTTTTCAACCCATGGGTCTCGACCCTTTACAGAAGTCACCTAAGACCATCTGCATATCAAATATTTACACTGGAATTCATAACAGTAGCAAAATTAGTTATGAAGTAGCAATGAAAATAATTTTATGGTTGGGGGTCCCCACTTGAGGAACTGACTGCATTAAGGGGTCAAAGCATTAGGAAGGCTGAGAACCACTGCTCCGAGGTCTCCTAGAAGCAGACTTAAGCAAGAAGCTAAAAGCTGGAAAGGACCCTCAGAACAGTGGCTAAGCTAGTGACTGTACTTGGATGCTCCCAAGCATTAGGTGATTTTCTGTAGCTGGGTGAGGGCCAGGTGATTTCCTGCAGGCTTGGGGAGAGGCACCTGAATGGAAGGAGGCAGGAGATGGCAGCTACTGCCTTTCTAGCAGGCACAGAGACAAAACGGCCCTGGGAGCGGCAGAAAAAACTGAGCTCCGGCAGCTGTGCTTGATCAAAAGCTGGGCCCCCGCAGTCAGCTCCTTGGGTTCTGCAGACAGACATCTTGCCTGTCAACATCATGTCCAGTGACTATTGATGGCCACCAGTTACCCTGCTGGTGACATCCAGTGTTCATGGCTACAAGCCCTTGGATACATTAACCAAATGGTACTAAATGCCTGCTAGCAGATGGAGCAGACATCCATCCCAGCTTGGGCTAGCCCTGCAGGGAGTCCATGGGAAGAGGATGGGGATGGGTGTCCCTCTCCCCCACTCAGTCTAATCAACATATAAGAGCTGGGCACAAATTAGCCTCCACTCCTGGGATTATGTGACCATACTTTCTGTCCTAAAATTTTTATTTTAAATTGTATGAGTGTTTTGCCTGCATGTATGTCTATACCACATGAATGCCTTCTACTCCGAGGCTGGAAGAATGTCAGATCCCCTGGGATCTGGAGAACTGGAGTTAGACAGTGAGTGCCATGTTGGGTGCTGGGAATCTGACCTGGGTCCTCTGGAAGAGCAGCCAGTGCTCTTCTTTTTTTTTTTTTTTTTTTTTTTTTTTTTTTTTTTTTTTAAAGATTTATTTATTTATTATGTATACAGTGTTCTGTCTGCACATATCCCTGCAGGCCAGAAGAGGGCGCCAGATCTCATTACAGATGGTTGTGAGCCACCATGTGGTTGCTGGGAATTGAACTCAGGACCTTTGGAAGAGCAAGCAGTGCTCTTAACCTCTGAGCCATCTCTCCAGCCCCGCCAGTGCTCTTCTTTGTTGTTGTTTTTCAAGGCAGGGTTTCTCTGTTGTTGTTTTTCAAGGCAGGGTTTCTCTGTGTAGCTCTGGCTGTCCTGGAACTCGCTCTGCAGACCAGGCTGGCCTCAAACTCAGAGATCTGAATGCCTCTGCCTCCCACGTGCTGGGATTAAAGGCATGCGTGTGCCACCACCACTCGGCCCAGCCTGTGTCTCCAGCTCCACTTAAAGACTTGCTGGCATGCTATAATCCTTTCATTAACCCACCTCCTGTCCCAGTGTGCAACGAGTTGGGACAAAAGTCACCTGGTCATCACCTGCCCTGAAAGATGGGTACTTAGAAGAGATGCTGAGGTGAACCCTGAGGCCAAATGATAGTGTACTTGGGGACACCACAATTGGCTGCTGTTTTTCTAATGCCGACAGAATGCTTCCCAGGCAGTACAGGCACTATGCATTGTGGGGTACCCTGGGGAGCCCTAGGAGCTTCTTCGAAGCTGGGGAGTGGAAGCCGAGGGGCCCGCTGATGCTGTTGCCAGAGGCCTCAGCCAGTCCCATGCATCAAAGCTTGCTTTGATGTTGGGGGAGCCCTGCAGAGACCCAGAACCAGGGCAAAGGAGAATGAGCCTTGCATCTCCTCGTTGGCTGAATGAAGGTTTTAGTCCTAGAACAGTGTGAGGCTGGGATATTCACCCCCCAGGAGCCATTAACGATGACACCAACATCATTTCAAATTATTTATTTTTCTGTATCTCAAATCACAGAATAGTATGATACAATTTTTCTCAAGCTCAACATATTCATTTCAGATGTTTCTTCTTTTACATTATGGACAAAGATGTGTGAATTGATGAAAAAAATCACTCAGAGCTTATTAAAACTAATGCTTCCTAGGCACACCCTGAGCTTCTGTCTGGAGTGTGTGCAGGGAGTGATTTAAATTTTAAATTGAAATTCCCTGTCTCTTCTGGGTAGGCGGTCCCTGAGCCACCCACAGAGGAACACTGCTTAAGACTTGTTGGTTACCTACTGGAAGGCATTTCAAAAAACACAGAAATAAGTATACAGAAATAGCTCTTCTATAAAAAATTCCATACAAAAATAATAGTATTTATGCAAAGTTTGAGATACTACAAAATAATATATTAGCCTGTGTACTCAATCTAGGAAGGAAAGTCTCTAATAGGCAGCCGAGATGTGGTTTGCATTTTCTTCTTAACTACTTAGGGCATGACACCAGCGTCTGCTTCATGCAGAAAAATAGCAAAGTCACACTTTTCTGGAGACAGTGGCGAGCAGCACATGAGCAGAGCGAAGCGTCTCCAAATGGAAAAAGAGCCACTGGGTGATGTAGGCCATCTCCTCCCTGCTGTCCAGGTAAAGTGTGGCAGGGTAAACAGGGCACCCAGCTGCTTTACAGCACTGATGGGGGGGGGGGGGGCGGGTGTCCCAGAACTCAGGCTAACAACCAGAGCAGGTGGAGGACTGGTCCCCTTTCTCAGAATGTTGTCCTAGTACTAGTGGAACACAGAACAGCACACTGCGGAGAAGCCACTTTCCTAGAGAAGTAGCTGGATCACTGGAGATACGTAAGTATGACAAAACAAAACTGACCTGAGGAGTGTGGACATGCAAAACTAGAACACTTTTTATATTCGGACGATGTCTGAGGAGGAGCAGTTGGGTTTGAAGTCAAGCATGGCAAAGTGACGGCTTCTGAAAAGTCCAAATAATTTGGTTGGAAACAAGCCACTATGGCCCAGATGGCAACTCCACCTCTCAAGCCCCTACCAATGTCCAGAAGAAATGGCCCTGGCCTGGGGAGGGTCTCTTGTGACTGTGACCATCTGCACCTAGAGTCCTGAGAGGCCCCAAGCTGACAGTGCATGATAGCGCTTGGGAGAAGAGATCCCTCAGGTTCCTCAGAATCTCTTGGCATTTGGCAAGACTGGAGTTGTCTGAATGGCGCCTGGTGAAGGTGTGCTTTACAGTAGGTGACGATACCCTGAGGGAAGTGACCGACTGGACCAGACTGCTACAGAGGCTAAGGGACACTGGGCCATGAAGCTCTGCACACTTCCGTCTCTGAGTGAGTGGGTCCCCAGGGATGCCGTCTCCCTTTCTGAGACCCTAGTAGAGAAGACACAAACCCGGACTCTCCACTGCAATGGCGTCTAAGTAGCTTTCTAAGCAGGGAAGACTAAGATCCACTCTGCTAGGATAAGAGACCAAGGCACTGGTTCTATAGGGGTGTGTGTGTGTGTGTGTGTGTGTGTGTGTGTGTGTGTGTGTGTGTGTGTTTAATATAAAAACCGGGAGCTTTCCTCCTGACTCAACACCACGAGGAGTGGCCACCTACCAGGTCAGTGCTGGCACCTGTCAGGGACTCCTAGGAAACATGACATGCCAAAGTTTTGTCCTTATTTCCCCTCCCCCCCCCTTAGTACATTGTGAACATAGATGAATGCGGGAAGACTGGATCCTACAAACTAACTGTAACTTCAGGTATTTTGCTAGTATGTATGAGGCTACTTCCTGAGGCTTATTATAATTAATAAAGGCTTTTTAGCAATAAAAAGATTACAGGAAGAATTGTCACATTAGGCTCCCCCTTTAGTGTTTGGCTCAAGTATAGGTTAACAAGACATAGGTGAACCGAATTAGTGAGCTGGAAGGCACGTTCTGAGGATCACTTAGGTGACATGCATGTTAGTCTTCAAAAACTATGTATTAATGAGCATGAGTGCTTGGAGGCAATTGCCCAAGGAGCAGAGAAATGGGACACCCCATTGGGAAGCTGGGTCTTAGGTATCTAGTCCGTATTTCACCAAAGCCAGTCCATATGCATCATGAGGATCGTTTTCCATGTGTTCAGTTCACAATCCACATCTTTATGTATCTGCAACTTAATACATGTACATTCTCCATCTCAGATCACTGGCCTGCAGTGTAGGTTCAAGGTCATGAGGCTGACTGAGAACTTTGTGGTTTTGCTTCAGTCCTCACTTGGCCTGTCCATACTACAGCCAGCTAAATTTGATATTTTAACACCCTCCCCGCAAAACAAACCCTGCCCAATGCTTACCACTAAGGAGGAAAATTTCAAAGCCTTCTGCAGCAGATTTAGTGAATAAGGAAGTCCATTTTGTTGGGAAGTGAGCTTATAAAACTGACCAGGCTTCCTGCTCTGGTGTGGTTACAGCACAAGCAGCTGAGGCCATTCCTGCCTGTCATCTGCTTATTCTGTCTGTCTGTCTGTCTGACACACACACACACACCCCTCTGTTTAGGCTGTCTCAGGGCATAAATCACACTGTACTTGTAACAGCTCTGCTGTTTCTGACAAGAAGTTGGTTTAGATTTAGAAAGCAGAATTAGGAAGCTATGCAGGGATACAGTGGGCCATTTCTTCATCTGGATTATCTGATAGGGATATTCTGAGGACAGTTGGGGATTGTCTTCCAAAAATGATACAGTACTGCTACTGCCTTAATTATAAATTTTGCTAATAGGAGTTATCCTCATGCATTCTGGCAAAATGGCAGATTTTTCTCCCTACCACTTCTTCAAAAGAATGAAATAAGAAAGATGCAGAACACGTTGGCCATGAGCCCATTTTCTGGGGGACTGTTTAAGACGGAGTAGGATTCTGTTGAGTCCCTTTCTTCCTATGTAAGGCACAATGCAAACACTGAACAGACAGACTTCCGCAGGGGATAGGTGAAGGGGAGCCTGCTAAGCACTGAGGGCCTGAGCAGCTGTGTAGCCTGGTGAAACTGTTCTTCTGGGAGTGTGCAGGCCCAGAGCCAGCTGCCCATGTGATCAGAAGAGTGAGGACTGACCACAGTGCTGCTATACACTTGAGAAATGGGACCTCAAGAGGGAAAGTCTCTTGAACACATAAGCAGTGTGCCCAGCACCTTTAGGTGCAAGGAACCTGTGTATCCCTCCCACAAAGAAGCCAGATGCTGTGACCACAATTTAACTTTTCCCTTCCATTTTGATTCCGGCATTATGATTTGGTGTTATTGGACCCAGAGGGATATGTTTAGGGGAGATAATGAAGACCAGAGTTCATCCTTTTCAACATCTCAATTTAGGCTCTTCCCTTTTTTCTTCCCCCCAACATGATCTCATTTTGTAGCCCTAGCTGGCTTCAAACCTCTGGGGACCCTTTTGCCTATGTAGGATTACAAGTAAGTGTTACTACTCTCGGTTCAGCCTACTTTTTCCCCAGGTAAAGTGTCACACCAGCAGCAACTGATGACCACAGCGGTACGATCTCAGATGTCCTCAGACGTACATAACAGAGGTACAGGACCACTCTTGACAACACAGTGGTAGCTAGGATGGCCAAAGGTGGGGCACACAAAGACTGAGAAGACTGAATCTTTGGTTGTCCCACTCCAGACAAGGATCTCTTGTAGCCCAGACTGGCCTTGAACTCAGTATGTAGCCAAGGTTGACATTTAAGTCCTAACCTTTCTGCCTCCATTTCCCAAATGCTGGCGTTAGAGACATACAACATGCCCAGCAGGATTGCCCTTTTAAAGCCCGTGTTCTGTCAATGTAAAGCATACAGCAGCAGGGATGAGATAAACTGGAAAGTTCCTTGAGAACTCTTGCAACGATTATGCTGCCTGGTAAAGGGTGTAATGCATGCATTTGCTTTAAGTTCTGAAACATCTTAGGACCCCAGTAGCTCAATATTTTGAAGATTAAAAAAGCAACTGTTACCTTTGACCTCTCCAGGTCTCTGCTAGGCTCCCTTAAGTATAGACAGACATGGTAGTGATAAAAGGAGGTAGCCCCTGTTGCATTCTGGATCACTTTGTTCTGACAGCCTAAGATGTATGTTCTAGAACTCATGCCAACACAAAACTCTGAAACAGGACAGGACCTTTGTGCCCCTTGAACCTCGGGCTTGTACTACAGCTTCCTTCTGACACAGAGTTTCCTCTCAAAGGCATCTGAGCTGGACCTGTGCACTCCTATCAGGGTTAATGACCTCAGAACATGTAAGGCAACCAAAGCGTTTCCTTAAAAAAAAAGCTCAAGCTTCCTGCACAGGACTGAAAAGAGCAGCATTTGAGATTGCACCTGGTGCGGGACCCACAGAAGCCAGAGACACAGGATCAGACAAACCCATGTGACTAGAGCTGGTTTCAGATGGATTCTCCTACCATTCCCTCCCCTCCCCGCTTCAAGGTCTTATGTGTTGATAAGTTGGGTTTGGCTTGGCAGTGGATACCCGCCGCTCCCCTACTGAGAGGAGCAGAAATCACAGACATACTGTAGTAGTCTCATGGCATCTTTGGCTTTGAAACCACATATGACACATCACGCTAGCATGGATGCAGTCAACTGGAGTGTTCAAGGTTTTAACAAAAACACTGAATATTGAGTTAGTTTGAAATGCAATTTACCCAGGAATAAATCTGATAAGGTCATTTTGATAATTAAAATATGAAAAAGATAACATGTATAAGAGAACAATGATGTTCATATTCTTGAAATAAAGACAAAAGTAATGACATTTGGTTCATTTTCACAAATTGCACATGGGTAAAATCATACAGTACTGCAGACAGCTATAGACAAGCAATTTGGTCAAAGAATTTGCTTCTTTGTTTCATTGTGAATTAAAAAGCTGTATGAAATGCATAGCTTTGATTAAAACTATAAATACAGTTTCCCTCTCAGTAAAACTCCAAATTTAGAATGCTGGCAAAAGGCAGTGCTGGCGAGGTTTGTAATGCACATGGAAATGCTATTCTATTTTGGCTTCCAGAAGGAGCCCTAGAAACTCCTATGCACCAATGCATTGACAAACGGTCACTTCAGTTTACCGTAAATGATTCTAAACGTCATCTAGGTACTTAAAAGTTAGTTAGCGCTCTCTCCCTTCTAGAAGCTAAGGCAGCAGATGCATGAAACACCTCAGCTAGACTTCCGACTAGCTCAGCAGTTCATCTGCGCTCCCCAGGCCACAAGGACTGCAATCTACATCCCTCACCTTACACCCACTGGGACATTCAAGATCACTCCTGCCTATGTAAGACAGCCCAACAAGGGAGAGAACACCATCACTGCGTACTGTTCCCGGCAGCAATCTCAAGTCTAAATGCTCCCACACTGTGGGGTCTTCAAACCCACCTCCCTGAAAACAAACTTCATTCACTGCCGTTCTCTCTGCAGAAAGCATGCTTTGTTGGCAATGAAGCCACTGCTGTGCTGCTCAGTTTTCATCCACGCTAGGTTAACTTTCATTTCAATCATCTCGGCCTTCATGGACTTTGCTTATTGTGTTTCTCTAGTTCTCACTAAACACAAATGCAAACAAAGGCAAAGACGGAAGCAATCATTTCAAAACACAAGAGCTCACACTAAAGACACACATGAGCATCAATATTAAAACATGAGTTTTCTCCTGTCTTTATTCTGGGGAGGAGGAATCTTCCTCCTCATCTTCCTCATCTTCCTCGTTGAATGAACAGGGGGTCTCGCCACGGGACTCGGAGCAGTGAGAGGCCGCACTGCTGGACTGGTGACTGTCTGGGGCAGGGAACTGCCCGGTTGCTAAGGCCACTTCAGCATCCAAGCACAAGCCTTGGCTTACACTGGTGAGTAAGTTGGAACACACAGGTTCGTTAATGCAGGGCGGACATTTCTTTTCTTTTTGCACAGACAAGAATAAAAACAGGAAGGAGGTCCAGTGGGGGGACCTACAAACCTAACCCACCTGCTGCAGCAGCACCACCTCCCTAGCTCTCCACAGGAGAGGCAGCTCTCTGTGGCTTGCTTTTCTCACCTTGAAAACAATACATACCTTGACTGGGGCATGGTGGCATTAGTGGTCAGGTCTAGATTTGAAACTGATTGGGTAGAGTTCAAAAGGAGTCCCTGATTTAACCAAGAAGGTCCTGTAGAGATATCTGTAAGATAAAACAAACACACAAAAAAAAAAAAAAGAAAGAAAGAAAGAAAGAAAGAAAGAAAATGTGGTCTCTGAACTCTGTGGCTCCTCTGCTGTGGTCTGAAGTAAGCATGGGTTATGTCTTGGTATAGCTGGACAGTTCTCTTGCCCTGTGAAGAACCTGGTGTTCTTCATCATTTTAGGGGGTGGGGTGGGGGCACAAATAAATTCTTGAACAAGAATGGAAAGAATACAGGAAGGCAGACTTCAGGGAGAAAGAATTCCAAGTAAAACTATCACTGACTCCTTTTAGTTGAATGGTTCTTTTTTTTCAAGACTTAGCTTATTATTTTTAAATCATGTATATGTGTGTTTGTGAAAGCCTAAGTGGGAGTATATGTACATGAGGTGCCCATGGAGGAAAGAAATGTTGGACTGTCCTGCCGCAGAGCTGTGAGCTGCCCAACAGGAACTGAACTCATGTCTTCCGCAAGGGCAGTATGCACTCTTAACTACTGGGCTGTCCTCTAGCCTTTTTCTTTATGGAAGACCTGACAAGGTAGCCTACTGGGTATAGTAAGCATGTGGTCAGAATGTGGACTATCTTGCACATCTGGTGTCCTTACCATGAAAGACTATGACTGTGAAATTAACAGCCAAAGCCAGGATTGGATAGACACAACAATCAGGAATGCCTTAGAACACACAGCTTATGGATCATGCCCCCACTCTTGTCACCCTTCCCTCACCCTCACATTGTGCACATGGATGGTGTGTGCACACATGTGTGCAGATGCGTTGCTGAGACAGGGTCTCTCGATAAGACTCGGGGCTTGCTGGTCAGGGTAGGCCAGCAGGCCAGCAAGCCCCAGGGACCCTCCCAGCTGTGTCCCTTGGGTTGGGTACACTCCTACAGCAGCACACCTGGCTTTTCCCACAGGGGCTGGAGACTGACTACAGTTGGTCTCGTGCTTACACAGCAAGCACGTCACCAGCTGCACCAGCTCCCCAGCCCATGGCTCTGCCTTTTTAGGTCTACTCGGGTGAACTCACTACAGTTGCTCATCAGTGATCTATGGTTTGTCCTGACTAGGTTCGCCTCCACCCCCACCTTGGGTGTCATTTGCTTTACAATTCAAAATAGTCTTATTTTAAAAGGTGTGCTTTCAATGTGGTAATTTTTATAATGCAGTCATTTTTTAAAATTTATTTTATGGGTATGGGTATTTTGCCTGCATGCAGATCTGTGTACCAGTTTCATGCCTAGTTCCCATGGAGGCCAAAAGAAGGCATTAGATTCATTGGAACTCAAGTTACAGATGGTTGTAAGGTACCATGTGGGTGCTGGGAACTGAACCTGGGTCCTCTGGAAGAGCAGCCCATGCTCTTAACTGCTGAGCCATCTCTCCAGGTCTGCAATCATGGTTTGAGTAAAGGTGAGACAGACATGAGGTGTTTCAGCTCGCAGGAAACCAGAAGGGCATGTCCTGGCATCTCCTTTTCCCTGCACATGCCATGCTTCTCCCCTCACAGCAGACCCGTTCTTACTGCACTGGTCCTTGTAGGATGCCCCTGTCTAGAATGTTAGCTCAGAGAAAACTGTAACCTGAATGTCTAGGGACCTCAGAATTAATGAATGAACGTATATAGCTTCTCTCAACACTGACTTTTCTTTTTCAGTTTTTCGAGACAGGGTTTTCCCATGTAACAGCCCCACTTGTCCTGGAACTCATTCTGTAGACCAGGCTGGTCTTGAATTCACAGAGATCCACCTGCCTCTGCTTCCCAAGGGCTGGGATTAAAGGCGTGTGTCACCACGCCTGGCCAACACTGACTTTAATAGACAGTAAAAGCTTTAGAAACACAGTATTAAAAAAAGATCTCACATCACTGGGTCTTTCTGTATACTGTGAATATGTGTGGCTCCCATGGGATAATATATAAAGCTGCTTTGGCCTATGGCAAGAAAGCTTACAGCCAGGCAGGAAATCCAAGAAGATATACAGAGGGAAGGAGGGTAGAGTTGGGAGAGATGGGAACCAGCCGCGCGCAAGGAGCAACAAATGCATGCAGACCGGTAATGCCACGGCCACATGGCAATATATAGATTAATAGAAATGGGTTGAGTTATAAGAGCTAGCTAGCAAGAACCTTGAGCCATACAGTTTGTAATTGATATAAGCCTCTGAGTAATTATTTTATAAGCAGCTGCAGGACCACAGGTAAGAGAGATTTGTCTGGACCTTGGGGCCGGGTAGGACTGGAGAAACTTCCATCTACAACTGGGCATGGTGGTGCCCACCTTTAATCCCAGCACTTGGGAGGTATAGGAGGCAGATCTCTCAGTTTGAGGGTATCCTGGTCTACAAAGCCAGGGTTACAAAGAGAAAACCTATCTTGGGGTGGGGTGGGGCCCTCACATTATAAGGCAAACCCCAATGCATACTCAGAAAATAGAGTTTGTTTAAATAAGCTTTTATTGTACTTTTAAATGTACACTCCCTTTCACTATTTTTATTTCTGTTGACCTGTGTGTGGTGAGGTCAGAGGGCAGTTGACCCGTGTGTGGTGAGGTCAGAGGACAGTTGACCCGTGTGTGGTGAGGTCAGAGGACAGTTGACCCGTGTGAGGTGAGGTCAGAGGACAGTTGACCCGTGTGTGGTGAGGTCAGAGGGCAGTTGACCCGTGTGTGGTGAGGTCAGAGGGCAGTTGACCCGTGTGTGGTGAGGTCAGAGGGCAGTTGACCCGTGTGTGGTGAGGTCAGAGGACAGTTGACCCGTGTGTGGTGAGGTCAGAGGACAGTTGACCCGTGTGTGGTGAGGTCAGAGGGCAGTTGACCCGTGTGTGGTGAGGTCAGAGGACAGCTGACCCGTGTGTGGTGAGGTCAGAGGGCAGTTGACCCGTGTGTGGTGAGGTCAGAGGACAGCTGACCCGTGTGAGGTGAGGTCAGAGGGCAGTTGACCCGTGTGAGGTCAGAGGACAACTTGAGCAGTTGGCTCTCTCCTTCCAACATGTAGGTCCTGGAGATCAAACTCAGGTCGCCAGGCTTGGCAGCAGACATTTACCCACCAAACCATCCTGGCAGCCCTTGAACTTGTGTGTGGGGGGGTATGTGCGTGCCATGGCATGCTTGTGGAAGTCAGCGGACTCTGGGAGTTGGCTCCTGCCGTCCAGCTGGCTGAGGCAGGGTCTTTTGTTTCTGTTGCTGCACGGCATGCTCGCAGCTGCTCTGTGAACCTCTGGCCAATCTGTCTCTACTCCCTCCTCCCACTGCAGGAATCCCGAGATAAAGATGCACACTATCCCATTCGGCTTTTTGCGTGGGTTTCGAGGATGACCCTCAGGTCCAGCAGTGCTCCTGCCCCCTCAGACATCTCCCCACCCCCTTTACTGTATTATTTTTGTAATTATTGTGCAAAAACCATGGACCTGTATGTACTAAGAATTCTGTCTAGCCACCGAGAGACTGTTCCCGTACACTAAATGACTACATTAACTTTAGATTGGCCTCCTGAGCTCTTTTCTTCACAAGCTAAGGCAGCTGTGAGGAAAAAAAAAAAAAAAGACTTCAATTCTAAGAAGAATAGCAGATTGTGAATACATTTAATAAGAACAAGTCTGAACAAGATGAAATTCAGACCTGGAATCCTGTGCTGAATATGAATTGGTATACAGAACTGTGGAAACCCTCTGCTGGGTCACAGCTATTCAGCTGTGAGCATTACAGACTGTATCTCTTCTCTACAATGGGTCTGAAAAGGCCACATTTCTTTCACATTATTACAGGCTCTGCACAGTGGTTCTCACACTCTTGTCCAAGGGCCATTCCCTCCCTTTCACACTAAAGGCACATGTCCCTTTGAACTGACAGGAAAATCTGTAGCCCAGTCTGCAAATGAGGTCAAAAAGAGATCAAACCAGAGCCTGCTAATCGCCCTGAACCTTTCCATTGGGAATAAGTGAAAAAAACTTCTGGTGATTTATTGAGTAAGCCCTTTATTCAGACACTGCTGGACTTCCAGTTCAATGAGGCTAATGAAACAGCAAGATGCATGCCAGAGACCATGGAGCAAAGGGAGCAGGAGCAGTGCATGGGGGGGGGATCAGTGAGGAGGAGCAAAGGGAGCAGGAGCAGTGCATGGGGGGGGTCAGTGAGGAGGAGCAAAGGGAGCAGGAGCAGTGCATGGGGGGGTGAGTGAGGAGGAGCAAAGGGAACAGTGCATGGGGGGGGATCAGTGAGGAGGAGCAAAGGGAGCAGGAGCAGTGCATGGGGGGGGATCAGTGAGGAGGAGCAAAGGGAGCAGGAGCAGTGCATGGGGGGGGTCAGTGAGGAGGAGCAAAGGGAGCAGGAGCAGTGCATGGGGGGGTGAGTGAGGAGGAGCAAAGGGAGCAGTGCATGGGGGGGTCAGTGAGGAGGAGCAAAGGGAGCAGGAGCAGTGCATGGGGGGGGGATCAGTGAGGAGGAGCAAAGGGAGCAGGAGCAGTGCATGGGGGGGGGTCAGTGAGGAGGAGCAAAGGGAGCAGGAGCAGTGCATGGGGGGGGTCAGTGAGGAGGAGCAAAGGGAGCAGGAGCAGTGCATGGGGGGGGATCAGTGAGGAGGAGCAAAGGGAGCAGGAGCAGTGCATGGGGGGGTCAGTGAGGAGGAGCAAAGGGAGCAGGAGCAGTGCATGGGGGGGTCAGTGAGGAGGAGCAAAGGGAGCAGTGCATGGGGGGGGTCAGTGAGGAGGAGCAAAGGGAGCAGGAGCAGTGCATGGGGGGGATCAGTGAGGAGGAGCAAAGGGAGCAGTGCATGGGGGGGGAGTGAGGAGGAGCAAAGGGAGCAGTGCATGGGGGGGTCAGTGAGGAGGAGCAAAGGGAGCAGTGCATGGGGGGGGTCAGTGAGGAGGAGCAAAGGGAGCAGGAGCAGTGCATGGGGGGGGGTCAGTGAGGAGGAGCAAAGGGAGCAGTGCATGGGGGGGATCAGTGAGGAGGAGCAAAGGGAGCAGGAGCAGTGCATGGGGGGGGTCAGTGAGGAGGAGCAAAGGGAGCAGGAGCAGTGCATGGGGGGGATCAGTGAGGAGGAGCAAAGGGAGCAGGAGCAGTGCATGGGGGGGGTCAGTGAGGAGGAGCAAAGGGAGCAGGAGCAGTGCATGGGGGGGGGTCAGTGAGGAGGAGCAAAGGGAGCAGGAGCAGTGCATGGGGGGTCAGTGAGGAGGAAAAGGGAGCAGGAGCAGTGCATGGGGGGGTCAGTGAGGAGGAGCAAAGGGAGCAGGAGCAGTGCATGGGGGGGGTCAGTGAGGAGGAGCAAAGGGAGCAGTGCATGGGGGGGATCAGTGAGGAGGAGCAAAGGGAGCAGGAGCAGTGCATGGGGGGGGTCAGTGAGGAGGAGCAAAGGGAGCAGGAGCAGTGCATGGGGGGGGTCAGTGAGGAGGAGCAAAGGGAGCAGTGCATGGGGGGGATCAGTGAGGAGGAAAAGGGAGCAGGAGCAGTGCATGGGGGGGGGATCAGCAAGGTGTAAACTGCCTTGGTCATGGTGTTTTATCACAGCAACAGAAAATTAAGACATTTCTGCTCCGTGAATTCCGATCTACTGAATAGATAAACACAGCATTCTATTAAAGTGAGGTGAGGTATGTGTTTTATGATATTTTGTTTGTGTTCTGACAAATAAAGCTTGTTTGGAGATCAGAGAAGCAGAGCAGCCAGCCACCAGACTGAATGGGGAGATCCTGTCTCCACCCACCTTATATTCCTGTCTCCACCTCCTGAGTGCTGGGATTAAAGGTGTGAGCCACCACTGACTGACTGGCTGTTTCTCTTTAGGTTGATTCAATCTCCTATAGCCCAGGGTGGCCTTAACTCCTGATCTTCCTGCTTCCTTCCAAGTGCTGGGATTAAAGGTGTGTGCCCCCGCTGCCTGGCCTCTATGCTTAACTAGTGGCTAGCTCTGCCCTCTGATCTCCAGGTGAGCTTTATTTATCAGAGCACAAATAAAAATCATAAAACAGGTACATCTATTTTTTTTTTTTTTGTAAACTACTCTAAGGTCTCCTAAGAGAGAGAATTACAAACAAAACCCAAAACCAAACTTCTATCAATCTTTCATTTAAAAGCTTTATAAGACTCTACTTAAACACTCAGAATTACAGAGAAAATACATCATTGTAGACCTAGACTTAGTGATGAGTCAGCCATGTTTTTGTATAATATATATTGTATAGATGTTAAGTTTGTAATCCTCTAAAAATCACCAATTTTTGAAAAAACAAAAGTCACAAGTTTATTATATAAAGTATCAAAGAACTCCCCGAAGTGAAGCTAGGACTGATTCTGGGAGAATGTTTACCAAGTGAGTCTGACGCCATCAGGAGTGTGTCAGCATCTCCAGCATACCTGTGATATAGCCTTCCAAAGCCTTCGGAACCAGCGACTTGGCAATTTTCAGGTTTTCCAGAGAGCATTTGCCTAACTCCAGACCAAAGGACATTCCCATCCGCTTCAGTACTTCTATGTCATCATGGATCTCAAAGGTGTTATCAAAATTAAAAAGGTATTCAAATCTGCAAAATAAGGCAAGGACGGGGAGGGCAAGTGAGCCGGCTCTGCAGGTGCGTGCCAGACGCCAGCCCTGACGACTTGAGTTTAGTTCCCCAGATCTCAATCTCGCCCTCGCCCTCTCCCTCTCCCTCTCCCTCTCTCTCCCTGATGACTTGAGTTTAGTTCCCCAGATCTCAATCTCGCTCTCGCCCTCTCCCTCTCCCTCTCCCTCTCTCTCCCTGATGACTTGAGTTTAGTTCCCCAGATCTCAATCTCGCTCTCGCCCTCTCCCTCTCCCTCTCTCTCCCTGATAACTTGAGTTTAGTTCCCCAGATCTCAATCTCGCTCTCGCCCTCTCCCTCTCCCTCCCTCCCTCTCTCTCTCTCTCTCTCTCTCTCTCTCTCTCTCTCTCTCTCTCTCTCACACACACACACACACACACACACACACACACACACACACACACACGCATCCCTAAATACATAAATTTAATAATTATTTTTAAAAAAGAAATAAAGGAGGCCAGGTGGTGGTAGTGCATGCTTTTAATCCCAGCATCCAGGAGACAGAGGCAGGCAGATCTCTGTGTTCAAGTCCAGCCTTGTCTACAAGAGCAAGTACCAGGACAAGCCAGGGCTACATAGAGAAACCCTGTCTCAACGAAACAAAACAACCCAAAAAGCAAACAAAAGTGAAGGAAAAGAAAGGAAGTATGGGGTTTGGTGCCACAGAGGAGCTATGAATGGCCTGACAACCTGTGCCTCGCTTCTTTAATTTACTTATTGTGGTCTTCAGTAGACTGGCTTGTTAGCCTCAAGGAAACAGAGTGAATGCCCAATTAGTTTCCCTGAGTCAACAGCTAGCCACACATACTCAAGTCAATCCTAAAAGCTTTCTCCTTTGTTTGGAGATGAGGTTGTGCCACACTGCACAGTTTGGTCTGAACTCTTGGACTCAGGGATCCTTTTAGGTAGTTGGGACTTCAGGCACTTGAACTGAGCATACTTGAATTAAATGGAAGACAATTTTAACAAGGTGAACCCAGCCAACTCCTGTCTTGTGGAGCTAAGAATAATATCTTAAGCAAGTGTCACAGAGCTCAGTATGGTGGTTCATGCCTGTAATGCCATTACTTGGAAGGTTACAGCAGGATGATTCCTATGAGTTTAAAGCCATCTTTAAGGTTACAAAAGTTCTAGTCCAGCCTAGTCTATGGAGTGAGAATCTATCACAAGTAAAAGAACCACATATAAAGTACATAGCACCTATCAGAATGTTCTTGAAAAGTAGTCAGTTTAGATGTCTAGCTACACAGCACACCCAGAAGCAAAGAAAGGGCCAGCAAGAAGCAGCCTAAGCTTGACCCCAGCAAATACTCTGTGGAAGGGCAGATCTTAGTCCTTCTAGCCAGGCCTGAGGCCTCCATGCACAGGCCTCAGTTCTGGACTGTTTGTTCTGGTACAGGTTCTGAATAATAGTGGGTTTTAACTTGTCACGGTAAAAATGTGTAATGTTGAGACTTACAGTACATCTTAAACCAGGGCAAAACTTACACTTACAGCAAGAAGCTGAAGTCTGAGTCTGAATAAAGTATATTAACAAGCTCACAATTAACTGGAAGTGGGTACTTGCCAGAGGGATGATTTCAGGCATTTTTACATGCAGATGGCTTTATAAAGTTAATTTCATTGTGGGAAAGCCTCCTGGCTAATTAAGGGTAAGATTGCTTCACCAAAGTAACTGACAGACAAGATTACGGACCTACCTCAAATAACAAGTGTGTACAAGCTGCTCCATGAAGGGATGCCAGGCAAGGCATGAGTCAGTGACCACCCAAGGCACAGAACCAAAACAGATCAGCCTGGGTGCACAGTGTCCATAAACTGCTAAGGTCAATGGTTCCAAATTTTCCTGACATTTTTTAATTCTTCAAAATTTATTTATTTAGGCAGGTCTCTCTTATGCAGTTCTCCTAGCTGGCCAATGCTGGCCGACTCATAGCAACCCTTCTGCTCAACTTCCAAGTACTGGGTTTACAGGTTATGTACTACATGTTCAGTTGTGGAAGCCCTTTAACCTAAGAAGAGAATGTTACAGTCCCTCATAAAAAGAAGAGACTAACTGTAAGAGTAATTACAGCATGACATTTATAGGTCACTTCCGAAGATGTTAATCACTTTGAAGACGTCTTATGATATGTTGATAGTCCTCTTAGACACGTTTCTGTTATGATAATTGATAGTCCTCTTAGACATAGGTTTCTGTAGCGTCTATGGATGTGAATAACTCTGTCATGTAACATTTTATTGGACTAGATATTGTGTAAATGTATCTATAGTTTTTATAAATTGGCAAAATAAATAACTGATCTTAATTTTTTAGTTCTTGAATTCTTACACACTATTTCAGTGTGTGTGTACTATGGAACATGTGTGGAGGCCAATGAACAAGTTTTTAGAGTTGGTTGTCTCCTTCTACCAGTGTGGGTTTTGAAGATCAGAATCAGGTCATCAGGTTTGGCAGCAAGTACTTTTATCACTGAGCCATTTTGCAGGCCCTAACTTTTATTTCTGTGGAGGAAGGAATGAGATCTCAGAGAGGCTAAGAAATTTAAAGAGTGAAAACTGGCCGGGCGGTGGTGGCGCACGCCTTTAATCCCAGCACTCGGGAGGCAGAGCCAGGCGGATCTCTGTGAGTTCGAGGCCAGTCTGGGCTACCAAGTGAGTTCCAGGAGAGGCGCAAAGCTACACAGAGAAACCCTGTCTCAAAAAACCAAAAAAAAAAAAAGAGTGAAAACTGCTTGTCCCTAAGAACAGCAACTAGCACTTATAAAATGCTGGAACAAACGAGATCTTTAAGAATTATCTCATTCATCCTCACAAGGCTGTAAACAGAGCTCCATGGAGCAGGCAGGGAAAGGAGCTCGAATCCACAGCCGGAAACCTTCTTGTTCTCTATGCACCTCTAACTTCCTCATGAAAGGAGCATAAGCTACAACGAATGCTCTACTTTGAAAAGTGCAACTTCATATTTGCTAAAGTGAATTGTGTCACTTTTATTTAAATTGTTTAAAAGATTTACGTGTTCACATGTGTGGTGGCCAGATGAGGACATTCAGTGTCCTCCTCTATCACTCTCCAAGTTTTTTGAGACAGGTTCTCTCACTGAACCTGACGTTCACTGTTTGAGCTAGGATGGCTGGGCACGCCCTAGTGAACTCCCCGCACTGTTATCATTACCCTGTGCCCCCCCCCCCTCTGCCCCCAGCTAGGGTTACAGGAAAGCATGGCACACCCAGGGTTACGTGGGCGGGAGATCCAAACTCAGGACTCTGCTTTTACAGCAAGCACCTTTCTCACTGCCATCTCCCCAGGATTTTAGGGGTCATTTGTTCATTAATTCACTTATTCATTCAAAGCAGCGGGTGTTATAGCAGACACCCTTTAACCTCAGCATGTGGGAAGTGCTGGAGGAAGATGAAATCAACGCCATCTATGGCTTCATAGTAAGTTAGAGGACAGCCTGGGCCAAGAGACCCCTTCTCAAACGAAAACCCAAATAAATAACAAACAGAAGCATACTTAAGTGCGATATAAGAAATGAGACACTGCTTTCATGTCACATACTGGTCTGACATATTTTCATAAGAAACTGAAACAGTGACTCACCAATGAACCAACTTCCTCCTGGGCCCTCAGTGATGGTCTCACTTACTGCAGTTCCTCGCTCAGTGACTACACAGTGTCACACATGACAGCTTGGGCCCAGGTACCACCACACATGTCACAGGCAAGCTTGATGTGGGGTAAGGGACTGTGAATGGTACATGACGGAGCTCATTCTTGCTGAAAACAGCACCCATGTCTGAGGACACATACCCCATGGAAGCCAGTCTTACAGGGCTGTGGACAATGGAAGAGCGTTGACGGAAGGCAGCCCTGTCCCCTCCCCTAGTTCCCTACTCACTTGTCACTGGAGATGCTGCAGTCTATGACTGTTTTCCTGCTTGTATTAATGATTATAAATGGCAGCTGAATGGTGGAATTCAGAGCTGGAGGGCCCTGGTTTTGTTGTTCATTTTGTCGATTTCTCTGTACCAGGTTTTTAAAAGCAATTTGCTGTAATGTTCAATAAACAAAAGGTGGTCGTTTAATATAAAAAAGTGACTTGGAATGTAAATGAATTAACCTAACACATTTTAAATATCTATTTCAAAATTAGAGTATTTAAACAGGCAGCCCATCTATACTAGCAAATAAAAATGTTAAACATGATAAAAAAAATTACAGTGATTAAGGTCAATAAACACATTTCAAGAGTAAAACACATATTTTTTTTTCAAGACACGGTTTCTCTGTGAAGCCCTGGCTATCCTCGAACTCAGAGATCCACCTGCCTCTGCCTCCCAAGTGCTGGGATTAAAGGCGTGAGACACCACATCTGGCAAAACACATATATTTTGATGATGTCTAACTAAGGTAAATATTGGGGCCTCTGGTTTCCATTTCAAAGAGAAACAGGCTCTCGGAGATACAGGAGAGGCCAGCAGCACAGGCAACAGCTCTCTTTAGAGTGACCCCAAGTAAGTTTAGGCTCAACTCACCTCATACAACATCCTCAGAGGTCAGGGGAAATACACCTCATTTTTTCTATCTGGTCCAGAGATACACAGTTCCTTTAAATTAGACCTATTCTCATGATGACATCTGGGACACACAACAGGAAACAGACAGAAGCAGCACTGCCCTGCTGGTTGCAGAAAGGTGGGTTCCCAGCCCTTGCAGACGTTCTGAATCCCTGCCACAGTGCTTTCTAAGGTTTGCATCGCTCAGAACCTTCCCTCAGAGTACCTCTGGAATCCCCAACTTGACACTTCCTGAGAGGAAACTGAGGCTCAGTACAAAGAATAAAATATATTAAGATCTGAACTTTATCACTGCTCATTATAATTACTACTCAAAAGATAAAGAAAGTGACCTTAATATTAATCAGGCAAGATGGCTAGTTTAAAAAAAAAATTAGGCTGCCTCTCTTTTATCTGCTCATGAAACAATGGTTTTCAAAACTCCCAAATTCACCTTACTTTAAAAAAAAAAAATCTTAGTAACCTATGTTCAGAATTGTTTCACTTCAGGTTTGGGGCCTTACTAAAATTTGATTTACAAAATTATCTTAAAATGGCTGGTTTCTGTCTCTTTAGAAAATAAACATTGTCTCATAAAATTAATTATTCAGAAGGAACACCAATTTACTCTAGTATTAACTGTCCAATATCCAATGTCAACTACTATCAAAACTACCACTATCACTATGATTATCAAATTTAAGTTTTATTTCTTTGTTATTTTCTGTTCCCCAAAAACAAAAGTAGGGGGCTGGAAAAATGGCTCAGTGGTTAAGAGCATTGGTTGCTTTTCCAGAGGACCCGGGTTCAGTTCCCAGCACCCACATGGCAGCTCACAACGGTCTGTAACTCCAGGCCCAGAGGATCAAGCGCCCTCACACAGATGTACACGCAGGCAAAACACCAATGCACATGAAATAAATAAATACAAAAACAAAAAAACCCAAAAGTAGTTTACATGCATTCCTCAACTGGATGTAAACATCCAGAGAAAACGTGCTGCAATTGGAAGTGAGAAAAAGCGTGAAGTGGTCAAATACATCTCCATAACGTCTCTTCCCTTCTAGAACACAGCTTTGAGTGATGGTCAGAAGTGACTGACTGACAGACTGATTTATGGGTAAGTTCCAGGCTGATCTCTAACTTGCTGTGTAGCTAAGGATCATCTTCAATTCCTGATCCTTCTGCCTCTACTTCCCAAGTGCTGGGAGTACAGACCTGCCATCATGTCCTGTGAGAACACAGCTTTTTAGACTGTGGGTTGAGATCCCATATGAAATTATGTAAATAAATGTGTGAGTTACAAAAAAAGTTGGCAACAGTAAAAGGTTTCTGTATTATAATGACAAAAAGTTAATTCAAAGTCTACCGCCCCATCAATCTATAGTGTTTCAGTGCTCACTTGTGTTGTAGTGCGTAATATAACTGAAGCTTGGGTTCACAAAACACAACCTGGCCACTCTGCACTGTTTATGCCCTCACACCATGCAGCAGTGAGCAATCACTGCCTGGAAGACCTCAGTTAAGACGACTGTATAACATGAATTGCAGTGTTTTTACTCTACAAAGATTCCTGCTCTTGTAGAAAGTGTAATCAATTATGGAAAACAAAGACTTGTAGTATTTTTCTACCATCATTCCTTAGCATATAGATATAAAATTAGTTTATCTTTGGATTAAATTGTGTTAGACTGCTTGATTTTAAAAATGGTTGCTTGAGCTGCACATGATGGTACACATATTAAATTCCAGCACTTGGGAGGCAGAGGCAGACAGATCTCTGTGAGTTTAAGGCCAGACTTGTCTACAAAAGTGAGTTCTAGGACAGGCAGAGGCTATGTAGAGACCCTGTCTCAAAACAACAACAATAACAAAGTTTTTTGAGATTAATACATCATTAAATTAATTCTGTCTTGAGATTAGGACAGAATTTTAGTAATTTTTGTTATGTTCTAAACATACTTCTACCGTGTGTGATGTAATTATACCAAGTGACATTCTCAACACTGACAATTACAAAATCAAAATAACAACTCTGGAAGATGTCGAAAATACTTTCTGACCTACAGTATCAAGTACTTGGCCAAACTTTAACTCCTTAAAAACTTTGAAATTTATTGCTCTTATTGTATGTGTGTGAAGATCCCAGGGCAACCTCGGGGAGTTGGTTCTCTCCTTCCCCTACTGTGGTATTTATTCTAGGGACTGACCTCGGTCCAGCAGATTTACGTTCACAGAGTCTCTACCCACTAACTATTGTGCTGGCCTCAACTGTTATGTGAAACTAGAAGATTTACATTCACAGAGTCTCTACCTACTCACTATGGTGCTGGCCTCAACTGTTATGTAAAACTAAGAGCCACAGTCATCATGAGATTGTAAATCTGCTTCTGTCTTTAATAAATGGTAAAATTATTTTCTAACACAGAATTATCTTGAAATAAATTTATTTATGGTTGATTTGTATACCTATATACTCATGTCATATCAGATTCCTAAGACTAAAAGAAGTCATTCAGTGGAAAGAATTGAACGAGACCACATTATCTTGGGAGATGTTCTGACACTGTACTGATCTTTGTGGCCCTCATGCTGTGGGAAAGTGTAATATATGGAGGAGTATAAACAGCAATAAGGAAGAGTCCCTATATACTTACAACTCACTTTTTAACAGCATTAAAATTGTCGTAGATGATGAAAGCAGTTACAACATACTGTTATTGTAGTCTTGTTTGTTTTTACAATGCTGGAGATTGAACCAAAGGCCTTGTTCTCACCAGGCAAGCACTTCTCCACTGAGTTACATTCCTAACCAATACTGTTATTTTAATAGTAAAAATAAGTCACCTCCTATGTACTGGGGACTGATTTCCTTATTTGCTGCCCTTTTATTGATTCCCTTTGGCTTTTTGTTCTTTTCAGACTCAGTATCATCTGTTCCAGAGGCTGAACAGTTTTATTAAGTGTGTTCCTTATGGAAAGGCTTAAAGGCAGGAAAGGACAAGTATGTACATAAAAGTAAGGCACGAGTTATCTATAGGTATAATGTAGTCAAACTACTTATCTCAATTGTCAGCTTGGTGGGAATCACCTGAGATGGACTTCTGGGCATGCCTGTGTGGGACTGTCTCGACAATAGTAAGTGACATGGTGCTCCAGCTACTTTCTGTTGCTGTGAGAAAAGACTCTGACCAAAAGCAGCTCAGGGAAGGAAAGGGTTTATTTCAAGTTACAGTCTCTCACTCTGTGAGCTTAACAGAAACTTGAAGCAGAAACCATGGAGGGACACTTGCTGGCTCGCTTGCAGATCCACACTTAGCTTTCTTATACAGTCCCAGACCACCTGTCCAGGGAATGGTTCCATCCACAGTGGGCTGGACTCTCCTACATCAATTCACAATCATGAGAATCCCTAACAGACATGCCCAGATGCCATCTGATCTGGGAAATCCTTTGAGATTCCTTTCGTAGAAGACTCTAGGCTGCGTCAGGTTGATAGTTAAATCTAACTAGGGCATGTGAGAAAAGTAACTAACATACAACGATAAAAGGGAGGTGGTGGCATGTAGGTAATAGTCAACCTGTGTCACATGAACAATAAGTTGTGACATCTTAGGAAAAGTCAAACCAGCTTAGCCACACAAACAAAATTAATGTACAGGGACATCTTGCATAATTTATTTTCTATGACTATTTTGTAAATCTCATTTGATAAAAGGAATAAAAATGAACCATTAAGAGGAACTAAGCTGTATGACTACAGAAAATCTGAAGTTCCTGTTTTCAGTAATAACTTGAGTTTCATTTAGTTTGGAGTCACCTGGTTCTAGAAATGCTACCAGGCTGCCCTCTTCTATAAATGTTTGGCTTGAGAGAAAGAAGATGAAGGAAAAAATTAGGATTTACAAATTATAGCCATGTTTATGGTATAAAGATAAGCAAAGGAGCCGGGCAGTGGTGGCGCATGCCTTTAATTCCAGCACTCGGGAGGCAGAGGCAGGTGGATCTTTGAGTTTGAGGCCAGTCTGGGCTACAGAGTGAGTTCCAGGACAATTCTGTAAGAGAGGGAAAATGAACTAATGTTCCCTCCTATGGTCAACTTTCTTTCATCTTCAAGGCTACCTGAATTGGCCCACAATTGTCATCTAGGTCCTGCTCCTTGGACAGCCTCTGTGGTTGGTTCTGCACTTCTGTAATCAGGAGACCCCCTACCTAGCCCTATAACCCCGTCATCTGAGTCCTCACTCCTTCAAAACCCACATATCCCTGGCTGAGCATGGAGGCACGCACCTTTAATCCTAGCATTCAGGAGGCGGATCTCTGTGAGTTCAAGGCTAGACTGGTCTACAAAGCGAGTTCCAGGACAGCCAGGACTATTACACAGAGAAACTTTGTCTCAAAAAACCAGCCCAAAACAAAACTCCATATATCCCAAATTGGCTGCCCTGATTCCCCCCAAACCCTGCCCTTCATATCCTAGAGGAACTCAAGAAGTTCACCCCGAGACCCTGGCATGGTTCTCTTGGAAGAGATGAAGGGAGAATTCAGACCCACCTATGTTTAGAGTCTTTTTGTGTTAGCTGAGCTTAAAGAAATTAAAAAGGGAATTAGATAGTTCCACGGAGAGTCTTGATCAGTACATACAGACCTTCAGGCATCGAAACAGCCTTTATAGCATGGTCTGGAGAGATTTCAAGCTCACTTGAGATCAGACCTTGACCTTAGATGAAGAAAGGTAAAGGAAAGGGCACTAGCGACTGGTGCTGACTAACATGGCCCAGAGTCAAGACTCACAGGCCCAGGTTCCCAGAGGAGTCCAGGAGGTCCCTCTGAGTGATCCATCTAGACACCCCCATGGTCATTGGAAGAGAAAGCACTCTATCATATTTCTGAGGATTTAAGGAAAGCGGAGATCAAATGTCTCGATTACTATTAGCTGAAGGTCATTCCCAGAGAGAAAGTAAATCTCCTAGTATTTGTCTCCCAAGACTGTTAGAAAACATACTAATGTAACACCAGAGTCCTTGGAGGATGTCCTCCTGAAAGACACAGTCTTCAGCCAATCAGTTCCAGATATCCAAAGAAAATTGCAAAACTGGTGGCGAAGCCAAACGCGAGCCTGGCCCCACCTGTCTAGACCACTACCTCAATGTATTTCAAACAGAACCTGGAAAGGGAGAGGTAAAAGAAAAAAAACGACATAATAACCTGCTGGCTGTTAAGAGCGCTACCCAAGGAAGAGCCATCCTGAAGTAGAGCCATCCTGAAGTAGGACATGCTTCCTCCGTGGCCAGCCAGTGTACTTCTGGAGGGAACGTCCCAAGAACTGAACTATAAGAATTATGTCTTACTCTTACCTGAACCCTTTCCCAACTGCCAAGGCAATAACTGGAGAGCAAGACAATAGCTTGAAACCAGCTCCCCCACCTAAACATTGACAGGTCCTGGGACTTCCCTCTCCTGGGTCCCTAATACCAGTCCAACTTGAGGAGCCCAGGTAACATTATAAGGTGGTGCTCCCTGAACTTCCTGGTGGATACAGAAACCTGACATTTCATGTAACCCTTTTCTCCAGGTCCCTAGTTTCACAAAACAGCCATTTTTTTCCAGGACAAACTGGGCTAGCTCTCGAGATGTATTCCATAGCCTACTGCCTGTCAATGGGGAGATAGTCTTTTCCAACACTCATTCCTCATTTTGCCTTCCCTTTGGGGCAGAAGTATTCTTCCTCAGCGTACGTGGGACTTGTCCTGCTTCTCACAGGGACTCTACGTCTGCCTCTGGTGGAGGACAATGTAGACCTTTTAGTACAGACTAGATGGGAGACTACAGGTCAGGCCATAACTGCTTCACCACCTCCGATACTTCTACAAGATCCCCTTAGCGACAAAACAACAAGCAGCAAAACTCCTTGACAGTCCAACGTCTAGGTAAGGATGAGCACCCAAAGGGAGCACTGCACTCCAGGTGGGAACCTGGGAGTTAGGGATGGGGTAAATGTGACAGCTGGACCATCCAAAAGGCTATGCATTCAAGATCCATGAGCGGATGGGTGGGGCTGTATTTGTATTCTTCCAGATACTACCTGATGGTACTACAACCACAAAACACATTGGCTTTAGAAGTAAATAAGCAGAGAAACACCGTATGGGCAAGGAAGGTAGTGAAAAAATATGCCAGTTCATTACCTGAAGGAGAAGTTCTTGTAGCTGGGCCCGCTTCTGTTTTATCCGTTCTATCCGCCTCTGCTTCTCTATCTTTAAAACATGTTATAAAAAACAAACAAATCCTTAAATCATTTTTTAAGATTTAATTTTATGAGTGTTTTACCTCCACATCATGTGTATCTGATGTCTGGTGTCCTTGGAGGCCAGAAGAAGGCACTAGATCCCCTGGAGTTATAGATGGTTCTGAGCTACTTACTATGTGGGTGTCAGGACCCGAAACCTGGTCCCCTGCAAGAGCAGCACAACTGCTCTTAGCCACCAAGCCATCTCTCCAGCCCCCAAACAAATCTTTAAAATGAAGTTAGACTTTCATCCACTGTTGTTGTATTTTGAGATAGGGTTTCCCTATGTAGCCCATGCTAGGCTCAGACCCAAGATCCTCTTGCCTCTACCTCTTAAGTGCTGGGTATACTGGCCTATGCCATCACATCCAGCATGCCTTCTTCTTTGACACATCAAGTAAAACACCTTTCTTGTCTGCCCCAACAAATTATTTCCCATTTGCTCCTTATCTACTCTGGTCTACACTAGGAGCTCCTCTTCATAGTTCTACTAACCATCATACCCTTTGTATTACTTAAGAGTCACATGAACATCTGTGTGACACTGCTGTAAGAATAAAGGCTAAGTCCCTACCCGTCAGTTATGCCCACATCCAACTGGGCTAAGCTACACCCGACTCTTTCACTAACATGCCTCTCTGATCTCACTGTCACTACTTAACTCAGATCATACCCAATACTTCCTTCTCTGTACCATTTCCCTCCCCTCCTACCAGGTGTTTTTCATTTAAAAAAATTTTTTTTTGGAGACATAGTGTTGCTATATAACCCAGACATGACAGGATCTTGTGATCCTCTTGCTTCTACCTTCCAAGTGCTGGGATTACAGGTGCACACTGTTGGACCTGGCATTTTAAAAATAGCTTCCCATTGTTTCCATAAGGGTCTACACTGCCTAGCATTCATAAATTTACTGTATCACTTCTCTACAGTCATATATAATGACCACACTCAGCTATAAGCATAATTTCATGTGCCTGTCTTGGTCTATGTAATGCCCTGCTCACCCTTAAACATTTGGCAAACTTTTGTTCCTCTGTCAAAACTGAATTCCATGATCATTTCCTTGGTAAAATCGACTCTATCCCTCCTTTGGAGAGAATCTTTTTGTCAGGGCGCCCCTTCCCTCTCCCTTCTCCTATCTCACTCCTAGATAGAACCTAGGGCCTCACGCATACCTGGCAAGAGCTCTACTTCTGAACTCTATCTTGAGCTCAGATTGAATCCTGTTTCTGACAACTCTTCCATTTTTCATCTCCTGTATCAGAGCGACAGTTTAGTTTCTTGGGGTCTGTATTTTAGTGTTAAACTTTGTCTTGTTCTGTGGTTAAGGACATGGTAATATCAGTAGATTTTAGCTTATAAGTTAATGTAATTATAATGATGTTCAAATTCTCCTCAGGAAGAAGAAAAAGAGAAAGGGAGACATTTCTACTGTAGCACATAAAAGCACTATTCTGTAGCCTTTGATGAATGTGGTTTGTTTTTTTTTTCTGTCATTCACAAGAACAATAATAGTAATTTCTAAAAAAATTTCTAGGTGGGGGTAGAGTGCAAAAGTACGGAGTAAAATCTGAAATCAACTGTAATTATCTCCAAGAGCAACTGTTAACCTCAGTCCATATTCATGGTCTTAAGAGTAAAATTACAACAAACAAATTCATTTCTGAATTGTGTCAGAGACAACACTCATTTAGAGTAATTTTTCTATGGTGCTTTAAGTTAACCAAGCTAAAAATACTTTTTAACATTGTTCCAAAATCAGTGAAGGCCACACACAAAATGCCACCCTGTCACTTACTGACGGCAAAGTCAAAGGTAAGTTTAACTTCCATAGTTATAGTTAGGATATTGGATAAGCACCCCAGGAAACAAACCACCAGCTTGAGCTATTGTTGGGAAGCATACAGATTTACTTCGCATCAAAATAATTAATCAGGTAAAATTAATCTATTAGATGATCTGCCCAAAATTTCTTGGCGGGTACTTAGAATTAAATTAGAATGGAATAAAGATCTTTTCTAAGAAACAAAAATGAAATCCATTCATTTAACTTTGCTGCTGCTGCTGCTGCTGCTGTTGTTGTTTATGTTGGGCTATTTGTTGTTGGTGTGTGTTGAGACAGGGTATGGACTCAGGCTAACCTTGAACTATGTAGTGGAGATGACCCTGACCCTTGATCCTTCTCCTACTTCCAAGTGCTGAGATTACAGGTGTGCACCATCATCACCTTCATGCCCAGACCACTCACTGACATTCTGTTACTCAGTTTCATGATTTATAAAACAAATTGCAAATTGTATCTCCAAAACTCTTCCAATTCAAAATTCTCCACAGAATCTTAAAATAATGATAGCAAACATGAATAACCAGGAATAGTTTAGTATTACATGATTATATTTCCAAATGAAAGTCCTGCATGTCAAAAAACAGACAAAAACCTACTGTCCAACAGTGCTCTCTACTTACCTCCAGGTTTTGACATTCCTGAGCAGAATTGGTAGGCAAGCCAATCCACTTGATTTCCTTTTTTTCCTTTGAAATTATGTTCATTGCCATTAGCACATTTAAAGCATCATAAACTCTTCGTCTAATGTTCTTCTGATCATAGGCCTGCTAAAAATATTTTTATTAAGTGATAATTTTTTTTTTTGGTTTTTCGAGACAGGGTTTCTCTGTGTAGTTTTGGTGCCTGTCCTGGATCTCACTCTGGAGACCAGGCTGGCCTTGAACTCACGGAGATTTTAAGGGTTATCTTTCACATGCTGTTGGTGTCGATAACAGTATCTCCAAACTGCTGAAAAAATTCTATGTCCAGTGAAAACATCTTCAAAATTCAATTAAACATTTTTATTTATGTTTACATTTTTACTTGTGTGCGTGTTGGAGGGCACAAATTCTTGCCATAGTGTCTGACCATGTGAAGTTCAGAGAGTCAAAGGAACCCTGTGACCGACTCAGGTCATCAGGCTCGGCGGCACAGTGCCTCTGATGGCTGAGCTATCTTACCAGCTCGAGGACACTACTATTTACCTGTTGGTTTATTTCCTAGGTGGTTCTGAGAACTGAACACAAAGCCTCATGTGTGCTGAGCAAGTGCTCTCCCTGGGTTTCCCTATCTCCACCTCTGAAGACACTTTAATACAAAGTAACCCCAGAAAAAAATATACTACCACCAAATTGACACTGAAAAATACTAAGGGACTTCGGGTGGGAGAAAGATTATTAAAATGGAAACTGGGGAGATGTAGAAAATAAAAATATATGGGTAAATCTCAGCTATATAAAAACAGTTATCTTATAGAACCCAGAATATGTAAAAATTAATATCCATGACAAATGTATATAGAGAGGTAAGTATTAAAAGTGTCTGCATTATTAGGAAGAATTTTATACTTTAAAACAATCAAGGGCTAGGGAGACAGAAGTGTGGGCCAAGTGCTTGCTGTGAAAGCATGAAAACCTAAGTCTGGATCCCCATCACCCATGTGCAGCAGGCATGCATCTGTACCCTGAGTACAAGGGCAGCGAAGACACGTGGATCCTAGGTGCTTACTGGCCTCCCAGGTAGCCAATCACTAAGCTTCAGGTTCAGTGAGAAACCCAGGCTCCAGGTGAGTATGCCAGGAATGGTACCATACATCTTTAATCCCAGCACTTGGGAGGCAGAAGCAAGTGGTTCTCTGTGAGTTCCAGGCCAGCCAGAGATATAAACTAAGACCCTGTCTATAAATAAATACATAAACAAAAAGATAAATGAAAATAAGGTGATACATAACAGATACTCGATATTAACCTCTGGCATCTGCACACCCATGCATTAGCCTCCACACTCACATATACAACATAAACAGACAGCATATACATATGCACATACATATCAAAGATGGATGTTTTAAGGTCTATGGAAAACTGCGCTTCTTTTTTTTTTTTTTTTTTTTTTGGTTTTTTCGAGACAGGGTTTCTCTGTGTAGCTTTGCGCCTTTTCCTGGAACTCACTTGGTAGCCCAGGCTGGCCTCGAACTCACAGAGATCCGCCTGGCTCTGCCTCCCGAGTGCTGGGATTAAAGGCGTGCGCCACCACCGCCCGGCCAAAACTGCGCTTCTTACAATGTGGTTTGTGGGAAAGTGCTGACTAGCTGGTTTCAGTCTATAATGAGAACAGGACCTTATCCAGAAACATTTCTGTACTCTCAACACACTGATTGGTTCTGCTAACCCTTTCTTTTGGTAATAAAACTTTTACTGAATGAATACATTTATATTGATTTGTATCATGAGGTTCTTATCGTATTGTAGATAGGACGTTCTGGATTTCCTTTTTTGGTGGGGGAGCTTTTTTGAGACAGGATATCTCTGTGTAGTTCTGGCTGTCCTGAACTTATTCTGTAGACCAGGCTGACCTCTATTCAGAGATCCACCTGCCTCTGCCTGGTGATAGGAAGTTCTTAAGACAAAATTGAATCAATTAAATGTCATGATAATAAAGGATAGTGGGGAACACTGAATCCATCCAAATATAAAATGTAATTAAATCAACAGAAAATTTAAATTATGGAACTGAATGTAAATATTGTATTCTTGACATTGTAGACTACATCTAACATCAATTTCTGGGTGAAATCCTAGTATTCTGAACTTTTCTATTCTGTTTTTTTGACATGAGGGTCTCACTTTGTAGGGCAGGTTAGCCTTGTATTCACTATATACTGCAAGCTGGCTTCGAAATTGTGGATTTTCTCCTGCTTCAATTTGCCTCAAAATTTGTAAGGCTCCAAAACTATTGGGGGGCTAGCAACATGGAGCAGCTGGGTAAAGCATTTCCCAGGTGAGCCTGAAGTCCTGAGTTCAATCTCCAGAACCCAGGAGAAGGAGGAAGGGGAGAACTGACTCCACAGCATCGTCCTTTGACTTCTGCACACAGGTCATGGCATGCATATGCCCACACACCATACATACAAACATAAACAATAAAAATTTCAAGATACGTATCTGTTCAAATAAAAAAGAAGAGAGTATTTCCAAAAACAAACCAAAAATTTACAATAGAAATGTCCTCAACATGAAATAGAAACTCTCAGTTCAAGGATTCCCTACTTCCTCCATTCCTCAGATCTATCAGACAGACTCCCAGGTAAACGGAATCATCAGGTATCATAGTCCCTATGAAGGTCATGGTCCACTTACCGAATCAGCGGCCAGATGGTTACTTGAATTGGTAAACTCAGACACCAGCTCATCGGCCACTTCATTGTATGATGTTGTGCCTTTTCGCTGAACTTTCTCACATACTTTCATTGAAAAATGCCTCAAGCCTTTCCCATTTTTATCACCTTTTTTGCTTCGTTTACTAGAAAAGAAAAATAAAAGATTTATGAAAAAATTCATATGCCATTATCTTAAAGAGACTTCCTCTATAAAACTATGCAAAAAATAAAACCAGAAGACAATCATTTAGTTTCTACGTTTTAGTTAGTTTCAATGACTAAATGAAAAAAATTTAATGAAAAATTAAATGAAAAAATTTAAGTAGAATAGAGGAAATGTTTTCAAATTTAATTTTTATTTAAGAGCTTAACAATATACAGAGTGTTTTTCTATAATGTCATTCACTTAGTAAGCATGAATTGACAAATTACTGTCATATGCTAGTCAGTATTAGACACTGGAAATAAATTTGTGAAAAGTTACAGTAATTCTACCTTCTAGAGATTATTTCTTAGTTAATATTTATTTTTCTTTGACATTAAAACTATCACTGTCTCAGTTCTTAGCCATTAAGACTTGAGGGGTTAGTTTAGTTCTAAAAATATGTGAGCATCAAATATATATAAGAACTGTTTTAGGGACCAGAAGTATAAAAATTCAGGTGCAATTCCTTCCTTCAGTGAATCTTTTTTTGTTTGTTTGTTTGTTTTGTTTTTTTGAGACAGGGCTTCTCTGTGTAGCTTTGCGCCTTTCCTGGAACTCGCTCTGTAGACCAGGTTGGCCTCGAACTCACAGAGATCCGCCTGGCTCTGCCTCCCGAGTGCTGGGATTAAAGGCATGCGCCACCACCGCCCGGCTCCTTCAATGAATCTTAGAGCATGATGATGAAACATATTCATAGTGGTGGGCAATTCCAAAGGTAAAAGTGCCAGGCCATAGTGACTCAACACTGTTCTGTGGGAAGAGGGAAGATGGACAGCTATTTTAACCTACAGGAAGATGACTTGTGGGGAGAGTCAAGGTCAAAGGCAGGAAGTGAGGAGAGCCTCAGTCAGGAGAAGCAGCAGCAAGCAGAGGATGGAGGAAAGAGGCAATACACATGAAGAGTAAGAACAAGGAGGGTGGGCTCACCCGGTTAGAATGCAGGGTGAGCAGTGATAAACGTGGGAGGCCAGGTTGTGACTCAGACACAAGGCAAGCAAATGTCCACTTCATCTCATCATGTTTATCGGTATAATCCATCTTCTTAATAAATCATTGAAATGTTCTATGTTAACATAATCCCCAAAACGCACTAGCCATGCTCTTTTCCAAAGAATGAGATAAGAAGAGGATATCCACTTTCTGTTCCCTACATTCTTGTGATGGTTGTCAACTTGACTACATCTAGAGTCAACTAATACCGAAGCTGCCAGGTTTCTTTAATTTTTACTTCTTTTTTTTTTTGTTTTTTTTCGAGACAGGGTTTCTCTGTGTAGCTTTGCGCCTCTCCTGGAACTCACTTGGTAGCCCAGGCTGGCCTCGAACTCACAGAGATCCGCCTGCCTCTGCCTCCCGAGTGCTGGGATTAAAGGTGTGCGCCACCACCGCCCGGCTAATTTTTATTTCTTGAGACAGGGTCTCACTATGTACTCTAGCTAGCCTGGAACTCACTACAGAGACAAGGCTGGCCTCAAACTCATGCAAATCCAGCTACATCAGCCTTCAGATCTTCTTTCCTGCTTTTTTCTTTTTACTTTTTGAGACAGGATTTCTCTGTGTAGCCTTGGCTGTCCTGGAGCTCACTCTGCCTTCAGATTTTCTTAATCAGATATCTGATGCAAGAAGATCCACCTTAAATCTTGGCTACACCTTCTGGTGGCAGCCCAGATAAAAAAGGACATGGAAGAAGGAAACTTTGCTTTTTGCCTGCTTGCCCTTGTTCTCACTGGCAAGCTCATTTATCCAATTGCTGAGGAATCCCTTCAATAGTATTAGAATCCAACTCCTTCAGGATTTCAACATACGCCAAAGACCAACAGCTCTCGAGGAATCCTCCAGGACTCCAGGACCAGAGTGCAAATGCTGAGCCATCCACTGTCACGGACTGAATAGCTATCGGCTTCTGGGCTTTTTCCACTGTGAGACAGCCATTGCTGTTATTCAGACCTCACCCTGTAAACCAGTCTAAATTGTCTTTTAGTGCTTTAAGTGTGTGAGTGTGTGTGTGTGAGTGTGTGAGTGTGTGTGTGTGTGTGTGTGTGTGTGTGTGTGTGTGTGTGTGTGTGTGTTTCAGTCTATTAGTTCTGTTCCTTTAGAGAACCCTGACTAATACAATTAGGAAAGAATCATTAATGTGTCCCTAGAGTATAGGCACTGCATTACTGAAATGCAGTGAAACTAAGTGACTGAGTTGCACAGTGAGATACTAATGTGGGCAGAAATTACTGTGTTAAAGTTGAAGGTGAATTTAAGGGGAAAAGGAGGTGAAAGAAAAAACCAGCTAAGAAGCTATTGCAACAGCTGAGGTGATGACCTGAAATTAGGTCAATGGTAGAGAAGAGGAACAGACAGGACCGCAAACATTGAAAGGCAAGAAGTAGAACTAAGCATCTGACTGATATGGAAAGAAAGGAACAGAGAAACAGCAAAATCCGAATTGAGTGTTTAAACAGTAGGAGGACACTCTGAGGGGCTGGTGAGATGGTTCAGCGGACAAAGGTGCTTGCCTCCAAGTCCACTGACCAAAGGTGGACCTGGAACTCACGCAGAGGAAGGAAAGAACTGAGTCACTAAACTGTCCTCTGGCCTCCATATGTGTTCAGTGGCACACGGGCACCAGCACTGACAAATGCACAGTAAGTACGTGTAATTTTAAATGTTAGAGGCTAGAGATGCCCGCAGTTCAAAACACATGCTGCTCTCACAGAGGACCAGAGTTTGGTTTCCAGCCCACACCAGGCAGCTCACAACCACCTGCAACCCCAGCTCCAGGAGATCCCATGCTGTCTCTGACCTCCAAGGGTACCGGAATGTCTGTCTGTCTGTCTGTCTGTCTGTCTGTCTCTCTCTCTCACACACACACACATACACACACACACACACATACTCAAGTAATCTTATAAACAAAAACCTCTTTAACTGCCAAGCATGGTGATGAGTACCTGTAATACCAGTACTTGGAAGGCTCAAAAAAAGAAAAATAAAACCAAACAAACAAACAAACAAAACCAACAACAAAACATAACTCATAACTCCCCCCCAAATTAATTTCATTAAGTAGGAATTTTGTGTGCGTGTGTGTGTGTGTGTGTGTGTGTGTGTGTGTGTGTGTGTGGCTAGACAGTTGGCTCAGTAGTTAAGAGCCCTTGTTGCTCTTGCAGAGGACCTGGTTGGGTTTCCAGCATCTACATGGTGGCTCACAACCATCTGTAACTCCAGTATTAGGAGATCTGATGTCTTCTTACCTCCTTGGGCACTGAATGCATACATAGACATATATGCAGACAAAATACTCATATGTACAAAAACAAATAAATCTAAGAAGAGTTTTTAAGAAGATTTTTGTGGGTATATATATGAATTCCTGTTCAGCACATACTTAGGACACTGGTAAGTCAGGGTTTATCTATGTTCAGTTTTACCGATAATGCCAACTTCCAAAAATTATTGTGCTAATTTACACTGCCATTAGTAGCACAAGAGCATTCTAGGTACTTTACACACCTGTAAAAGTCAATGGTGTCTTTTTTCCTGGTGGTTATTTAGTAGATATAGAACAGTTAAGTACTGTGCCGGGTGGTGGTGGCGGCGGCGGCGGTGGCGGCGGCGCATGCCTTTAATCCCAGCACTTGGGAGGCAGAGGCAGGCGGATCTCTGTGAGTTGGATGCCAGCCTGGGCTACAGAATGAGTTCCAGGAAAGGCGCAAAGCTACACAGAGAAACCCTGTCTCAAAAAAAAAAAAAAAAAAAAAAAAAAAAATTAAGGGGCTGGGGATTTAGCCCAGTGGTAGAGCACTTGCCTAGTAAGCTCAAGGCCCTGGGTTCGATCCTCAGCTCCAGAAAAACAAAACAAAACAACTACATAAGTTTTTAAATTTTTTTTAAAAAATGACTAATGCTGATTAGTACTTTTAAGTAAGTTTATTAACTATTTGTATTTGTTGCTGGAATAAGAGATTCTATTATTTTGTTTTTTCAGTTGAGAACAAGGTCTCACATTAGCCCATGCTGGCTTATAATTTCCTATGTAGCTGAGGATGTTGTAAAAACATTGGCAAGGCTTTATTAACAGAACAATTATCATCTTACAGAGGTCAATGGACTCTGAAATGACAACGCTCATTTCAATATAGTGTCTTACTGATATGACACTGAGTACGGTGGCTTGTAGGACACTGTGAACATAGGCTCATACAATGGCTCTAACCCAATAGATTCTTTCTTTTCTCTCCTAGTGCTGGGAACGGAACTTAGGAGGAATGAATGTTATACAAGTGCTCTACCACTGAGCTGTATTCCTAGCTTACAAACTGACAGTCTTTAATGCCAGAGCTAACTGACTGGAGAGATATTTATACTTGTGTAAGAGAGACCACAGTAATTCTGATATACAAAAGTAAAACCACTATGCTGTGGGATGTTCTGTATGGCAAATGTGTTGCTAATTAGTCAATAAATAAAACACTGATTGGCCATTGGCTAGGCAGGAAGTGTAGGCGGGACAAGGAGGAGAATAAAGCTGGGAAGTGGAAGGCTGAGTCAGAGAGACACTGCCAGCCGCCATGATGACAAATAGCATGTGAAGATGCCGGTAAGCCACGAGCCATGTGGCAAGGTATAGATTAATGGAAATGGATTAATTTAAGCTGTAAGAACAGTTAGCAAGAAGCCTGCCATGGCCATACAGTTTGTAACCAATATAAGTCTCTGTGTTTACTTGGTCGGGTCTGAGTGGCTGTGGGACTGGTGGGTGATAGAGATTTGTCCTGACTATGGGCCAGGCAGGAAAACTCTAGCTACAAATGGCGTCCAACGTGGTGGCAAGAGTTTCCACCTAAAACCTGAGAAAAGATTCTAAAACGGAGCTAAAAACAGTTCCTAATTGTCTCTCTCAAATGAGCGGCAGCTGCTGGTTTAAGCTACTGGTGGGTTCCCGGAGTGTGCGCTCGACCTGCAGTATGGTGGGAATGAGGCCTCTGCAAGTGGCACATTAAGCTGCATGGTGGATTTAGACTTTCCTAGTACAAAAAAAAAAAAAAAAAAAAGAGGTTTCTGGGCTACACGCTGCTTGGCTAAAAACATAGACCCATGATAGCTCCCAGAGCTGGTGGTAAACCGCCGCCATGTTGGGAAGCTGAGGTGGGCAGAGCCAGCAGCCACAGCTGCTGCAGTTTAAAGCAATAGATTCACAATAAGACAGATTCAGATGTGATAGTTTAAAATGTGTGTAAAAGATACGCAGGCTTGAAAGAGACAAAAAAGGTGATATATACAGTTATAGAAACAAATACATAGTTTTAAAAAGTAAAGTCTCTAAAGAGACAGTAAAATTAATATAAAAAATAAGCCACGTAAAGATGAATATTACACAGAGAATCTGGGTTGTGTTGTCTTTGGGATTTTTAACTGCAGAAAAACATTTGATTGTAAAAACTGTTGAGTTATGCCAAAATGTATATTTTAAAGGTACCTTGACTTCAAAATTTGGATATAAGGATATGTTGCTTTGGAAAAGAGTCTCTTTTGTTCCCACAGAAAGCCAGAGGCTATGGATTTGTTCCAGATTAAGATACATCAGGTTTGACGAGCCAAGACCCCCTGAAAGGTCTCCGATGGCACCATGGCCCAGATGATCCAACATTCAGAACCGTTTCAAGGCGACTGGCTCAGACAATACAGCCTCACGGACTATTCCATAATCCTAAAATTTTCTTTGTGTCCCCATAAGATACAGCGCCCCCCTCCAGCAGGAAGTAGTAAGAGAAGCTACGCCCAAATTCCCAAATTATATGTAATTTTGCTTTGTTAAGGTTAAAACCTTCCTTTCTGAAAAAAAAAAGGGGGGAAGTACTGTGGGATGTTCTGTATGGCAAATGTGTTGCTGATTAGTCAATAAATAAAATACTGATTGGCCATTGGCTAGGCAGGAAGTGTAGGTGGGACAAGGAGGAGAATAAAGCTGGGAAGTGGAAGGCTGAGTCAGAGAGACAATGCCAGCCGCCATGATGACAAACAGCATGTGAAGATGCCGGTAAGCCACGAGCCATGTGGCAAGGTATAGATTAATGGAAATGGATTAATTTAAGCTGTAAGAACAGTTAGCAAGAAGCCTGCCACGGCCATACAGTTTGTAACCAATATAAGTCTCTGTGTTTACTTGGTCGGGTCTGAGTGGCTGTGGGACTGGTGGGTGATAGAGATTTGTCCTGACTGTGGGCCAGGCAGGAAAACTCTAGCTATACCACTATACTAATATTCTAAGAAAAGATGACCTTATACCCCAAAAAGTGTCTAATGAATCAAGCATTTACTATGATCTAAAACTATTTAAGGAAAAAGAAAACAACTTGTTTAAAAGTTTGGGCATGTTAGGATACTATGAAATATTTACTTTGGAAGAACATTTTCTTTCCTAAAAGAAAGGAGGGGGCAAAATGACTAATGCCAAAGGATATCTATTGAAACTTTGCAAACAAGTGAATTAAAAACCTCAGTGCAGAATGAAATAATGGTAGCAACTGAATAAAGTTATGCAAAGGATCCCCCTCCTTTTCATAGTGGAACATGAAACAAAATATACTTATACTCACCTTTCTGAAAAATCTGAGTCTATAAATTCTCTAGCTCGTTTTCTATCACTAAAAAGACAAAAAGACAGCTTAAACATAACACATAACACAACTCTGTTTCTTAAATAAATCATTATAATTTGTCTCATTCTACACTGAATGTACACATAAGAAAACTAATTTTTACTATGGGATAAAGACATGATAATATAAAAATCCTTAAACTGGAATAAGCTCCATGAATACTTGGGTAGGAGAACAGTACAGATTTGCAAATGAATTTTTACAAAACTTTTTGTCTATGTGGATATGTCTGTCCATCTGTATAAGGCATAAATAAAGCACTTGACAGAGTTGTTACTTCATTAACTTACTTATCCTTGAAACAAGGTTATTCTTAATAAAGAGTTACTGTTTGCTCAAACTCACATACGGTAGAACCCAAGTAGTATGCTACTAGACATATAACTCCTCAAGTAATAAAACTTCAAAAGTGATAAAATAAGGTTGGGGAATTATTTTAATATTTTTCCTTCTTCCTTTTAATTTTTATTTATGTGTACATGCCACATGTATGCGGGTGCCCACAGAGGTCAAAAGGTATCAGATGCCTTGGAGCTGGAGTTAACAGGTGGTTCTGAGCCACCTGATATGGGTGCTGGAACCAAGGTTTTCCTTTGTAAGAATAAGTGTTCTTTACCCACTGAGTCTTGTCTCCAGCTCCCCCCGACCCCCCGACAAGATTTTACTGTCACCAGGCTGGCCTTGCACTCTCTCAGTGGCCTGAGATTACAGTAATGCACCACCACTCCTGGCTTCATTACTTTTTCCAGAAGATGGGGTGCTGAAGTAAGAGAGGAAAAGCACTTTGGAGACACAGGTGAAACAAAGGGCTTGACAGAAATGGTGGCAGCAGTAACAGAGAAGGGAATCTACTTCATTGCCTAGTATTTATTTTAAAAATCAGGGGGAGTTTTAATGAAAATATTAATATATTTGTCTTCTCTTCCTAGTTTCTTGTCTGATTTTTAAAAAACTCAAAGGGAAAATCATTCCTTTCTTATGTGTTAAAACAATATAGAATCAATTTTTATATCCCCAAAGTAGCTAAGTATTATAATCATAAAAATGGTCCTATTTCAGAGTTTTAAAAACTCAGAAGGTCTGGTTATAACTTGTTAAATTGTTTTTCTCAGCTTAAATATGGTTGTACTCAGGGGGGGAGAGATGGCTCAGCAGTTAAGAGCATTGGCTGCTCTTCCAGAGGACCTAGGTTCAATTCCCAACACCCACATGGCAGCTCACAACTGCCTGTAACTCCAGTTTCAGTAGGTCCAACACCTTCACACAGACAGACACACAGGCAAAACATGAATGCAAATGAAATAAAAATGAAAAAAAGTATAAAAATATGATTGTACTCACTGACATGGTGGCACTGCCTATGGGCAACCACAAGTTGGAGGAAGCCTAGGCTACAGACAAAGCCCAGTCACAGCTGGTGATTTTAAAACAATATGTTAGTTTTTAAAGATCTAAACCAGCTGGGCAAATCACTGTAGCCTCAGTACTCAAGAGGCCGAGGCAGAAGGATGACTGAGAGTTCAAGGCCAGGCAGGGTTATACGTCAAGTATTAGGTGAGCCAGAGTTCAATCCTAAGACTGTCTCAGACAACAGTAAAACCCCTCAAGCTCACAGCAGCCTGTGACCAGCACTCAAAGGTTGACACAGTCGGATCAGGAGTCAGGATGATCACTTAGCTGACTTAGTGAGCTGGAAGCCATCCTAAACTACAAGAGATCCCATCTCAAAACCCCCCAAAACAAAATAAATAAGGCCCCCTCCCAAAAAAACCCAAAATAACTAGACTAACAAAAGCAGAAGAGAATTCAAGGCCTGGAGAAATGGCTCAGAGTATTAAACGCTTGCTGTACAAGCCCAAGGCCCAGACCCCAGCACCCACAGAAAAGCAGGGACTGTGGGGCAACCTGCCTGTTTAACAGTATCCACTCAGGGGCCAAGTGAGGAGATTATTGGGGTAAGCTGGCTAGATAGACTAGTCAAATCAGCAAGATCTGGCTTCAACCAGAGACCTCCCTCAGTAAATAAAATGTAGAGTGATCAAGGTAAACACCTGTTGTTAACCTCTTGCCTCCATATATATACATGCATACACATGTATGCTCACAAATACATATGCCCACAAATATGTGAACATTTACATCATACACACAGACACACACAAAAAATTTTTTGAAAAAAGGAAATTCTGGAGAGACAGCGCTGTGGTTCAGAGCACATACTGCTCTTTCAAAGGACCAGGGTTCCTTGGTTTACTGCATCTACCTTGGGTGGATCACAACAACCGCCTGTAACTCCAGCTCCAGGAAGCCAATGCTCTTTTCTGTATTCAGCAGGCATCTGCACTAATGGTCACATACCTCACCCCCTTACAAACACACATACACGTAATTAAAATAAACTCTTTGGGCTGGCAAGATGACTTGGTGGGCTAGAGGCCCCTGCTGGCAAGCCTGACAAACTGAGTCTGCTCTCTAGGACTCACACAGTGGAAAGAGAACTAACTTCCAACGTTCTCCTTTAACTTCTACACATGCTACACAGCATGTATGTGTGTGCACATTTGCCAAATAAATAAATAAATAAATAAATAAATAAACAAATGTGAGACGTAAAAGTGGGGAGGTAGGAAGACAAGGACAAGACAGCAGGACAGTAAGGGATAGGAGGCTTAGAAACAGTCATTTCAGACCCTCTTACCTGGGAACCCAGCCGGCCGCCTCAGCTATGTGTGTCTGAGTGACCATTGCTGGTGCAGAGGGATATGGACTTCCAATCAGAACACTTCCTGAATTGGTAATTCTCTGTGGTGTGCTTATAATCTGTAGAGTTGGTAACAAGAAAACAAAATTAAGTATTCATGCCTTTAATCCCAGCACTAGGGAGGCAGAGGCAAGTGGACCTCTGTGGGCTTGAGGCTAGCCTGGTCTACATAGTGAGTTCCAGAACAGCCAAGGCTACATAGTGAGAACTTGTCTCAAACAAATGAGTAATTTTAAAAGGAAATATTTAAATTATTACTTTAACAAATGTAAATGGGAGCTGGAGATGGATCATGCAGTTAAGAGCACTGGCTGTTCTTCCAGAGGACCTGGATTTGATTCCCAGTACCCATATGGCAGCTCATAATTGTTTGTTATTCCAGTTCCAGAGGACCCAATGCCCTCTTCTGGCCTCTGCAGGCATCAGGTGCACACACGGTGCATAGACACACATGCAGGCAAAATAAATGAATGAATGAATGAATAAATAAATAAATGAAATTAATAAATAAATAGAGAAGATGTTGCAGTGCTAACACAGAAGGAAGTGCTGTCTGAACAGCTCTTAATACCAATCACCTAAACTATCAGTAGTACCTTTGATTTATTCATATCCTAGCATCTTAAAACACCAGTATCCTGATTCCTGGCATGCTATCACAATGTAGATTCAAGTACGTAAACAGCAATTTGGAAGGATTAAACAGGTAACTAACAATGGCTTACCATCAGAAAAATGCAAAGCCTATAATCCCAGTAGTGTGGGAGCTGGAGGGATGGCCCCTAGGTTCAGAGTGCTTGCTGTACAACTATAAGGACTGGAGTTTGAATCCCAGCAAAATAACAAGCTGGGGAAACCACACACACCTGTAACCTAAACCCAGCCCTGAGGGAAATAGGGAATGGAAAGATTGTTAGGGCTTACCAGCTTCCAGTCTAGCCAAAAATATGCAAACCCTAAATTCAGGGAGAGACCCCGCCTCCTATGAATACGCAGAGAGAACATAGGAAGATAACTAATGCATGTTTCTGGCCTTCAAGCACACATGTGTAACACACTCATACACAAACATATCTTTAGTCCTAGTACTTGGGAGGTACAGGTAGGAGGGTCTTAGAAAGTCTGAGGCCAACAAGGGCTTCCAAAAGAGACACTGTCTTAAAAGCAAACAAACAAAATCTCCAACCACTACCCCTGAGAAAGAGGGAAGCAAAAGCTTTATTTGAAATTAAGTACAGAAACTGTAGTAGAACCTGATTTATGTGAACCAGGACAGGAGTGAGTTTGATCTTCAGAACCCAATATACACCCAAAGCCACTATACAACCTGATTGTTACAGGATGCATGAACTAAGTTCCCTGAAATAGCACGTCTACATTCTGTAGACTGATTTGAACTTCAGAAACTCACGACAGTGGAGAGTTAGAATGTTGCAGATAGAGAGTCAATACCACTAGCTTTCACTAAGCCAAAAGCTAAGAATATCATCAGACAGCATCTGAGACCTTCAGAGTTTTTCTTGTTTTGTTGTAACCTGTGTACCTGATGGCCCCAGGAATGAATGCATTGACTGGTTCTTTGTTCTTTGTTCTATGACTACAAAAACCCATGCAACCACTTCACAGGGACATGTCATTTGGAACAAGTTGAATTTGTGTTCCCATGCCATGGGCCACTCTTACTTGTCTCAAAATAAACTCTCTCATTTCCTTTGGGGTGAAAATTGTGTTTTGCATGGACAAATGTAATTCTATCTTCATTTTTCCTCTTCCAACTTTACTCCATATTATTAAATAAAGTATTCTTGTCAAGCATGGTGGCATATGCCTATCACTTGAGAGGTAGATACAAGAGGACTACCACAAGCTCAAGGTTAGCCAGGTCTATCTACATAGCAAGTCAAATCTATTCTAGGTTGCATAGTGAGACCCAGTATCAAAAAACTAACTACATACATGTATGCATACATACATGTATAAAATGGAGCTGGGATGTAGCTCAATTTAGGTAGAGTGCTTGCCTAGCATGCATGAAGTTCTGGGTTTGATTCCTACTGATCCCCAGGACCACATAAGCTGGATGTGATGGCCCATGCCTGTAATCACATTTGGAAGGCGGCAGCTGGAGGATCAGAAATTCAAGGTCATTCTTGGCTACAAAGTAAGCTTGAAGACAGCCTAGGGCACATGAGACCATCTTAAAATACATAAAACTTGTACCATGTGGACTTAATATCCTTAATTAGTAGATGTATATGAATTTTCAATTATTCAGTTATAAATAGTCAATTACAAATAATGTTAGCCATTTCTTGGCCTTGATTTCTTTTCCCTTTTGTCTTTTTGTTTGTTTGTTTTCTGAGACAGGTTTTCTCTGTGTAGCTTTGGAGCCTGTCCTGGAACTCACTATGTAGCCTTGGCTGTTCTGGAACTCACTATGTAGACCAGGCTAGCCTCGAACTCACAGTGATCTGCCTGCCTCTGCCTCCTGAGTGATGGGATTAAAGGCACTTGGCACCACAGCCCAGCTCCACTTTTTAATGTTTGTTTTCTCATGCAGCGCCAGCTGGCCTGGCACTCTCCATGTAGGTGGGGATAACCTTCACCTCCTGATCTCCCTGCTTCTACCTACCAAATGCTGGTGAGCTACTACTGCTCACCTCTGTCTGACCTAAAGTCCTTCAACTATTAAATTAAAACCTTGGGGAGAGATGGCTCAGTGGTTAAGGGCACTGGCTGCTCTTCCAAAGGTCCTAAGATCAATTCCCAGCAACCACATGGTGGCTCACAGCCATCTGTAATGAGATCTGGCACCCTCTTCTGGTGTGCAGACATACATGCAGACAGAACACTGTATACACAATAAATAAATAAATCTTTAAAAAAAAATTAAAACCTTGGAATGTACTACTTTAGTGTCTCACCAGCATCCACCAACCACAAAACTAAAAAGTGTCAGCAGGTAGTATCTGAAACCTATAGAATTCTCCATGCTAGCTGATATTCCCATCAACGCATCTGGTGACTATAAAAGTTTATGAGGGGCTGGAGAGATGGCTCAGAGGTTAAGAGCACTTGGCTGCTCTTCCAGAGGTCCTGAGTTCAATTCCCAGCAACCACATGGTGGCTCACAGCCATCTGTAAGGCGATCTGGTGCCCTCTTCTGGCCTGCAGGCATACATGCAGACAGAACAGTGTATCTGTAATAAATAAATCTTTGCCGGGCGGTGGTGGCACACGCCTTTAATCCCAGCACTCGGGAGGCAGAGGCAGGCGGATCTCTGTGAGTTCGAGGCCAGCCTGGACTACCAAGTGAGTTCCAGGAAAGGCGCAAAGCTACACAGAGAAACCCTGTCTTGAAAAAAAACAAAAACAAAAAAAAAACAAAACAAAAAAAAAACAAAAACAAAAAAAAAGTTTATGAAACGTCTTCACGGTGAAACATGTTATTCAGGAGGTAATACAAATCATGTTCCTGCACCATGGCCACTCATATTATCCTCAAAATAAACTTTTATTTCCTTTGAAGTGACAGCTGTGTTTTGTGTCAGAATGTGTAACCAAAACTGCTTTTTAGGGCTTATCATTTTCACTGGTAAAAGAACATATTTTTAACAAAAGATGAAATAATGCAAAATATTTGTTACTAGGTAATAAAAAGTTTTTCTTGTCTTTGCATAGTTTTTGTTTTATTTATTTATTGGTTTTGGTTTTGTTTTTGCGACAGGGTGTCTCTATGTAGACCTGGCTGTCCTGGAACTCACTCTGTAATCAGGCTGGCCTCAAACTCAGAGATCCACCTGCCTCTGCCTTCCAAGTGCTGGTATTAGAGTGCACCACCTGCCACCCACCCCTTTTTAACTTATGTGGTTTTAATGAGCTGTCTGCCATAACCTTGGGAATTTGAATACTTGGTGCTTTCTGGGAGGGAGGTTCAGGAGATGTGGCCTTGTTGGAAGAAGTATGTTAGTTGGAGTAGGTTTTGAGAGTTTAAAAGATTCCAACCACCCCAGTTCATTTTTTTGCTTCATACTTATGGTTCAAGATATGAGCTCTCCACCTATGTGGCCTGGGCAGGCGTTTCCATGATGGGTAAGGTGACTTGCTGACATCCCACGCAACCTAAGTCAGAAGCTCATTTTTTAGTAAAAGGGGGACCTGTAGGGCCCTAGCTCCTGTTTCGGGTAACTGTTGCCTTGCTTGCTGACCTTGACATTGATATCCTCCCTATGCTAATTCCCTGCCGGGTTCCACCCTCTTGAATGCTTAAGGGAAGTTCCTTGTCTGTGTATCCTGCATAATGGGTGTTAACAGCTTAGATGCAAGATTGTAGAACATCAGTACCGAACTTCTGCCCTCGGGGTTCTCCCATTGTGCTGTAAGCCTGTATTTAAGACCTCCTCCCTCCTTCAATAAACGGCATTTGGCATTAAAAATAATTAATTAATTTAAAAAAAAGATATGAGCTCTCAGCTTGCTACTCCACCTGCTAGCTTCTCTACCATGAGGGACTCTTTCCCTCTTGAACCATAATTCCAAATACAATCTTGCTCTATAAACCGCCTTGCTCTGCGTTTTTTTAAAATCACAATAGAAGTGTAACTAATACAACTTAAACAAATGAGTGTGTGGTGCATACATATATGATGGTCAGACAACTTGTGGAAATCACTTCTTTCCTTCTACCGAGTGGGTCCCAGGCACTGAATTCAGGCCGTCAGGTTTGGTGACAGATGCTAAGCCATTTCATGAGATCTTGAAAGAATTGTTACAAAAAATAATTTTTTTTTTTTTTTTTTTTTTTTTTTTTTTTTTTTTGGTTTTTCGAGACAGGGTTTCTCTGTGTAGCTTTGCGCCTCTCCTGGAACTCACTTGGTAGCCCAGGCTGGCCTCGAACTCACAGAGATCCGCCGGCCTCTGCCTCCCGAGTGCTGGGATTAAAGGCGTGTGCCACCACCGCCCGGCACAAAAAATAATTTTTAAGGAAGAAAAAGTTTGGAAGCCAGGTGTGGTGGTGTACACCTATAAGAAGGCAGAGTCAGAAGAATCCTCCACATGTTCAAGGCCAACAACTGTATATGTAGCAATTTTCTAACCAGCCAGCTATAGTGAGACCCTGTCTCAAAAAAGCATGCTCCACTGAGTGGGAGTTAATGGAAGAAGACTGGCCCCTCTTTAGATAATGGATGCAGCAGCAAGAATTCTGCTTTCATAACGACTTGAAAACTTCCATACTAGTAAGGTTTTTGTGAAGCCTCAAGAGAAAAAACATCTGTATAGACTGTAAAAGAAACAATTCTATATGTACTGTCTTCTGAAAGTTGAAATGCTAATCTGCATTTCTCTCCATACTCAAACTTTGGCCCCTCATTTACTAAATATTTAACCATCTTGGTTATCATTTGTTTGGTTTTGGTTTTTCAAGACAGGGTTTCTCTGGGTAGCTTTAGTGCCTGTCCTGGATCTCGCTCTGTAGACCAGGCTGGCCTCGAACTCTACCTCCTGAGTGCTGGGATTAAATTGGTTATCATTTGTGCTTGCATCTAGCATCACACTAATTTGAGTTTAGGGAAATGTTAGTACATATAGAAGCTTGACAAGTAATTTTATCAAGTTGATTCTATAAATAAAAAACAAGAGACCGTAATCTGACAGATGTTTGAAAAATTTCACCTGCAAAAAAAAAAAAAAAAAGGTATTAAGAAGGTATTAAGAGCTGTGAAGTGGAGGCAGGAGGATCAGAATTCCAGTCTAGCCTGGACTATAGAATACTTTGTCTTAAAAGAAACAATAGGGTAGTGAGATGGCTCAGCATCAACCCTAAAGACCAAAGTAAGTTAAAGCCTAAAGACCCACATGATGGAAGAAAAGAACTGACCGCACGACCTCTATACTATCTCTATGGCACTGGTGTGCTTATACACATACATACACACACATACACACACACCATACACAGTCTCTAAATTAAAAACAACAACAACAATAAAAATAATACTAAGGTATTCAGAGGTCTCCTTCATGAGAAAACATGAAATTGATCACGTGTGTTCCTTTTATAAAATTCTGCCTTGCATTCAAACATGTTCATACCCACCAGTCCACACAACTCATTTCTACTTCCATTCACCTCAGTGTAACACCTCTAAGGGCAGAGAACTACCACACCACTTCTTTACCCATCTTTCTGTATGGTCTAGACAATGCCAAGAGACACTCACAGAAAAGCTGGAAGTGGTTGGTCAAGTTTGAAATCCCAGCTCTTGAAAGACGGACACAGATCTCTGTGACTTTGAGGCCAGTCTGATCTAAAGACCGAGTTCCAGGCAGTCAGGACAACACAATGAGACCCTATCTCACAAAACAAAAACACTAACATGAAGGACATAGTTCTCACTAATTTTATCATGCACCAAAATGTTCTCTATTAAGCAGAATTTGGATATGGACAGCTTAGAAGACAAATGTGAGGTTCAGCATGAAGCTCACTTTCAGAGCATTCGCCTAGCAAGCACAAGACCCTATATTTAATCCCAGTACTGGTGGGGGTGGGGTGGGGGGAATCAAATACTAACAGAAGGAAGTATTTTATCAGTTTATCTAATCTACTTTGTTCCTACAACAGGAGTCTCTACAAAACAATTCTAAGCACTCTAATTCAATGTCTCACTTACATAGTATTGTTACTAAAGAATTCTCTGTTATTGGCAGCCTAGAGCTTAGTGTTACTGATTTAAGGACTCCGGAGGATGAGAAAGAAGACATAGGGAAAATCGGTTTTCTTTATTAAGAATAACTCTGGAAAGGAATTACTAAGTTTTAGTTTATTTTTTCTTTTGTTTCTCAATGTGAAACTGTCACATTTTACACAGCAGTTTCTTAACATTTTCTTTTCTTTTTTTGAGACAAGGTCTCTCTTTGCAGCCCTGACTGGCCTGGAATTTGCTATGCAGACCAGGCTAGTCTCAAACTCACAGAGATCTGTCTGCCTCTGGGATCTTAGTACTTTCTGAGTGGACAAACTGGAGAGATGATAGAGTAGAATTTATAAAGCAATTTCAAAACGTACATTCTTTTAAACCAGGATAATAGCAATGATCATTAAGAAACAAAACAAATGCTGGGTATGGTGGCACACACATTCAATCCCAACACTACAGGCAGAGGCAGGCAGATCTCTGTGAGTTCAAGGCCAGCCTGGTCTACATAGTGAGAGCCCCATCTCAAAACCAAACCAAACCAAAACATAGACAGACATGGATGTGCAACACCTGCAATACCTGTTGCACAAGAGGCTGAGGCAGAATTGTTCAGGAGTTCCAAGCAACCTGGGAAACTGAGTAATACTCCATCTCAAAGCAAGCAAAAACAAAATAAACAACAAAACTAAAAACAAAGTAAAATTCAATCTACTTCCTAATGCAGAATAACCAAAACAAAGTAAAATTCAATCTACTTCAAAATGTAGAAAAATAAGTTACATGGACAATGAGTCAAAACATGCATATATATCCCCAAGACAGGATTTCTCTGTGTAACAATTCTGGCTATCCTGGAACTCAGTTCGTAGACCAGGATGGCCTTGAACTCAGAGATCCACTTGACTCTGCCTCCCAAGTACTGGGATTAAAGGTGTGTGCCACCACTGCCCAGGTGACTCAAAGCATATTTTATATCCTTGAACCTTAATTTTAGAAGTCCAAATTCAAATAAGAGTTAAAAACGTACCTCCAGGCTGACAAGAGGGCCATGTTAGGTAAAAGTTGCTTGCCACCAAGCGTAATGACCTGAGTGAGTTTAATCCCTGGAACCCACATGGTAGGTAAATAACTCCTGGAGTTCTGACCTCCACATGTACATGCTGTGACGCATGTGGACAGACATATATACATATGAAAATAAGTGTAAACATACCTCACATTCAGCTAAGAGAGGGAAAAGGCATTTTAAATCTTAGAATCAACTGTTCCTCAAACCCAAACCTCAAATATCTTTAATTTAATCTTGTCTGTCATTATTTCTAGGACAACTGATTAGTTAGGCTAGGAAAATCAATAGTAACTAAATACTCTTACAAAGAAGACTGGTTGTCTTCAAAACATCTCTGAAGCACTACTGCCATCTACAGTTAGATAAAGCTGAGAGCATATTTATTCTGAAAAGGAATTTTCATAATTATAAGGCATTATATTCAATTAATATATTTGTTTTCACTAAGTGTGTAGTTTCTACTCTTCTGAAATAAGATAGCCATGAGATCATTGTAATATACACATGAATATTCGTAAGATACATACCCTCTACATGATAAGCTGTGAGAAAAGGTCCAGTCTCCTAACTGAAGCAAGTACTGCTAGGCTAGCTTCGCAGGTCTGAGGGATGGCTCAGCAGTTACTTGCTGCTCTTTCAGAAGACCCGAAGTGGGTTCTCAGCACACGTCAGCATCTTTGACTCCAACTCCAGGGGGCCAATGCCCTCCTCTAGCCTCTATCAGTACCCCAGTTCTGGGGACTAAACCCAAGACTAGCACATGTGAAGTAAGTGTTTTATCATTGCTCTACCCCCTCCCCCACGAGACAATGACTAAAAGTGACAAGAAGAGCTGACAAACAGTTATTTAGCAGGCAATGGTGCTTGCTGCCAAGCCTGACCACCAGAGTTCATTCCCTGGAACCCAACATGGTGGGAGCCGAGAACCGACTCCGAACAGTATTCTCACCTCTACACATGCACTTGAGTGCACACACACAAAAGGCCGAATAAAACCAATTTTCGGGCTGGAGAGATGGCTCAGCGGTTAAGAGCACTGACTATTCTTCCAGAGGTCCTGAGTTCAGTTCCCAGCACCCACATGGTGGCTCACAACCATCTGTCATGAGATCTGGCACCCTCTTCTGTGTACATAATAAAAAAAAACCTTAAAAAATTTTTTTCATTGGTTGTGAAATACACAAGCAAATAAATGCAAAAAAAAAAAAGGGGGGTGGTGGCAGTAACCAGCCAGGTTTGTGGAACACGTCTTTAATCCCAGGTGAATCTCTCAAAGTTTGAGGGAAGCCTGGTCTAGATGATCCAGACCAGCCAGGACTATATAATGAGAACCTGTCTCAAAAAATAAAATTTAGCCAGGCAGTGGTGGTGCATACCTTTAATCCCAGCACTCAGGAGGCAGAGCCAGGTGGATCTCTGTGAGTTCGAGGCCAGCCTGGTCTATAGTGCGAGATCCAGGACAGGCACCAAAACTACACAGAGAAACCCTGTCTCGAAAAACAAAACAAAACTTATGTATTTATTAATTCATTTGTTTATTTAATGTACATGGGTGTTTTGTTTGTATATATGGATGTATATCACTTGTATTCCTGGTGCCCCTGGAAGCCAGAAGACTTCAGATCCCCTGCAACTGGAGTTACAGAGATGGTTGAGCACTGCCATGCAGATGCTAGGAATTGAACTCTGTTCCTCTGGAAGAGCAGCCAGTGCTCTAAACCACTAAGCTCCAGCCCCCCAATTTAAATAAATTAATCAATTAAAATAAAAAAAAATAAAGCGACAAAGGCATCAAAGAAAACAGAAGAAGCCTCTAACTCCAGCACTTGGGAGGCTAAAGCAGGAGGATTCCAAGTTCAAGGTCAGATTTGGCTAAGGAAGGAAAAAGAGTAAGGAAGAAAGGGAGAAAGAAAACAACGCTCTGGCTATAAGAGCAGGTAGGCGGTAGGAATCAACAAACCGGCAGACTACTGGACACCCTGTGGTAACAGGCAGTTAGTTACACTTCTTACAATAAGTGGGCACAAAAACAGGTAGCCACGGGCAACTGTTAAGACAAATGACCATCAAGGTGACCACCCACGAACCTCTAGAATAGCTTATTGTAATGTTAGCACACATAATAAGATCTCTGCTCAGGAAAGAAGCTGTAACAAACACATTTTGAGCAATATGCAAAACAGTACACATTCATTAAATTTTTACAGCTCCTCAAAAGCCACACGAATTCAAAATCTTTCCTGGAAAAAGTATGACTATTTCAATCTTTTCCCATAAAATGAAACATCGATCTCTGTGCCTGCCTACTCTGCCCTCAAGAAGGCCAACTCTGTGTCTTTTCTTTCCATGGCTACTCTACTTGTGGGGCGGTTCTACTGTATTGCTTTTCCACAATAAACTTTCACTCTTCCTTCAGAACGAATCCGTGTCCTATTTCTAACCAGTGAGAAGCCACATAGCCAAAGACAGTTCCAGAAAAGGAGAAGTCTTGCATCATAGCAGCAGCATATTCAGAGTCTGGGAAAGCTGGATCCTACTTCTTGATGCACCCTTTTGGACAGAAGGGCCTGGGGCCTAGTTCCTGAGCGGCAACTAGACATGCCCTGCCAGGTTTGGAGGCCACTGAAGTCAGACCTTGCTCTCAACATCAACTTTGAATCCCACCTACTGTTTCCCTGGGAACACTACCAAGGAAATCTCTCAAGATTTAAAGTGCCATACACAAAAGCAGAGCTGTCAGGTTAGGCCCACTAAAGGAAAACTATGACTTTTTGGTCAAAACAAAACAAACTAGAATCTGACTTCTAATTCACCCTAGATGAAAAAAATGCTGTCTAAATCATTACATACTATTGTCCCTAATTGTAAGAGTTAACCCATCTGGGGGTAGAGAGACGGACCAGCAGTTAATAGCACTGGCTGCTCTATCAGAAGACACAGGGTTCAATTCCCAGCACCCGCATGGCCGCTTACAACTGTCTGTAACTCCAGTCCCAGGGGATATGACTACTTTTTCTTGCCTCGATGGGATATGACTACTTTTTCTTGCCTCGATGGGTATTGTACACAGGACATACATGTAAGCAAAACACCTATACACATAAAAAAAGATAACGTAGTTTTTAAAACAGCATTAATCCAGTTGGACCTGCCAGTCATCTGGCTAGGAGATCATTCCTTAGAAAAGCTGATTAACTTGAAGATAAACTAAGCCTATTTTTTTCATTCAAGACAGGATTTCTCTGTAACAGTCCTGGCTGTCCTGGAACTCACTTTGTAGACCAGGCTAGCCTCAAACCCACAAAGAATCACCTGCCTCTGCCTCCCGAGTGCTGGGATTAAAGGCGTGCACCACCACTGTTCAGCAATAATTATATTCTCAATGAGATAATGCACATACACATCTCTAGAGCCTCTCCTTCGATGCAGCTACTTGCATATCTTCACTGTTACACCCCCACCCCCCAGTATCTCTAGCCAGTGGCCACGTGGAGGATAAACACTGCTAAACTTGACTTCTGGGCACCAGGACTCACAATTTCCCTTACCACTACCATCACCCTCGAGCCAGAGACCTTGACTTAACTGTGAGGAAGGAAAAGAAGGCAAACAAAGCGGCACGGCAGAACTGGACACAGATTTCTGGCCGGGTGTGCTGCTGCGCGGCCAGGTGTATCGTCCCCGGGTCACTAGGCAGCTGCTTCTGTAATAGGGTGGAGGCAGCACACACACACTGTAATCAGGTTAACTGTTTTTAGCAGTTTGTTCCCGAGGGACTTGGATGCCCCTCAGAAACACAGAAGGTTATAGATCTGCCAGATCTCAGACCACACCATCTTCACAGGGGGCTGTAGGGTCTAAACTGTGGAATGCTTTTCCCATACACACCTCATACAAGAGAGAAGGATGGGGAAATCTGGGGAACAGGAAGCAGCTCATACCCAGGAGCTCTGGTTAAAGTCTCTTGCCAAAAGAAAAGTAAGAACACCAGCACAATCAACATTTGCTGTGAAGGTTGCTAACACAGAAATAATATTTCCATCATATGTAGACATTTTATCTTAAGGTAACAAATAAATTAGGCCTAAAACCTGAACATATATGACCTTGGGTAGGCCCCCATTCCATTCCTCAGACATTGCCTGAGAACCTCAAATGAAACTGTTTCCTGCGTTTCTGTGGGCTAGGATTTTTATCTCATCAACTATCAGATGCCGCCGCCGCAACCCCCCCCAAACACCCAGTAATAATATACTAACTTCAAATGCCACAAAAATGCTGTATCTAACTACTGTACAAACCAGAAGCTGCTACTCTCTTAGAGAATCCTATAACCATACTCTCCAGTATGCCTTACTTTATTCTGAGCATCTCTTTCCTAACCCTGATGCTTACACCTATCTTAAAATATCTTTAATAATGGGGCTGGAGAGAAGACTGTGGTTAAGAGCACTCACTGCTCTTCCAGGACTCAGGTCTGATTCCCAGCACCCACATGGTCACTCACAACAGCCTGTTAAAGTAGCTTCTGGAGATCTCACATCCTCTTCTGCTCTCTATGGGCATTGCTCGAACATAGCGCACAGACAGACACATAGGGAAAACACCCGTTCACATAAAATTAAATACCAATTCTTTAATAAAAATCCCCAATTTTGCTTCAGTGTGAATTCTTTTCAGTGTGGAAGCCACAAGTTCAGGTTTTGGCCAAGTTAAATCCTTAAAGTTCCAGGGAAAGTAATCAGGTTGCTGAGGATGGTGGCACCATCCCATAGCTCCCCTTAAGCATTCTAGTGAGGTCTCTCCAGAGTGGCCATAACCCTGTACTGGTTATCTACCTGGTCCCTGAGGCTCCCCGAGGGGTTCTTTGAAATCTGGGTGGAATCAGCATTCTGTAGCCTAGTGGAGATGGACACATGGACACTGCTGCACCCTCTGAAGGCCTGACTACCATGCCTGCACTGTACGGAGGGACCTTAGAGCCACACACACAATGATTAAGGAATACTCCCCAGAATTGAAGGTAGCAGTGCTGGGCATGGATTAACACATGCCCCTGCTCCTCCTCTTCTTCTTTCCCTACAGCTCTGGGACACTGGATGGAGAGGCAGCACATATAATCATTGGAATGCCTTCAGGTTCATTATCTTCTTGTCACAGGTTTTCACACCTCTGTATATTATGTCCAGTAACCAAAGGTCATTTGGTCGTCTCCTTACTGCTCTGTTCAGAAGAGCTTTTTAGCTCTTCCGACTTAAAGTATGACCAGCAGGGTGGTGCTGCATACCTATACTCACAGCACTCGGAAGGCTGAGGCAGTTGGCTGGCCAGGGCTACACTTTAGAAACTACCTCTAACCCCAACTCCTCCACCAACAAACACAGCACAAATGTCTACAAGAAAATAATCCAAACAAAGTGAGGCTGAGAATTTTCCAAATCCTTAAAATTTTGTTTCCCCCGATTATAAAGTCGTTAACTCCTGCTCAAATATTCCTATCATCAGTAAAGAAGTAATAAATACGTCACCCTCAGTATGCTACACTTTATTTCACTGCTCATCAGTTCTTCCTTCTACCAAACACCAGGACTACACACACACTTCAGTCAGCTTCTTTGCCAGCTTGTCAGAGGACGGCTTTCTTTCACTGTCCACCAGGAACCCGATCCGAATGTTTTCCCTAAGCACCCAGGAGGCTGAAGCAGGATAAGCAGGAACTCAAAGTCATCCTATCTAAGGAAGGAAAGAGCTCTCCAAATATAGGCACAGTCTAAGTGTACCACACGCATAAGAATCTGTTTCATTTTAGTCCTTACATGATTACATTTCAAAGTACAGACTTAAGTGTCTCATCTCATTTGTACCTACTTTAGTGGCTGAGGGGGGCAAATGCTTAGCCACGGTTTGACAATTTCCCCTGAGCTACTTTCAAATTCGGACAATTGATTGAGTCTCAGTCTCTATGGGGTTTGGAGATAGATTACATTTTTCACATACTTTTACAGTAAATTGTTTTATCTTTAACTTGAATTTTGCAGATGATTAACTGTCTTCACCTGACCAAAACAAAAGTCATTCTTATAACACCTTATGAAGACTTCCGGTAAGTAAAGAAACCAGTAAAAATGTAAAAAGATACTTCTACCTAAACTTCGAATTCAATGTAATCCACAGAATGCTCTGTTACCGACAAAATTTATTGGTACTATTCTATACTAAAAAGATATAAACACTGTCAATGAAGACTTTTCCTTTAATCTTTACACACAGTCCCTTTGAAATGATTCAGTGGTAAAGGGATTTGTCACCATGCCTGAAAACCCGCGTTCTGATCCCAGGAAAGAGGAATTGAATGCAGCTGTGATTATAAACAAGGTTTTCTGAGAGGGCTCCATATTTCAAGGTCTAGCAGAGTTAATGAATACTCTAGAGAAACACACATTTATTTTTCATTCACTATTTCTGGGGTTAAGAATGAGAATGGCATACTGTTGTCCCCTACCTTTCTTCTCCCCCTCTTCTTTCCCGCTCTGTGCCGGGTCCCTCTCTCCCTCCAGACAGGGTTACACTATGACCTCGGAACCCACTAGGTGGACAGGTTATCCTGAAACTTGTGGTAATCCTCCTGCCTCTGCCTCCCAATGCAAGTTCAAGTATGAGCTGGCCTACAATAATCTTTTAATGGAAAAAAATTGAAATCTATAGCTCCAGCTATAAATTCAACTTAATTATAGTGGCACACACCTATAAACTCAGTTACCCAACCAATTTATAGAGAGAATTCATGGTTTCCACAAAGGTTATTTTATAAGAAAAAGAAAACAGAAGGCAGGTGGAATATATTAATTTCAAGTTAATTAAACAACAAAGAAGAGGCTGCATAAAGGGAGCAAAAACCTTAATAGTACACATTCAGAACCCACGGATTAAAATATGTTAAAACTAAACATTAAGAGCATAAAAACTTTTATTAATATTTAATCCATTACAAGCACATAAAAGTAAAACTTTTATTTAGAGTAAATGAGATAACTAAAATTAAAGGGAGCATTTTGCCAAACATCTTCAGTGTAATTATTCTATAAATTAGTCTTGCCTAAGCACAGTGTCAATAATAAGATTTGATAGTTTTCTTACCATTTGGGGTCCAACATTCACATTTATTGGCCCTAAAGTTTTCGGTAAAATCTTTGTTGGTGAGTTGGTGCCGGAAACTGGAAATGCCACAAGTGAAATGTTACCTGAAAGGACAGCAAAACAGGAGGTCAAAGCTCTGCAGCATCAAGCTGACACCAATGCTCCGATCCACTCTGCTAGTTCACATTTCGATACATACTATGCCTGGGGCAGCGGGGCACACTTTCATCCCAGCACTCAAGGGGGAGGCAGGTGCATCTGAGTTCCAGGACAGCCAGGGATACCCAGAGAAACCCTGTCTCAAAAACCCAAAGAAACAAAACAAACAACAACAAAACCAAGAAGTCTGAACTGAAAATACATACAAATCTCTTTGTTGGAGTGAATATAATCAGTTCTGTTAAATAATATTATTTGTATTTTACAGGAAATTTATAAAATAGTTTGTCTACTTAACAACAACAGCAAAAAACCTGCAGTATCATAAAACAGGTGTTTTCTGCAGGTACTTCACAATATTTTTTGTGATGCTGCTATCGTACCAGAAACATTTTCTTTTGCTACTTGCTTTTTAAACTTAGCCACTTAAGAAAAAAAATCTGACTGGGCAGTAGTGGTGCATATCTTTAATCCCAGCACTTGGGAGGCAGAGGTAGGCAGACCTCCAGGTTTAAGGCCAGCCTGGTCTACATAGTGAGTTCCAGGACAGCCAAGGGCTACATAGAGAAACTTAAAAAAAAAAAAAAAAAAAGTCTGTTTATGGCCAGTTTGCCTCAAACCCATTCCAAGTTGTGTATTTGTTTTCCAATGAAATATTACAATATACAAAACCAGATGGATCTTTAATACATATATAGAATAATGTATGAAGTATAATGTGAACAAAGTATCCAAATTTATAGTATATTCATAGTAAAACTTATGGTTTTATTAGCATATATTAATTATACTTAATGATTTCCAGTATGACATTTTCTTATATGCATATAATGTATTTGAGCATAGTCACCTGGTCTTCATATCCTCTCCTGTCTTTCTCCAACTCCTATTTATCTATTTCATTTCATGTCTTTTTTTTTCTTTTTTCTTTTTCTTTTTTGTGATCCAGTGAGTTTCATTATAGGTGGCAGGTTATTTGTAGGAGCATGGGTACCTTTCCAGAGTTAGGCCACTGAAGAAAACATCTCTCCCTCCTCCAATAATCATTCATGACCTATAGCCCCTTGGGTGGGGAGCTCATGAGTCCCTCTCCCCACTCCATGATGAGATGCTGATGGGCCCAATAATGTGTAGGTCTTATATAGGTCATCACAGCCATGTCGCATCCAGAAGACATTGCCTAACACTCTGCCCCAACCTCTGGCTCTTCTACTCTTTCAATCCCTCCTTCTACAATGTTCCCTGAGTCTTGAGGGAGTAATACAGATGCTCCATTTATACATGAACATTAAACAGTTACTTGTTCTCAGCATTATGAGAAACGTGAGTGTCTGCAGTTACTGCCGCCTGCTTCAAAAAGCAGCTTCTGTGACCAAAGCTGAAGCAACTGAGGTTCGGGTTTTCAGAATGCCAAGTGGATAGATTTGGGGCCATTGTTGTTGCTGTGAGCTTAGCCTTTAATGGCTGAGCCATCTCTGCAACCCTATTTGGGGCCTTTTTAATATTTAGAAAAAACATCTAATTAGTTTTGCTATTTGTTGTTGTTTTGAGATGTTTCAAACAAAACAAAAGTATCACATATTCTAAGCCAGCCTCTACTGCTGAACTCCATCCCCACCCAGCTCCATAGTGATAGACATCAGAAGCAGGAAGACTGATGCAGTGATTTCAAGCGGCTTTAACACTTTACAATTACAAGCTAATTTAGCAAAGTAGTTCCAAAACACAAACCAAACACACTTCCCGAAAACAAAAACAGTCCATTATACTTTAAATTACAACAATTACTAAACTTTCATGGACTAACAGCTTCTCATGTTTCACTTAGAAGCTAACAATATAATCAAAAAGGACATCACCCAGGAAGGATGTGAAAAGGCAGCCAGTACTAAAATGATACCTGGTGAAAACCAGAAACTAACATTTAAGAACTGACTATAAAGACACCTCCCTTAGTTTCCTTCTTTAGATGATCTATATCCTCAAACTTCCAAAGCCTGATCATATGCAGGCATGGTGGCACACACCTTTCATCCCAGAACTTGGGAGGCAGAGGCAGGTGGAGCTCTGTGAGTTCAAGGCCATCCTGGTCTACACAGTGAGTTCGAGGACAGCCAAGGCTATACTCTGAGACTTTATCTCAAAAAACTAGAACCAACAAAAAGCCTGATCACACTCCTTAACTTCTTTCTCTCACTTCTCAGTCCTCAGCAGACACCCATCACCCAGTTCAGTAGGGAAATCAGAGTATCCACACAAAATTACACCACATCCTCTTGTCTGTAAATCTATTTGTGCTTTCCTTCATTCCTAGTTACTTCTCTTTCAATTGCAATATTCCCCATTTCTTTTTATAAATTTAATATTTATACATATGAGTGTTCTGCCAGCCTGTGTCTGCACACCATGTACGTTTAGTGCCTGCAGAAGCCAGCAGAGGGTGCCAGATCCCCTGGAAGTGAAGTTACAGACAGTTGTGAACCACCACGTGGGTGCTGGGAATCGAACCTGGGTGCTGAAGAGCAGCTAGCTCTTAACCACTCGGCCACCTCTTCATCCCCCAAGTCTTAAATAAACGACTTCCTTCCTCTCTGCTGCTTGCATTTTCCCTCGGGGATCTCAGAATGCTTAAGGAATAGCTTTTTTTTTTTTTTTTTTTTTTTTTGGTTTTTCGAGACAGGGTTTCTCTGTGTCATTTTGTACCTTTCCTGGAACTCACTTGGTAGACCAGGCTGGCCTCGAACTCACAGAGATCCGCCTGCTTCTGCCTCCCGAGTGCTGGGATTAAAGGCGTGTGCTTGTTGAATCCAAGGTCAAGTCTCAACTTGGAACCCCAGTTAACCTCGCAGCAGTATTTCACATGCTTTGACTATACTCCCGGGAAACTGTCTGTTGTCTGGCTCCTGAGCCGTTCCTCTCCTAGTTTTTTCCTGGCCAACTGGCAGTTCCAGTTCTGGATGGCCGGCTCTCCTCTCTGCACTGTTCTGGAGCCCTCAGCTTCAGTCTTTCCACCTCATTTGTCTACCTTTCCTAACTGGATAAACAGATCTCAGCCTCATGCCTTTAAATATACTGAAGAGTCTGATGTTTCTCTGGATTACACTCAGATTCATGTCCTTCTTAGTTTGTCAACATGACACAATTGAGTCATCTGAGAAGAGGAAACTCAATTGAGAAAATGCCTCCATAGGATTGGCCTGTAAGCAAGCCTCTAGAGCACTTTCTTGATTAATTAAAAATGCTGAAGGATCCAGGCCTCTAGGGGCGGGGTTGTATAAGAAGGCCAAGATCAAGCCAGTAAACAGTATTCCTCCATGGTCTCTGCTTCAGTTCCTGTCTCCCTGGCTCCTGCCTTCAGCTCCTGTACTGACTTCCCTTCATGATGGACTGTGACTGGACATGTAAGCTGAAATAACCCCTTTCTCCCCAGGTTGATCTAAGCCATGATCTTTATTACAGCAATTAGAAAACAACTAAGATAATTCACATAGCCAGCTGTCTCCTTATAGTTCCATTTTGATGCTGACAAGTATCCAAACTTAACCTATTTAAAAAGCTAACTCCTGAATATTCCCACCCTGCCCAAAAAATGTCATTTTCCATCTCAATAAATGTCTATTCTTCAACTGTCCAGATAAAAAAAGATCACTGCTGATTCTTCCCTCATAGCCCATACTTAATTTATAAATCCTGTTGATTAGATATTTAAACTGTATCTTGAATACAACTACTTCTCATACCCTCTACTATTACCACTCTGGTCCAATTCATCACCTCTTGTTGGATTACTATAATAACTTCTAATTCATCTGAATTAAATTTAATTCAAATTTAAAAACTAAACCAAGCCAGGCATGATGGTATACACCTATAAGTTCAGCACTCAAGGGCTACAGGTAGAAGGATCAGGAGTTCAAGGTCATCCTCATCTTCCAGGCCAGCTTGGGCTACAGGAGACCCTGTCTTGAAACACAAAGACACCCTAGCACTTGGGAGGCAGAGACAGAAGGACCTCTGTGGATTTAAGGCCAGCTTGGTCTAAATAGCAAGTTGCAGGCCAGTCAAAGCTACATAGTAAGATCTGTCTAAAATAAAAAACAAAACATATAAACAAAAAACCAAAAAACCAGAAAGAGAAAAACAAAAGCAAAACGAAGCCTTTTCTCATTAAGCACAAGCTTACTGTTGTGTAGAATTATGTTTCATTTCACTTTAAATATTCAGCCATCTAAATTTAGATGTGCTGTTAGTGTAAAATAAACCTAAAATTTTGAAGACAGTACAAAAAATTTACAGCTATATAAAACTGTAACATTAATATATTAACATATTAATAACAAATAACTATAGCATTAACTATAATACATGACAAGAACATTTATGTCAATTTTATGTTTCAATGATGCTTTAGAGAAATGTACTGGCAATACGTTGGCTAAATGTTTGGGTTAAAAGAATCTATCCTGGTCATCGAGATGGCCTAGTGCTGGCACTTGCCCCAAATCTGTAACCTGAGTTTAATGTGTGGGCCCATATGGTGGAGTGAGAAAACCAACTCAGGTGAGTTGTCCTGACCTCCACGTGCAGTGGCATCACACACAATAAACAAACAAACAAATAAATAACTGTAAATTTTTAAAAGACTCTATCCTTAGTCAGGTGTGCTGGCATATACCTTTATCCCAGCACTTGTGAGGCAGAGGCAGAGGCATTCAGATCTCTGAGTTGGAGGCCAGCCTAATCGACATAATGAGTTCCAGGACAGCCAGGGCTATTGTAGATAGACCCTGTCTCAAAAAATAGAAAGAAAGGAAGAAAGGGAGAGACAGGGAGAGAGAGGGAGAGGGAGAAGGAGAGAGGGAGGGAAGAAGGGAGGGAGAGGGAGAGAGAGAGAGAGAGAGAGAGAGAGAGAGAAGAAAGAAAGGCTCTATCCTTAAAATTCACATGACAACTCAAGGCTGAAGCTATAGACTTCAGGTAGGGTCTGGAGCTGACCCAGGGTAAGGCTCACAGGCACAGGAAGCTGAAGGTCCATGATGGAACCCAGAACCAATTCAAGGACAGGTCCACAGGTACAGGAAGCTCCCCAGCTTTCAGAGGAAGCTGAGGACTCAGGCAGGAGGCTGGAGCTAACACCAGAAAGTAGCTGAGCCCCAGAGGACCAAGGTTGGAGCCGTCAGCCCCGTATACCAGTCCCACAGGGCAAAACACTCCCTCAACCTGACATGATTTAGTCCTCTCCTGAACACTGTAATCTCCTCCTGTGATTTGAATTTTTACCAAGAAAGAAAAACTAACAAATTCCAAATGCACAAGTGCACAAACAAAAACAACACCCCAAACCAAAATAGCATGTCTTCTCCAAGAATTACTGCTCCCATAGTAGTGGCTCCCAGTGAGAACTATCTGGAAAACCTTCCAAAGAATTCAAAAGAATATAACCATATGCAAACAACTCAAAGAAGACATGAATTCACTTCAAAAGAAAAGAAATAAAAGAGTTGAATGAAATAAAGAAGTAAACTCGATGTGAAAACAGAATTTGATAAAGAGAATTTCTGAAAGACCAAACTGAAATGATGCTAGAAATAAAAATGTAAAAAAAAAAGGGCTGGGCGGTGGTGGTGCACATCTTTAATCCTAGCAAATTGTGAGGCAGAGGCAGGTGGATCTCAGTGAGTTGGAGGCCAGCGTGGTCTACAAAGTGAGTTCCAGTACAGCCAGAACTGTTATACAGAGAAACCTTGTCTTGAGAAACCAGAGAGAAAAGTAAAAAAAGTAAGCCAAGGGGCTCCGAGGAAGAAGTATGTTCCTTCCCAGTGCCGTGACGGACTGAGCGGGATCAAGAAACCCACACAGGCCCACCACGGGCTTCAAGGAGAAAACATGGGCCTACCTGCCGGGCAGATAGGGTACTGTTATAGTGAGCAAATGTACAGTGTGTTGTGGGAGACAGAGAATGTGGACAGAGGCATATCCGAAGAAGTGAGAGTAGTGAGGAGCAGGCTGGGGTGGGTGACTTGATTGCCACTCAGTGACATGGTGATGTCTTGGTCTGGGCTGCTTCGAGGCCCATGCCTAGTCATGGCTCTGATGCAGCCACAGTCTGTGTTGATGTCCAATGTCCTTGATACCACCAAAGGCAGAGACATAGGGCTGTACAGAGCTGGTCCTGTTCCTCACTGGCTGCAACACTAGGGAGAACTGGTTCTGCACCTCATGGGCTGCAGCGCTCAGGAGAGAGGGAACACCTCACCTGGGCAGCACAGTAGAGCTGACTCTGTTCATAGGCTCATAGGAGAGCTGGCCCTGAGGGCATAAGGATGGGAGAACAGGTCACGCCCCTCTTGTCTGCCATGTGGTAGCATGAGTGAGGGAAAGATGCCTTCCTCACGCAGCAGGTAGGAGACCTGACCCAACTCCTCACCAGCTGCAGTACTCAGGAGAACAGGTCCTGCACCTCACCTGGGCAGCAGAGTAGAGTAGACCCTGTTGACAGGAGCAAAGGTGAGCCAGCCTTGAGGACATGAGAGTGGGATAGCTGGTACTGCCTCCCTCATCTGCAGTGTGCTGGTAGGAGCAAGGGAAAGATGCCCTTTCCCCTTGCCCCTACCGTTTCCAGCTGGTAAGGAAGCTGACCCCTTACTAGCTCAACACTTGGGAAAGCAGGCCCTGCACCATGTCTGGGCAGCACAGCAGAGCTGACCCAATTGACCAGGGCACAGGTGAGCCGGCCCAAGAACATGAAAATGGAAGACCTGTCCCTATCCCTCATTTGCCATATGACAGCAAGGATGAGGTAGAGATGCTCCTCCCATCAATATCTAAGACAAGTGGGAGTGCTGCCCCTGCTCACCACCAGCTGCAACACAAGCCCTGCACCTCACCTGGGCAGCACAACAGGGCCAACCCTGTCAGCCGAGCTGTGGGTGAGCCAGCCCCACAGTTGTGAGCAAGGGAGAGCTGTCCCTGTCCCTTATCAGCTGCAGCACTCAGGAGAGTGGCCCCACTACACCTTGACTAGGCAACAGGCTAGAGCTGGCCCTGAAAGTGTAGGTGTGGGAGAACTGACCCTGAGGATGTGAAGGAGGCAGAACTGATTCCACCCCTTGCTCACTGCTCTAAGGGGTGAACTGGCCAGGGCAATGATGGAGAGCTCACCCATGGTTTTGGATGTAGTCAACTTTGTAAATATTTTCTCTTAAAAATTTTAATATGGCCAGGCGGTGGTGGCGCACGACTTTAATCCCAGCACTCGGGAGGCAGAGGCAGGCGGATCTCTGTGAGTTCGAGGCCAGCCTGGTCTCCAAAGCAAGTTCAGGAAAGGCAAAGGCGCAAAGCTACACAGAGAAACCCTGTCTCGAAAAACCAAAAAAAAAAAAAAAAAAAGAAAATGAAGGCGGTCAAAGTAATGTTGATTTACTTTTGTTCTCCAATCTGAAGTACACACCACATGTGGGTAAACAGGTGGACGGACAGACAGATAGACAAGACAGACACATGGTCACAGTTTACTTATTTTAACAAGTCGTATTTCCAGTTGTAGACTATCATAAATTATCACTAGTATAGGCAGTAAGGTTTATTAAGAACCTCAAGGTATACCCCCAGCCTTCTCTTTTAATATTTTAAAGACATTCACCCTCAGAACACTTGTCTCACCTATCATTTTGCTCTATTTTGGTTAAAACATGAATTTGTTCTTTTTCTATTATCTTAGTCTTAGAAACATTTAATTCTTAATTTTCTCATGTCTCTTCCACTCAACCTAATTAATACTTATTTTTGGTATAACATAATCTCTGACAAATAATTTACTAAGTTTATTATAAATCCTCCAGTAACCTAGTTCATCCAGTTCTTCAGAGTGGTCCCTGCCAACTGTGTCTGGTTACACTACGCACCAGAAGAAGAAGTAGAGTAAAGCTCTCATTTAAAATGCATTTCAGAACATCAAAACCCAAAACAAACAGCCAGGCAGTGGTGGCACACACCTTTAATCCCAGAACTCAGGAGGCAGAGGCAGGCGGATCTCTGTGAGTTCGCGGCCAGCCTGGTCTACAGATTGAGTTCCAGGGCAGCCAGGGCTGTTACATAGAGACACCCTGTCTTGAAAAATCAAACCAAACCAAACAACAACTGCATAACATATTTCAGGGATCCACTGGACATCTAACGAATCAAAAACTAAGTAGAAATTCATGTTTTTAAAATCGCTTCAACTGATTCTTGTAATCGGACAAGATTGGGAAGAACTCCTTTATGCCTGTATCCCCTTCTCTGTTCAATCTCAAATTAAGAAAATAATAGCTTTTTTTTTTTAAAGTGAAGTACCTCTACCACGCTGAATTTACCTTTATAAAAG